>NC_064851.1:67255416-67604416 GCF_024139225.1 Suncus etruscus
TTTTTGTTGTTTCAAAAGTCGTCTTATATGCCGGAAAATACGGTAATTGTCATATTTTAATTCCATTTAGTAAGTATTGCTGTGCACTGATGACTACACTGTGCTTCAATCTCCCGGTGTCCCATAAGGTCCCCCAAGCCAGGAGTGATTTCTTAGTGCACAGTCAGGTGTAAGCCCTGAGCATTACTGGGTGTGGCCCAAAAACCAAAAAATATATCGTTTCTAAAACTATGGTAAAATTTTTATTGTCTTATATGCCGGAAAATACGGTAATTGTCATATTTTAATTCCATTTAGTAAGTATTGCTGTGCACTGATGACTACACTGTGCTTCAATCTCCCGGTGTCCCATAAGGTCCCCCAAGCCAGGAGTGATTTCTTAGTGCACAGTCAGGTGTAAGCCCTGAGCATTACTGGGTGTGGCCCAAAAACCAAAAAATATATAGTTTCTAAAACTATGGTAAAATTTTTATTGGCGTAGTAATTCTGTAGATACTAAAATTCTTAAAAATAATAAAATTTTTATAAAAGCTTATAATAATTAGGATAATTATAAAAATAATAGAACTTTATAGCATACATATTAAATGGTTGCATAATGCAAATGACCATAATGTGTTAAATAATCAAAGCTGACAACATCAGTATTGGGTATTGTGCTTCTTATATAATGTGTTATGGAGGCTATAGCATCTATGTTTATTGTATCAATGATAAAGAATCTAAATTTCATTAGAAAGCAATATTAGATAAACTCAAATCAAAATATATTTATGGAAGTAAATTCGTCTGTATAAAAATATCTAGTGTAGGTTGGCCAGAGCGCTGGAGCAAGCAGTAGGGTGTTTGCCTTGCAGGCACTGACCAAGGACGTACTGCGGTTCAATTCCCCAGCATCCCATTTGGTCTCCCAAGCCAGGAATGATTTTTGAGCACAGAGCCAGGAATAACCTCTGAGCGTCACCAGGTGTAGCCCAAAAACCAAAAACCAAAAAACAAAACAAAACAAAATTAGTGTAACAAATAATATAAACTCTGTGATTACTTTATTTTAAATATTTTGAAGTCTCAGTATTATGTAACTCCAGACACTTTAAAAAGTGTTTATAATTAGTATCTTTGGGTCAAGTTACAAAATTCAAGTATAATAGAAGTTCAGGTCATCTTCCTGTAGTTTGAGAGATGTGGTATTTTGAAAGCATATCAACATCTTTAGGGATTATAGAGAACAAAATCGCAAACTTTGAAGTAACTAAGACAAGACACGTGCAAATGCAGATGACAGAATAAAATAAATCAATTAAAGCAAACATTAATCAATTAGAAGGAGCAGGACAGTTAGTACAGAATAGGATGCTCGTGATGAAATCAACTCATATGAATTCAATCCTTGGTACCTCTGTACCAACTAGAAGTCCACTAGGAGTGATATAAATTTAGAACTACAAAGCATCAAATAGGTGTGGACCAAAATACAAAAATCAATAATCAAAAAGAAACATTAGTAAATGCAAATAAGACCTTACTGTTACCTTAGAAATATTCTTGCAACTTTTCTATGAGTCAGCAAATTTAGAATATTATAAGAAATGTAATGTGAGTACTAGAGGGAACCCTATTTTTTGAATTATCTTATTAAGAATAACCATTTGCAAAAGTTATATAAAATGGAAAATCAAAGGTTACATTAATGCTAACTATATTTTTTAATTTTAGATAATTTTTAACAAATTACTTCTAAGCATATTATTAGCTATGATTTTATTTTAATTTATCTTGTATTTCAAGATAGATAATTTGTATGTACTTTGTTTCTTCTATAATTTGTAATACATACCTTTTCATTATCAATAAATATCATATTTGAAACTTAGAAATTGTCATTGATTCACCATTAGATTTTCTTTTTATATTTGATTTCCAAATTCAGATTATTTTATTATTTATTTATTTATTATTTTCAACTTTATAGCACATACTTATTTTCTTTATAACTTTAACATTACATTGTTTATAAAATAAAACATTCTGCTTATCATAAATTATATCTGTTTTAATAGTACAAACTTTCTAAAAAAGCTCAGAAATCTACATTTTTGGAGTCACATTGGACTGAGAAAATATTAAAAAGAACTAATATTACTATTTCACAGTACTCTTTTTTCCAAAATGTCCTTCATTTAGTTGATTCAAACTAAATAATGCATTGTTATGTGAAGTCATTCATAAACAAACATACTAAGTTGAGATTATTCCATTAAAGTTTAATATGAAGTATCTCATATGAGGCAAGGGAGTATATTCATAAACAATATCAAAAACTTAAAATGAAAGTTAACAGATTGAAACACATTTATGTGTTTTTGAAGAAAAATATGGGTTATCTGTTTAATTTATAACTAAAATGAATTAAAGCAATCATTCTATCTTCCACTAGCTTATTTTTCTATTACATTCATAATTAATCATTATGCACAAAAAGTTATCCATAATAACTGCAATGTTAAATATTCTCTCTTTTATAGTTACTACTACCAAATAGTAATAAAGAATAGATCACAAACAATGCAAATAAATAGATAATTAGCTTTGATATTTTTCAGACCTTGTTAAAAATCATAAACTATATTCAATATTTTCTTTATATGCTTGTTATCAGACTTCATTTTCTACTTATTTTCTACTTTCTTTGTATAACTCAATAAAATGCTACTAGAAAATACCTAATAATTTTTTCAAATATAGCCTAATAAACAACTGTTTGAAAATACTATTTAACATTTAAACCTTCATTTCTCATAAATAATGTTCTAATAATCTGTTTATATTTAATGCCAGATTTAAGCCATCCTTACTTTGGTTTGGATTTATTTTGTTTTATTTTTTTCTTTGATTGACTGATTTTTAAATTTTAGGCCACAGCTTAAGGCTTACTCTGGGCTCTGCACTCAGAGCATACTCCTGGTTCTGGCAGGCTCAGCTATGGGCTACTGGGATTAAATCAAAGCCAACTACATTCAAGGCAAGTGTTCTATCCACTGAGCACCCCTCCAGCCTCTCTAATGCCATTTAATAGCAGTCTTCAATTATAAAGTCTATAACTGCTTCTATGTTAGGTTCTGATATTTATTTAAATTATATATGATATAAGTTGCTCAGTAAATTTTATATTGAAATTGGTGCCCAAATAGGATTAATTTATGTATGATTTAAAATTTATTAATTATGTTTGTGATTATAATTTATTAAATCTATACTTTCATTACTAATAGTATCATATACATGAATTCAGATTATTCTCTTTAAGTTTGATATAGACTAGCTCATTTTGACTGTCTCTTTTAAATGAATACTTACGGGGCCAAAATGATAATGCAGCGGAAGGATGTTTACCTTGCACAAGACTGACCCAGGACCGACTGAGGTTCCATTCCCTGCGTACTCTATAGTCACCCAATCCAGGAGCGATTTCTGAGTGCATAGCCAGAAGTAGCCCCTGAGCATCACCGAGTGTGGCCCAAAAACAACAACAAAAAAGCCCCATAAATTCTTAAATTAATATTTATTACCTGTTAGTAGTAAAGACTAATAACAATAACAATAAAGGAATACTTTTAGGTTTGTGCAATACTTCTGTTTTGAAATGTGTGTGCACCAATTTACATCCCCACCATTTCTCCATGATCTTGAAACAATATTTTTCATAACAGCTACTCTAATATAAATGAGTTGAAATCTCATTTTGGTTTTGATTTAGTTTAATTTAATTAATAGGGTAAGATAGTGGTCCTGTTTCATTATTTTACAGAATAATGTCCAGATTTCCAATATCTTAAAAAAAAATAAGACCATAGTCTTATTTACTTTATTCTAATATTAAGCTATCCCCATTCTAGCTAACTTCTATATGGTTTAATACTTCATTCAATTAACCCCTGTAGTTTTGGAATATAATAAAAATATTAGCAAAAAATAAAAAGATCAGCATTATATTCAGGAAAGGGTAAGTTTTGAAATTAATATATAAGAACCCTCAAAATTGATGTAGTTAAAATGTGCATATCTAGTTGCCAGTAGCCACACTGATAATCTACAACAGAAGTGTTTCACTTTCACAACTGAACTACAAAAGCATGTAGACATGTAAATATCAAAATCATTCCAATTGGACCTCTCCTGGGCTGAAAACTCGGGTAAGTTTGGAATTGAGGTGAGCCACAACCCAACCACCTTATGCTAGAAAACCCAGCACACCCTGCCCACATCTACCATCTTTCTCACAGAAAATATGGACCAGCTCCCCAATAAAACTTCATAGGAACAAGATGGAACTGAACTTTTTTAGTTAGACTGGTCCATGCTTAGAACATTGAGATATTCTTGGAATGGTGGCAGACAGATTCTTCTTTATGCCAAAGAGCACAAAAGCCTATAGACACACTGGTCATCCTTTGACAGAAATGGCCTAGCTCCACAATGGAATCTTATCAAACTGCGAAACCACCAAATTGTTTAAGATCTATAAATACTGAACCAAGTGGTCATTAAATACCTCAGACTGGCATAGTAGTTTTAGCCCAGGTGTTATAGACAATCTGATGGCAATGTTGCATAGAAGACCAGTAAGCTCAGTGAGGCTACACAGTATCAGAAAAATCACAACTAACAAAAACAGCCAGTAAAATCTTAGAAAATTACTTTAGTAGCACCATTTATATAAATATAAATTAATATAAAACAATTAACTAGCAATTTTACTTATTAATCTGAATTTTGTAAAATTATTTTCCTTTGTGTTGTACTAAACAATATTAAGTAAATTTGCTTTTGTCTGCAATAGGTCAAATTAAGGTGGTGGGTAGACTAATGGGGACATTGGTGGAAGAAAGATCACACTGTTGGTGGAACATTTCATGCCTGGTGTTAGAATATTTTAATGCAATATAGATGACATTACTAGTTCCCTGTGAATTGAGAAATATACATTAACAGAGTGCTTAAAATATTTGTAAGGTCAAAGTAGTTCTAAATGGTTCAGATAGTATGGGCATTAATGTGTATACCTTAAATGTAGTTGACTTCAGTTTTATCCCTATTATCACATGTTACTGGTTTCCAAGAACCACTGGAATTTATCACCAAGTACAGTATATGGAATACCCCCAAAGCACCACTGAGATGGCCACTCCCAATTTCCTCAATTTTTCTCTGAAATATCTCTGCATTAATATTAATTTACCTTGTAGTTTATATTAATTGCTCAGCAATCTGGATATACAAGTGAAAAAAAAACAAGATAAATCTGCAACTCTTACTTTACAATTAGGAGTTTTTCTAATGCAGATGACAAAAATAGAAGCAACAAAACAGAAAATTATAATTATAAATGACTTTTAAAAAAACTTGAAGCAACACTAGGCAGTACTCAGGCCTTACTCCTGGCTCTGCATTCAAGGATCACTACTCATAAATTCAGAGGAGTATATTGTGTACTTGGAGTCAAACCTTGGCCAACGCATGAAAGGCTTGCGCAACTAATATCCTAATAGCTATATCTCCAGCACCCAAAAATGATTTTTATCATCACTATTTAATGTTAGTAATTTTACATTTTCACTCACTTGTCCCAGAAATATAGAAAATAAAACACTATTGGGGAAAATTATTAACCAATCAGAGATATAAATCCTTATCATGGGAACTACCTTCTCTAAAGTAGAATACTTCTGGAATATCATAAATATTTTATTGGAGTATTTAAAGCAAGATTAAGTCCAAGTGACTCTCTTGGACCCAAGTTTTAATGACTTTCCTTTCTTGTCCTCTTTTTCTTATTTGCTCTCTCTTCTGAACCAGGGATTTCCACTCTACATTTATTTTTGAGAGACCCAAACTAAGATACACAGATACTTTTGGAATTGGTAAAATCTAGGAGTAAAAAGAGTATAATATCTTATGCATTTTAATATTATTTTCTTA
This sequence comes from Suncus etruscus, assembly GCF_024139225.1. NCBI lineage: Eukaryota > Metazoa > Chordata > Mammalia > Eulipotyphla > Soricidae > Suncus > Suncus etruscus. The sequence goes on from NC_064851.1 coordinate 67,261,396, forward strand.
ATTCTGAGTATAACCCATAAAATACATAACAAACACACACATGCATTAATTAATGTGCATATAATTTGTTCACTTTTTGTTACCTTTGGTATAATTAAATAAAAGTGTTTATACAAAGCAGTTATTGTGAGCTCAATTGATAAAATTTTCTAAGTTAATAATCTTTTAATAGAAAAATAGATTGCTGCTTTTTGATGTTTACAGTTTGGTAATATGATGTTAGCTTAGAAAGTGTCAACTTTCATTTAATTTACATTTGCTAAATAGCTTTGTTATTCATAATGCTTATATCCATACATTATTTTAAAATATATAGATTAAATTGTATGTCATTTCAATTAATAATATATGTATATATGTATACAAATATGAATAACTATTTATGCTAAGAAATTAAAGACATGACAAATTTTATATTTGCAGTATTCTTTTCAGGTTATATAAAATATTTAATACCAGCTATTCTTTGGGATTTGTTAGCATATCTTTTAAAACTTGCCTGCGGCAGTTACAAGAATGAATGTAAAAAGAGGTTTTGATTATCGTTTTAGATTGTCAACTTTGACAGTTTGGGTGGGATTTATAGAGATGAAGAAAGAATACATAGATACTTATACAAGTATACCTTTATCATTTTCCTGGGTAAGATTTTTTCCCAGAATAACCAAAGAACTTGTTATTTGTAAGAAAAATTACAGAGAATACCTCTGTGGGAATAACCCCAGGATACGGAAATGTGGAAAAAGAATCTACAAGCGATCAGTTTGGATCTATAAATACATATTGAGCTTTATTTTTAAAGGCTATTTAACAGGCTTAAAATGCAACTTATTTTATCTTACAGCCACATAAAAAAGAATGTGATGTTTTAAACTTTACTATATTCTTCCAAAATATAGTAGTTTAAAATTTTAAAATATAAGGTAAAAACAAACTAGGTTAATATGTGAGCTGTTGTTTAGGGATATGAAAACCAAGTCAGCACTTTTTTGTGTGAATGTAATCAGTAGACAACTTTTGTATTCATAAGTTTAAGGAAGATACTCAGGGCTATTGCGCTCTCAAGGGAGGTGCCTGAAAAATTTAGACTGTGAACTTTATGACTATAGAAATCCAGAGTTGTCCCTGAAGGAATTTTGCATCCTTTTCCGAATACTAACCAAGTCTTTAAAAGTTCATTAAAGCAGAGGTTGCATAGGACTGGCTGTTGTTGAAATACCCATCTTGTTTTCTTTGGAAGGGGGGTGGGACAGATTCTGACTAAGCTCTTCATGCAAGAACTAAAGTATGAATAAAATATAATGGTAAGAGGCTGATAGTGGCAGAATAAAAGAACTAGAAAGAGGCTGCATTCAGGTTCTTCCTTGAACTCTTTCAAAATTTGATTTGAAGCTGAATTCAAAATTCTTTGTTACTAACACCCATGCATCATAATTGCTGGGGGATATTATCATCTATCCTTACATTGAGTCTGCATATAGCTTTACCCTGAAATCCACATGTCTTTGTGAGGCATACTTTTTTTTTTTTCATTTAAGTCTTTTTATTACAGTGGTGCCAGCTACTGCTACTATCATTAAATGCCTGTCAGCATTTCCATTATAAACCTTATTTTCAGGGGATTTATAACCTAGTCATTTTAATTCACTTCCGGCTTGAAATTGCCATCAAAATTCTCAACATAGAGTTGGTGATGTTTTATTTTAACATCAAATTGTATTTGAATCCGTTTGTCTGCTGAGATCTAGAAATTTATAAAACCATAACATTTAGATGGAAGAAGAGGTATTTTGGTATATATTTTTTAAAGTAAAGCAATATACATAAAAATTTAGGAGTTTAAAAAATCACCTAAACTTTGAGAAGCAAGTCTTACTGGATGATACAAAACCAATAACATTTCAAATGTACAGATATTTTATACACATAACTTAAATGTTCTTTTATTGTGGAAAATCCAAACATGAAAATTTTATGGCCAATTTAGCGTAGTATTCTGTTCAATATGATAAATTATTGGCATTATGAAATATAAAACCACACCCTACTTATAGTAAAATTAATTTTAATGTACAATATTGACATCTAATTTATTTTAAAAATCCTAACTAAATTTACTTTAATATGCATTAAAATAATTTTAATATACAATATATTTTCAGATGTTTTAATTTATTTTAGTTACTAAACTAAATATGTAAATTTTATTTAATATAAATCTTATTAAAATATCAAAATAATAATTTAGATACTAACTAAGCTTCAGGTGGAGATCACCTCTTTGTGTATTGGTACAAAAGTACTCCTTAAAAAGAGAACAGACCGGGGCCGGGCGGTGGCGCTGGAGGTAAGGTGCCTGCCTTGCCTGCGCTAGCCTAGGACGGACCGCGGTTCGATCCCCCGGCGTCCCATATGGTCCCCCAAGAAGCCAGGAGCAACTGCTGAGCGCATAGCCAGGAGTAACCCCTGAGCGTCACAGGGTGTGGCCCAAAAACCAAAAAAAAAAAAAAAAAAAAAAAAAAAAAAAGAGAACAGACCAGAGCAATAATAATACAGTGGGGTGGAAGCTTGCCTTTGCAAACAGATAAATTGGGTTTAATCCTCTAACATCTTATATCTTCCCCCAAGAGTGGCAGGAGTGAGTCCTGAGCACAGAGCCAAGAAAAAACCCTGGTGTGGCCCTCCCAAACCAAAATAAAAAAAGAAAGTAAGAGAAAATAATATTGTCAATAAAAATAGTACTTTAAGACAGTGAATAAATATAGATAAGTAGAGGTATTTCCACTGTTATGAAACCATGCTTAAATGACTTAAATTAAAAAGCACCTCCTACAAATTAGCCAATACAGATATGAAATATTTGGACCTTTCCCAAAGAGTAAGACTATTATTGAAAGGAAATAACAATAAAGTCATAGAAATTCTTAACCTTCTTGTATTATCATTTAGAATTTAGACTATGACTATGATCATCATTGATCATAAAGTTCAAGCTCCCTTATTTTTTTTCAGGCCACACCCGTTTGATGCTCAGGGGTTACTCCTAGCTAAGTGCTCAGAAATTGCCCCTGGCTTGTGGGACCATATGGGACACTGGGGGATCGAACCCAGGTCATTCCTTGGCTAGCATTTGCAAGGCAGACACCTTACCTCTACTGCCACCTCCCCGGCCCCATCAAGCTCCCTTATTTGAGAATCATAGTAACATTTCATATATAAATATAATTATATTCATTTTACATAGAAAAATTGTAGCTAAGACCAGCATGGAGACCACCATTGTGGGCGTGTGTGGGCTGCAGCTTGGAGGGTGACCCTTCACCTCCTCAAAGCTATAGGAAGGAGAAGTGAGGGCGGATTGCTGGTGCGGAGGCCGCCATTGTGGTTGCCTGCGGGCTGCAGCTTGGAGGGCGATTCTCCACCTTTTCACAGGTATAGGAAGGAGAAGTGAGGGCAGATTACCAGCACGGTGGCCACCATTGTGGACACTTGGAGATTGCTGGCGGAGGGAAATAATGCTCCTTATCACAGGTATCTGGAGGGAAGAGACTGGAGGATGGGGCTATACCTCTGCGACTCCCATCATAATACCTGCTTAGGGGGACACTCCAAAGAAGGAATCAAGTTCCACAACACAGGGGACAAAGTAGGGATGAAACCCGAAGGCAAAACGTTCTGAGCAACCAAATGCAAAAATATGGGAAAACAAGGAAGACAATAGCACCCCGGAGTATAAAGAGAAATTCTAGCAAGTTTCCAACCCCACCAAAATGCTCGAGCCCTATAGATGAGGACCAACAATTGACAATGAAAGCCATAGCAATGGAAATGAAGGAATCACTAGCCAACGAGTTCAAGACATCCATTGATGAACAAATCAATCAACTCAAAGAAGAACTTTTACAAAATATTAGAGTCCATAAAAATGGAATTAAAGGAAATAAAAAGTGTCTTAGCAAGCCATAATAGCAGAATTACACAGTTGGAGAATCACATAGAGGAACTTGAAGAAAAACTACAAGCCAAAAATGTCAAAGAAGCCAGTAAGGAAATAAAAGGTAAAGCATTGGAAGAAAATGTTAGGTATTTAATGAATAAAGCCAAAAAAAATAATCTATGGATTGTAGGAATACCAGAGGGGGGAGTAAATAGGGAAAGAGGAAGAAAAGTGGTCAGGGAAATAATAGCAGAAAACTATCACACCTTGGAAAGAGACTCCAGTGTAATAAAAGAGGTGAAAAGAGTCCCTAATAAAATAGACCTTAATAAACCACCAAGACATATAATAATCCAAATGGCAAAAAAACAAAGAGAAAGATGAATTCCTTATAGCAAATTGTCAAAATCTGTGGGACACAGCAAAATCAGTAATTAAGGGGAACTCATGGCCATACAGGCAATGTCAGGAAAGAGGAAAATTATAAAATCGAAAGTTTAAAGAGACACCTTAAGGAGCTGGAACAACTGCAGCAAAAAAGAACTCAAATACAACCCAAAGACAAGAAATAATAAAAACTGGAGAAGAAATAAACAATATAGAAACAAAGAAAACAATGCAAAAAAAATCAGGAGAGACCAGGAGTTGGTTTTTTGAAAGAATAAACAAGATAGACAAAACACTGGCAAGACTCACCAAGAAAAAAGAAGGAAACCACCCAAATAAATAGGATCACAGATGAAAGGGGAGAGATTACAACATAACCCCAAGAAGTCTAACACATCATGAGGACTTATTATGAACAACAGTACTCAGTCAGGTTAGAGAACCCAGAAGAAACTGACAAATTTTTAGAAAAAAAATTCATCTTCCAATACTAAATAAAGAGAATATAGAAAGCATAAACAGGCCAATAACATCTGAGGAAATTAATTCAGTAATTAAGAAACTCCCCAAGAACAAAAGTCCAGTTCCAGATGGTTTTACAGGTGAATTCTATCAAACATTCTGAGAATTACTATCACTGATCCACAGACTCCTCCAAATCATTGAAAAGACAGGAATCCTTCCTAATTCCTTCTATGAGGCTAACATCATACTCATTCCCTAAGATAGCAAAGACAGCACCAAGAAAGAAAACTACAGACCAATCTCACTAATGAACATAGATGCAAAAATCCTCAACAAAATCTTAGCAAACTGAATCCAGCACTACATCAAAAAAGGTTGTACACCATGACCAAGTGGGTTTCATCCCAAGGATGCAAGAATGGTTCAACATATGCAAATCAATCAACATCATACATCACATCAATAACAAGAAAGACAAAAATCATATGATTATATCAATTGATGCAGAGAAGGCATTTGACAAAATCCAACACCCATTCATGATCAAAACACTTAACCGAATAGGGCTGGAAGGAAACTCAAGATATTTACAGCTATCTATGAAAGCCCACAGTCAACAGTATCCTTAATGGTGAAAAACTGAAAGCATTTCCAATAAGGTTATCCACTCCTTTCACTCTTATCCAGTATTGTTTTAGAAGTCCTAGCAACAGCAATCAGACAAGAGAAGTGAATCAAAGGAATCCAAATAGGGAATGAGGAACTCAAACTATCTCTTTTTGCAGATGATATGATGATATACAATGAAACCCTAAACTCTTTAGGGCCTAAAGAGTCCACAGTAAAACTCCTAGAAATAATTATCCAATACAGCAAAGTGGCCGGCTACAAAGTCAATACACAAAAGACAGTAGAGTTCCTCTATAGAAATAATGAAGTAGAGGAGAAAAAGATTAAGGAAACAATCCCATTTAAATTATATTTAAAAAGTATCAAGTACCTAGGTATCAACCTTACAGGAAAAGTGAAGAACCTATACCATGTAAACTTCAGAAAAAACTTGAAGAAGACCTAAGGAAATGGAAGAACATCTAATGCTCATGGGTAGGTAGAATCAACATTGTCAGAATGACGATCTTGCCTAAACTTCTATATAGATTCAATACAATTCCTCTCCAAATTTAGACATCATTTTTAAGGGCTTAGAATAATCAATTATAAAATTCATCTGGAACCACAAAAGACTCAGGTTAGCCAAATACATACTGAAAAATCAGAAACTGGGTGGCACTTCTTTACCTAACCTGAAGCTTTACTATGAAGCCATAGTGATGAAAACAGCATGGCATTGTAACAAAGACAGAGTCTCAGATCAGTCGGTTATAACAGAATATCTAGAGATAAACCCCAAATATACAGTCAACTAATATTTGACAAAAGAACCAATAACTTGAAATGGAACAAAGACAGTCTCTTCAACAAATGGTCTTGGAACAACTGGCTAACCACCTGTAAGAAATTAAAAATTGATCCATACCTCACACCTCACAAAAAGTCAACTCAAAATGGATTAAAGACCTTGATATCATACTCAAATAAATAAAGTTTATTGAAGAAAATTAGGCAGAACACTTGAAGATCTAAATAACAAAATAGTCTTTGAGGACAGAATGCCAATGGGAAGAAATTTAGCATCAAATCTAAATAAATGGGACTACATCAAACTAAAAAGTTTCTGCATGGCAAAAGAAACCCTACTTAATACTATAAGACAATTAACAAAATGGGAAAAATCATTGCACTCAACACGTTAGATAAAGGGCTGATATCTAGGATATACAAAACACTCATAAAGGCGAGCTCCAAAAGATCTAATAAAGCCATAGAAAAATGGGAAAAAGAAATTAATAGACACTCCTCTGAGGAAGAATTAATGATGGCCAACAGACACATGAAAACATGCTCACTTTCACTTATCATTAGGGAAATCCAAATAAGACAACAATGAGGTACCATCTTACACAGTGAGAATGGCTCACATAAAAAATAAAGGGAATAATTTCTGTCGGTTGGGATGTGGCAAGAAAGGAACTCTCATCCACTGTTGATGGGAATGTTGCCTGGTCCAACCTTTATGGAAAACAGTGTGGAGAGTGTTCAGTGAACTTAGAATTGAGCTGCCACCTGACCAGTAATTGCTCTCCTGGGTATCTACCCCCAAGTCAAAAGTACATTCATTCCAAAGTATGTGTGCACCCCACTGTTTATCACAGCACTCAGTACAATAGCCAAGATTTGGAACCAATCTTGATGTCCAACAATAGATGAGTGGATAATGACAAAATACCTAGAAAATGGAAAAACCTCCCAACTTCGACCCACCAACCCAATCTCTTTAATTTAATTTATTAAATTATTTTAAAATTTATTTATACTATATTTAGCTATTTTTCTGTTCTCCTCTCTCTTATATTTTGTTCTCCCTTCCTTACATTTTTAAGCTATACCTAAGATAATCATTTATCTTAATTCAACCAGTCTTTACAAATTCAGACCGATCCTAGTAGGATCAGACCTCTTTAACAACACTGTAAGAATAAGTCACTAATATTTATCTTTATGTGGGCATGAGTACATAGAGAGAGAACTCTTCTATGAGAGCCAAACTTAAATCGTAAATGAACCATGCTTATAGGGCATATAACCCCTCCTATGAACAAGCCCTACTCCTCCATCCAGAAATCCTACTATCCCTGAACCCCTCAATCCCAATTTGATATCCCACCTTATTAACACTCTTTAACCTCAGTTCATAACCCATTAGGTATCAAGATCAACCTCCTGTCCCAATAATCATCACCCAGCTCCCAAGTGAAGGGACACCCACTCAGCCCCACATCTCATCCCCCGGCAAGAAACCACAAACAACACTCCTGCTGACTCATGCTTTGTGGCCCTCTTCCTCACCCCTGAAGTGTGGTCTGTTGTTTGATACCAGATTCAGCTCCGGAAGGGCCCCCAGTACAAGAACTCTACCCAAGCCAATATGCACCAGTTTCTATATAATATCCTGACAATGAGGAAATGTCAACAACTAGGTATAAGAGCATGTTGTCTTACCTCACTACTTAACAATAAGATGAAATTAGAAGACACATCATCCTTTGATCTGTGCAAAACCCAAGATTGCTAACTACATAAGTCTGACTGTGACAACCATGACTGGGCAGAACTTATCCTGGGACCAATAAAAAAATGACCCTAGTCTAGGCTTTGGCCTACGACCTGTACAACAACCAAGACCTCTAATCCCAGAGGTCTGGCTGAGACAACTGCAACTGAGCAGAACTTCTGGAAACATAATGAAAGACTCTATCCTAGGCTTTATACCAGGATTGGTGCAAAAAACAAGACTGATTAAAATTAGAGTGTTAGAACAGAACTTCTAAAAATGAGAAGGAAAACTTCACTCTAGTTGCCATCCAATGACCTGTGCAAATACCAAAATCTCTAGCTACTGAGGCCTGATTTTATCATCCACGACTGAGCAGAAAGTTTCCAGACAGCAAAAAGGACCTAGGAAAGAGTAAAAGAATATGTAAGGAGCCTATAGTTATTCCCATGACAGTATGCTTCAAGGATGAACAAAGCCTTTATCTCTTAGGCCAAGGGAATTCCCTTTCTAATCTCCCCAATATTTACTGTGCCTATGCAAAAAAAACACAAATTAATTTTTTGTTGTTGTTGTTGTTATTGTTGTTTTTTCTTTTTTGTGTTTGCTTTGTTTTTTTTTATTTCAAGACAGTGATTATTGTTTGGTTGTTGTCTTTATTGCTGTGATGCTTTTCGGGTTCTTTTGGTTGATTTTTTTTTGTATAGTTTTTATGTTTTTCTTCCTTTTTCCCTTTTTTCATAAGTTGATACTTATAGCCTCTGGAAGGACTCCTCTCGTTTTTTCTTGTTTTATTTTTACACCCCCCCTTTTTTCTCTCTTTCATTTTTCTTCCTCTCCAAGTTTGTAACAAGATGATTTGGAATATCTGGACAGATCTATCACTATCAAGTAAATTAATTCTAAAAAATTCAAAGTGTAATCATATATTATTTTGAGAATCTTTATGCCACAAGAGGACCTAGAAGTAATGGATAAATTCTTAGACTCTTATACCCCCCAAGTTTGAACCAAGATGATCTGGAATACCTGAACAAAACTATAATGAAAACAAAACTATTGATGAAATTGCAACCATATTCAGATTTTTCCCCCAAATAACCAAAATCTGAGGTCCATATTGTTCAGTAGTACCTCATTGGGTGCATATATCTTGTGATTATTAAGAAATGTTCATCTCTTGGGGCCAGAGTGATAGCACAGTGGTAGAGCTTTTGCCTTGCAAGTGGATAGCCCAGGATAGACCCTGGTTTAACCTGTGGCATTCCATATGGTACCCTGAACTTCCAGGAGTGATTTCTATGTGCATAGCCAAAAGTATTACCTAAGAACCACTGGGTGTAGTTAAAAAAATACAAACCAGAAAAGAAATGTCCATCTCTGTCCATAATAACACCTTTAAGTTTAAAGTCTGTGGTGTTTAATGTTAGTATGGCTACCCAGGACTTTTAAGAGAGTTTGATTGTTCTTCAACCTTTGACTTTGAGTCTGTGTTTACTGGACTTTTCAGTTATGTTTCTTGTGGGCAGGAAAATGTTGGATTTAACTTATTTTTTATTGTGGCCAAAGTGAATTACACAGTGATATTTAAGGTACACAGTGACAATAAATGAGGGCCTTTCCACCACCAGTGTTGTCTTCCCTTCAACCTGTTCCCAAGCATATATCCCTTATCTCCCTCTTTTATCCCCCAGAATACTAGTGTAACTAAAAGCATATATGTTAACACTAATGTAAACCATTTTTTTTTGCAGTTCCAGATACTTTTTTTTTTTTTTTGGTTTTTTTTTTTTTTTTTTTGGTTTTTCAGGTCACAACCGTTAGATGCTCAGGGGTTATTCCTGGCTACGCGCTCAGAAATTGCCCCTGGCTTGGGGGGACCATATGGGACACCGGGGGATCGAACCATGGTCCTTTCCTTGGCTAGCACTTGTAAGGCATACACCTTACCTCTAGAGCCACCTCGCTGGCCCCAGTTCCAGATATTTTTACTAGTGGTTTCTTAAAGGTTTAGAGTCAAATGAGCACTGGGAGTTAACTTTTTGATCTAATTTGTTACTTTGTGTAGCCTAACAGGTGCATTTAGGCCTTTGATGTTGAGAGAGATGATTGTCATGAGATTTAGTGTCATCTTTTTGTAGGAGTTCGGTGAGCTTGTTGGATTTTCGTTAGCCTCACATAGACCTTTCAGTTCTTCTTTTAAAGCTCGTTTTGAGTAGTTGTTTTTGAGCTGTTGCTATCTGTATCTTTATTTATTCTTCCTTCAAACCTGAATGTAAGACTAAGCTGTGTGACATGCTCTTGGTTAAGCATTCATTTTGTTGTGCTTTGTCACTCTATACAACCATTTTCTTTGGACCTTGAGGATTACTTGTGACAAATCTACTGTAACTCTTAAGGATGCTCCTTTATATGTAATTCCCCAATTTGATCTTGCTGCCTTCAGTATTCTATTCTGTCTTTGGTATTCATCATTGTGACTAGGATGTGATTTGGGGTGTTTTTATTTAGATCCCTTTATCTAGTACTCTTTGGGCATGTAGTACTTGGTTACATAAACTTTATTTCTGGAAGCTTTTTTGTATGATGTCTTTGACTGTTGATTGTTCATGAGAATTTTCTTTTTGAGCTTCTAGGACTCCAATAACTATTAACTTGTTTTATTGAGTTTATTCAAGTCCTCTATTTTCATTTATTTATATTCTTTGATGATTTTTTCATCTTCTGATCATTTATTTTAAAGTTGTTTTGCAACCTCTTCTGTTGTATGGAGTTGTTATGCCTCTTATCTTCTTGATCATTGATTCTATCCTCAGCAGCTGTTACTCTGTTTGTGGGGTCATTCAGTGAAGTTTTCATTTTACCTACCAAGATTGTTTTATAAACTATCATATTTCAGTTCGAATTTTTCTCATTTCTATTTTCATATCCACGTAATTGATATTTGTAGTTTATTTGAGTTTTTTTAACCCCACGGTTTCCGTGAGTTCCTTGAATATATTACACATTTACTCTCTAAATTATTTATTGGAGAGGCCATATAAGTGGCTGGTACTTGTTTAGTTTGCAGAGCTACCAACTTTATTCTCTAAGCATAATGGTTTTCTGCTTTATTTTTAAAAATAAGATTATTAAATTTTGATATGAGCATCTCTAACTACATTCAATACCTTCATTATTATAGTAAAATTATATCATAGCTTTGTTTTGTCAACTTTAAGTGCTCTTGATTGTTATGATACAGAATGTCTTTATTCTAAGAGATTATTCTTCATGCCAAGAATTGGGGCTGGGCCCGAGAGTCAGATATGAGCTATATTCTTTTTTTTTTTTTTTTTTTTGGTTTTTGGGTCACACCCGGCGTTGCTCAGGGGTTACTCCTGGCTGTCTGCTCAGAAATAGCTCCTGGCAGGCATGGAGGACCATATGGGACACCAGGATTCGAACCAATCACCTTTGGTCCTGGATTGGCTGCTTGCAAGGCAAACGCCGCTGTGCTATCTCTCTGGGCCCATGAGCTATATTCTTAATTTTTTAAGTAATAGCCATACTAATTTCCACAGAAGCTTAACCAGATGACATACCTATAGACAGTGAAAAGGAGCTTGTTTAACGGGTTAAAATTTTTCCTTGTTATTTTCTACATATGCTTTACAAAAGCCAACCCTTTATCAATTGAGTGAGAATAAATATTCTCTATCTATCTGTGGGTGTCTTTTTATTCTGCTCATCATTTTCTTGCACTGTAAACTATCCTTAGTTTCATGTCATCTTATTTATTAGTTTTGTTTTAATTTACTTGGCTAATGATATTGAGGAAGTAAAGATAGATTCATTATCAAGACATGTTCTGCCTTTCTTTACTAATACATAGTTTCAGTTATGATATCAAGGTCTTTAATATATCTTAATTAACTTCATGCAATGTATTATTAATATGTCTGAGTTGACTTTTGGGCGTATGACCAAACAGTTTTTTCAATACTATTTGTTGAAACTTTTCTTGCTCATCTTTATACTTTTTCTTTTTTATGAAAGATTAACTTTTATATTCCTGTTATATATTATAAAAAGTTATTTTTAAATGTTTATATAAAATTTTTTATCTGAACTCAATTTTTTCTATTTGTCTGAGATCCTATGCTTAATTCAGTGGCACATTGTTTTAATTACTACTGCTTAATAAATTGAGGTCTTGTGAAGAGAAGCATTTCATCTTTTTTTACTAGGATTGGTTTATACATTTAAGAAGAACTTTCCCATACAAATTTCAATATTATTTGTTCTATAACATAAAATAAGTCATGTATATTTTTAAATTGCCTATACTTTATATAATTCTTGGATAATATCACCTTACTGACAATGTTGATTATTGCAATTAAAATGTGATTTTTATTAAATGGAATATGGATTACTAAGGGAATATTTCTTAATCTATACGCTCTATTTTCTTGTAATTTTTTGTAGTTTTTTGTAGTTTTATTGCTGATTTCCCAAAACTTGGTTTTCTGTGGATGTGAATATCTTATTTTAATTTTTTCTCTTCTATTTAATTATTTACATAAAAAGGTATATATTTATGTCGTTGGTTTTGTTGTGCCTCCCATTTTACTGAACATGTTTATTTTTTCAAGGAACTTTGTGTGAATTCTTAAGGGTTTTTTAAGTTTGATATCATGTCATCTGAAAATGGTGAGAATTTGTTTTATTCTTTTTCAAACTGAAAATCCTTAGCATCTATTTCCTAATCACAAAGGCAAGGTTGTCAAACATTGTATTAGTTAGTTGTGGTAATGTTTGTCTCAAAAAAACTCAGAATTTTATAAGAATACAGATTATGAAACAAGCAATAGTAAGATAAAGTTATCAAGCAATATAATATACAACAATGTTAGTGGAAAAGGAAGAAAAAATAAACCTCAACTGAGTATAAAGAAGTAAATAATAAAAAGTGAAGCAGAAATAAATTAAACATAGATCAATAACACAAATAGTTGATTTTTTCAAAAGGATCAATATAATTAACAAACGCTTTGATAGAATTAAAAAGAAAAATAACTAAGTATATAATTATGATGAAAATAAAAGATTAAACATTATACTGAATATTATAGATATTAGTAAGCATACTCTAAACAATTTATCACTTAATTGGACCACTTAGAAGTAGACACATCTTTAGAATTATACAGTCATTTAAAATTATTAGGAAAATATAAAATTCTTAACCAAGCCATTATTGACAAGGAAAATTTAAACCATATCAAAGATCACTGCATTAAATAAGAGTTTGAATTAGGCCTGCCCAGTGGGGCCCGACAGTGAGAAATTGTGATTGCTGCCTGTGTGTGTCTCTCTCCTGTCCTGTCGCTTGAACCTCTTGGGAGTGGGCCAAAAAGAGGCTCCAGAAAACTCGTTCTCTCAGAGGCTCATTCAAGGGCGGGCACACCAAGAAACTGCTTCACAACATGAAAACCGGCTATAAGCAATACTTTGCAGAAGTCAGGTACCCTGTTTGTGAATCAGGCTGGGAAAATCTACGAAACTACGCCTTCCCAGTGGGACCTGACTGTGAGAAATTGTGCGTGCTGCCTGTGTGTGTCTGTCTCCTGTCCTGTCAATTGAACCTCTTGGGAGTGGGCCAAAAAGAGGTTCCAGCAGAGCACGGCCTCTCCACTTCGCTACGCGGCCATGCATTCTTTACAAGGAAAGAACACCATTGAAACAAGAAGAAAAAAATCACACTAAGAACTGTGCTGTAGACTGAACTCTGCTGGAACTCAGATGCCAGCACCCCTATCTGCCTGTCTTTTGTGCTGTGCTCCATTTTAGGCCTGATTTCATCCTGTGTGTGGCTCAACTGCAGACAGCTCACCTTCCCTGGAGCCATACTTGGAGGTGAGTTTACAAGCCCAAAAAGGGGAAGCCGCTGAACTCTGCTGGAACTCAGATGCCACTACCCCTATCTGCCTGTCTTCTGTGCTGTGCTCCATTATTGGCGTGATTTCATCCTGTGTGGCTCATTTGCGAATGGCTCACCTTCCTTGGAGCCTTTCCTGGAGGTGAGTTTACAAGCCCAGAAAGGGGAAGCCGCTGAACTCTGCTGGAACTCAGATGCCAGCACCCCTTTCTGCCTGTCTTCTGTGCTGTGCTCCATTTTTGGCCTGATTTCATTCTGTGTGTGGCTCATCTGAGGACAGCTCGCCTTCCCCTGGAGCCTTCCCTGGAGGTGAGTTTACAAGCCCAGAAAGGGTGGAGCCAGAGGAGCACGGCCACTCTGGTTTGCTTCCCGACCATGCACATCATTTAGCCAATGAATACAACCACAACACGTAGAAAAACCCACAACAAGTGTGACAATGGGGAAACAATGCAGACCAGCACCAGACACAGAGAATGACGATGGCAACTCTGATGACTTGAACATGACCAACCAACTAGTCAGTCTCTCAGACAAGGAGTTTAGAGTTGCAATATGGAATATGTTCAAAGAACTCAAAGAAAGTATAGAAGAGAACATTAATAAGAATCAAGAGAATATAAAGATAGAAACCAGAAAACTCCAAACTGAAATTTCAGGTCTAATAACAGGTCTAAAAAATTCAGTAGATGAATTGAAGAAAAACATGGTTGAGCTTTCCCATGGGTTAACAGCAGCTGAGAATAAAATTAGTACACTGGAAGATGAGATAAATAACAATTCATACAGCAAAAGAAATTGGAAAAAAGCCTTAAAGCAAATGAGCAGACAATGAAAAAATTACTCAAAGAATGGGAACAGATGAAAATAGAAATCTATGATAAGCTAAACAAAAACAACTTAGAATCATTGGAGTCCCAGAGACCCAGGAAGAAAATCTCTAGGAAGAATCAACGGTCAAGAACATCATTAAAGAGAAACTACCAGAGCTAAAGAATACATGAGATCAAATCCTGCATGCCCAAAGAGTACCAACTAAAAGAGACTCCAGAAAAAACACCTCAAGACACATCCTATCACAATGATGAATCCCACAGACACAGAATTCTGAAAGCAGCAAGATCAAAAAGAGAAATAACATTCAAGGGAACATCCTTGAGATTTACAGCAGACCTGTCACCGGAAACACTCAAGGCCAGATGGCAGTGGTAGGACATAGTGACAAAACTCAATGAAATAAATGCTTTGCCTAGAATACTTCACCCAGCAAAACCAACTTTCAGGTTAGAAAGAACAATACATTGTTTCACAGACAAACAACAGCTCAGAAACTTTACAGACTCAAACCATTCTTAAAAGAAAAACTGAACGGCCTATTTTAAGACAAGACTGACTAACAGACACACCAAACTCGGATATAAAGATGGCACCAGGACAATTTTTTCTCTCAATGTCAATGGATTAAATGCACCAGTTAAGAGACACAGAGTGGTTAATAAATTAAAAAACTCAATTCAACCTTCTGCTGCCTATAAGAAATACACCTGAATAGTCAGAACAAACATAGACTCAAAATAAAAGGCTGGAGGAAAATCATCCAAGCAAACAACACCCATAAAAAAGCTGGCATGGCCATACTAATATCAGTTGATGCAAACTTTATACTTAGTAAAGTTGTAAGGGACAAAGATGGACATTTTGTATTAATCAAGGGATACGTACAGCAGGAAGAAATCACTCTCCTAAACATATATACACTGAATGAGGGGCAAGCAAAATATTTAATAAAATTGTTGACAAATCTGAGAAAATAATATCAATAACAACACAATAATTGTGGAAGACCTCAACACGGCATTGTCAACACTTTACAGGTCAACCAAACTGAAACACAACAAGAATATTCTAGACCTGAAGAGATAAATGGAAGAATGAGGCCTAGTAGATATATACAGGACACTCCACCCCCAGAAGCCCGATACACATTCTTCTCTACTGTACATGGGACATTCTCCAGGATAGACTACATGGTAGCACATAAAATATTCCTCCATAATATCAAGAGGATAGAAATTTTGCAGGCTACCTTCACTGACCACAAAGCCCTGAAATTATATGTGAAATACAAAGGTACACAAAAGAAAAACTTTAATACCTGGAAGTTAAACAGCCTAAAACTGGATAACCAGTGGGTCCAAGATGAAATCAAAGAGGAAATCAAAACCTTCCTAGAAACAAATAACAATAGAGACACAAAGTATCAGAATCTATGGGACACAGGAAAAGCCGTACTGAGAGGAAAATGTATAGCTTCGCAAGGACACATCAGGAAAGAAGAAGGGGCATACCTAAATAGTTTAATGACACAGCTCATAGAATTAGAAAGTACTCAACCAAAGGACCCAAAAATAGGGAGACAGAAGGAAATAACAAAGCTGAGAGCAGCAAACAGAGAAGTGGAAACCCGAAAAACAATGCAAAAGATCAACAAAAGCAGAAGTAGGTTCTTTGAAAAAATAAACAAGATCGATAGACCACGGGAAAAACTAACAAAAAAAGAGAGAGAGAAACTTGATAACTCGTATTAGGAATGAAAAAGGAGAGATCACTACTGATATGGTAGAGATCCAATGGGTAATCAGAAACTACTTTGAGAAACTCTATGCCACTAAAAATGAAAACCTGGAAGAAATGAATAAATTTTTGGACTCTTAAAATATTCCATGTTTGAATGAAGAGGATATAGCATATCTAAACACACCCATCACTATTAACGAAATTAAGACAGTAATCAAATATCTGCCCAGAAACAAAATTCCAGGCCCAGATGGATTTAGTAATGAATTCTCTCAAACCTTTCAAGAGGAACTTCTACCAAATCCGGGCAAGTACTCCTTCATGAAATTAAACAAACGGAAACACTTCCAAAGAGCTTTTATGATGCCAACATCACCTTGATACTAAACTGAACAGAGATGCTATGAAAAAAGAAAATTACAGACCAATACACTGATGAATACAGATGCAAATATCCTCAACAAAATCCTGGCAAATAGGATTCAATGCCTCATTAAGAAGATCATCCACTATGATCAAGTAGGTTTTATCCCAGGAATCAAGGCTGGTTTAACATCCTTAAATCTATCAACATCATACAGAACATTAACAACAAGAAAAATAGAAATCACATGATCATATCAATAGATGCAGAGAAAGTATTTGTAAGGTCCAACACCCATTCTTGATCAAAACTCTCAGCAAGGTGGGAATGGAAGGAACCTTTCTCAATATAGTTAAGGCCATTTACCACAAGCAAGAGGCAAATATTGTCCTCAGTGGTGAAAAATTGAGAGCCTTTCCTCTAAATTCTGGCACAAGACAAGGCTGTCCTCTCTCACCACTCCTATTCAACATAGCACCAGAAGTACTTGCTGTAGCAATTAGGCAAGGAAAAGTTATCAAGGGAATCCAGATAGGAAAGGAAGAAGTCAAGCTCTCATGTTTGCAGATGACATGATACTCTATCTAGAAAACCCTAAAGTCTCTACAAAAAAGCTTCTAGAAACAATAGACTCAGATAGCAAGGTGGCAGGCTACAAAATTAACATACAAAAATTAATGGCCTTTCTAAACACTAATAGTAATAAGGAAGAAATGAACATTAAGAAAACAACCCCATTCACAATAGTGCCACACAAACTCAAATATCTTGGAATCAACTTGACTAAAAATGTGAAGGACCTATACAAAACAAACTGTAAAACTCTGCTCCAAGAAATAAGAGAGGACACACGGAAATGGAATCACATACCCTGCTCATGAATTGGCAGAATTAACATCATTAAAATGGCAATACTCCCCAGAGCATAGTACAGATTTAATGTGATCCCTCTAAAGATACTCATGACATTGTTCAAACAAGTGGATCAGGCACTTTTGAAATTCGTTTGGAACAATAAACACCCTAGAATAGCTAAAGCAATCATTGGAAATAGAATATGGGAGGAATTACTTTCCTCAACTTTAAACTGAACTACAAGAGCGAATAGTTATCAAAACAGCCGATATTGGAATAAAGAGGCCCTCAGATTAGTGGAATAGGCTTAAAGTACTCAGAGAATGTTCCCCAGACATACAATCACCTAATTTTTGATAAAGGATCAAGAAATCCTAAATGAAGCAAAGAAAGCCTCTTCAACAAGTGGTTTTGGCACAACTGGCTAGCCACTTACAAAAAATTGAACTTAGACCCACAGCTAACATCACATACGAAGGTTAAATTCAAATGGGTGAAAGACCTCAATATCAGACAAGAAACCATAATACATAGAACAACACATAGGTAAAACACTCCAGGACATTGTGACTAAGGCATCTTTCAAAGAGGAAACTGCACTCTTCAAGCAAGTGAAAGGCAGAGATTAACAGATGGGAATATATTAAAACAGAGAAGCTTCCTGCACCTCAAAGAATAGTGCCCAGGATACAAGAGCCCCCCACTGAGTGGGAGAAACTATTCACCCAATACCCATCAGACAAGGGGTTTAATCTCCAAAATATACAGGCACTGACAGAAATTTACAAGAAAATTTATCTAATCCCATCAAAATATGGGGAGAAGAAATGGGCGAACACTTTGACAAAGAAGAAATACAAATGGCCAAAACGACACATGTAAAAATGCTCCACATCACTAATCATCAGGGAGATGCAAATCAAAAAAACTATGAGGTACCACCTCACATCCCAGAGAATGGCACACATCACAAGAATGAGAACAAGCAGTGTTGGCGGGGATGTGGAGAGAAAGGAACTCTTATCCACTGCTGGTGGAAATGCCATCTAGTTCAACCTTTATGGAAAGCAATGTGGAGATTCCTCCAAAATCTGGAAATCGAGCTCCCATACAACCCAGCTATACCACTCCTAGTGATATATCCTAGGAACACATAAATACAATACAAAAATCCCTTCCTTACACCTATATTCATTGCAGCACTATTTACCATAGCAAGACTCTGGAAACAGCCAAGATACCCTTCAACAGATGAATGGCTAAAGAAACTGTGGTACATATACACAATGGAATATTATGCAGCTGTCAGGAGAGATGAAGTCATGAAATTTTCCTATACATCGATGTACACGGAATCTATTATGCTGAGTGAAATAAGTCAGAGAGAGAGAGAAAGATGCAGAATGGTCTCACTCATCTATGGGTTTTAAGAAAAATGAAAGACATTCTTGCAATAACAACTTTCAAACACAAAAGGAAAAGAGCTGGAAGTAACAGCTCACCTCATGAAGCTCACCACAAACAGGGAAGAATTTAACTAGAGAAATAACTATGTTTTGAACTATCCTAATAATGAGAATGTACGAGGGAAATAGAAAGCCTTTCTAGAGTACAGGTGGGGGTTTAGTGGGTAGGAGGAATATTTGGGACATTGGTGATGGGAATGTTGTACTGGTGATGGGTAGTGTTCTTTACATGACTGAAACCCAAACACAATCATGTATGTAATAAAGTTGTTTAAATAAAAAAAAGAAAACAGAGGAAAAAAAAGAGTTTGCATTAAATAAGGCCTCCCAATGCTTACCACAGGCTTCATTCTTTACACTGACTCTATAGAAAGAGGTGGTATAGTAAATGCTTTCCATATACCCCTCAACCCAGGCCCTTTGCCTGGTCTGTATTGTGAATAGAGGGACAAAAATACATAAATAAATAAATAAATAAACAAACAAACATATAAATAAGACGTTGACCTAATATGCTGTGATAATTTGTCTATTCAACCATCAAAGTAAATGTATTTCCTAATCTTTGAAGCCCTTCAAAACTGAACTAAGTCAATTTTTCTGAAAAAAAAAAAGAACTATAAAATTAATAAAACAGTATAATTTTAAATTAAATTTATGTACCAATATCCATAATAATTATACATGCAAATATTTTCAATTAAACTATAGCAAACTACATACATCTATACATCAAAGGATCATACATTATGACCAACTACATATATCTTAGAAGTATATGTATGCTCAGCATACACAGAAATAAAGTATAATTTAATACTTAAACCAGAAGGAGTAAGATAAAGTCCAATAACTGGACTAGAGAACTAGTACAAAGGTTGAGGTTCAGGCACTTATCTAACATGTACTTTGGCTGTGGTCCTGGTTTGTGTCTTATCATCACATATGGTATTCATAGTTCTGCTAGATACTGCTTCTATGTTCACAGCCTTGATTGACCCTTGAGCACAGGGCCTGGCAGTGCTCCATAGCACAGGCATGGTTGGCCTGGTGAAAACATGGTTTCTCACTTCTGATTCTTTTGAGGGTCTTGCCTAAATCTCTCATTTTTTGTGAGTTTTTACATTTTATATGAATCGGACTCTACAAAATCCTTTACACAGTAATAATATTTAATGTTAAAATGGGCTTGGGAAGCAATAGAGGTTAATAATCTGAATTGTCATCAACAACTATGAATCCAAGTTTGTTTGGGTTCTGGTGAGTGTTGGAAACTTGTCTTCAATTCTCCTTAAGAATGATTACACTGAAGCAGAGGTTAACAGAAGAGCAAACTGGAATTTACATTGTTAGAGCATAAAACTAACTGTACACTATGTAATTTTGTATGGAAATCAGGAGATGCATGCATAACTCAAAACATTTGAACAACTGGCAATAATCTCAGTGCTAAAGTATGCACTGGTTGTATGCAATGGCGGGTGACCATCATTGGCATAATAAGCTATTTCTCCTAATAGTGAGATGTTATAAAGATAATTAGTGGTTAGAGTAAGTCAGGCACAGAGTACGCAAGAAGCTGGACAGTATATGGTAGTATCTACTACAATTTGGTGCCCAGACCATTACCAGAAACAGCTTTGGATCTCCCTAGCAATTGCTGGGTACATACCTGAGGCTCCTGACAATCAACGGCATTATAATATCTGAGCAGTACTACTACAATGGTTCCCTGTCTTGAAATGCTGGCCCAGTTATTTGACTGATTGATATATAAAAACAAATGATTTAGTGAAAAAAAAAAAAAACCAATGAAACTGAAAAAAGTTTTGATCATCAGAGAAGAGAGATGGAAGCAAGTGTAAAGGGTGCTTAAAGACAATACAAATAACTACATTTAGAGATAAAATTTGATATTATCAAATATTTGATGTGGCAGTTCCACTAGTTAATGTCCAAAAGATAGCAGATATTTAAATGAGCCTATATATATCTCATATTTATTAGTTAAATATGGCAAACAACTCAATTGTATTGATATGTAGATAAAGAAAATATGGAATATGTACAATAGAATGTTTTTAAATTTAAAATAAGTCTTTTGTTTTGCTAAAAAAATCTTGTTACACAGGTGAATGTTATGGAAATTATAATAAATAAAATAAGACAATTATAAAAATTAGATAATAACATTAATTTATATGAGGTATATAGAATAGTCAACTTCATATCATCAGAATCTATAATCAATTGATCATGGTCTAAGGAGAAGTTTTATTTATATAAATATATTTTTATTTTAAAAACATAAATACTTATACAAGTGAATATATAAATATTCTTAAAACAATATGTGAACAATGTAAGTTTAGAACCACTAAGATATACATGTTAAAATGGTTAAGGTGGAAACTTTAGAACTTTATGTTGTTTTATTTTCTTTGGGCTTATCTGCCACAACTTTCAGTCTGGAGCGCAGGAGGCTTCTCCCAAATAAGTTACATATAGTTGTGCTTAGGGGATGAGGTAAAAAGGAAGAGAATGTGAATGTGTTTCATGCAAAGATGTGTTCAGTCCATTTAACTATTTATCTAACCTGTAATATAGTTTATTATATTTATTTATAATTTATTATTTTAATTTTATTTTAGGAGTTTTGTGACCACATCTAGGAATACTCAGGTCTTCTTCCTGGCTCAAAGAACCAGTCCTAGTAGTGCTCTGGGGCCATATGAGATAGTGAGAACCAAACCTACATGGTTTGACAAACCCACATGGAAGACAAACACCTTATATGCTTTACTTATAATAAACCCTGCAAGGTCATGCTTTAAAACAATAATTAATTTTTAATAGTTAAAAATAGGTAGATTATTTGCCTTGCACCTGGCCAACCCATGTTCAATCCCTGGCATCTGATATGGTCCTCTGAGTCTTCCAGGAGTAATTTCTGAGCAAAGAGCTAGGAGTAACCCCTGAGTACATTGGATTTGCCCCCACCTCAAAAACTTTATTGTTTTTGTTGTTTTTGAGGAGGAAGGTCACTCCTGGCAGAGCTCAGAAGTTACTCCTGGCTCTGTGCTCAGAAATCACTCCTAGCTCAGGGAACTATATGGGCTGTAGGGGCTTAAACCCACCTCCTTTCTGGGTCAGCTGCATGCAAGGCAAATGCCCTCCCACTGTGCTACCAATCCAGCTCCTGCCTCAAATAGGTTAGTCCTTACTAATCTCAGTGTTCAGTCTCTTCCAACATTCATTGACTATGTGATAATCCTGCAATATACATTTTATTGAGGATCATTACCTGGAAGAAGAGGGCATTTTTTTATACTCTCATAAGATAATTTGGAGATCCTTGGGGCCAGGGACTTGGAATTTGGCCATGGAATTATATAAAACTCAAAACTCCAAAATTGCATTGTTAGTATAAAATAAGGTTATTTCTTCTCTAATGACAAAGATACAATACTAAAGTCTCTTAAAAGAAAAATATTGCACTCTCATAAGAAATTGAGCCTAAAAAAAAAAAAGAAATTGAGCCTAAATATTGAATTTTGTTTAATTTGGAAGTGTCTCTCTGTTTCTTATTTTCCAAAATGGCAAATTGGCTTGTGACTTCTAATCCCAACCTCTACTTTCAAGATAATGTGAGCATTTATTCAACAAATCATTCCAAGTGCTTATTTGTGTCAGAATCTGTACTGAGAACTACGAATTAGGGATTTAGTGTTAAAAGTCATATCCCTGGGAAGTGTATTTTATTACAGTGGAAAATGGGTAAATTAGTAGTTATTGAACAGCTTCATTATAGGCTTTACTAGTAATGTGAACAGAGAATTATGAGAGCATATCAGAGAATGCTTTACTTTGCCATAGAATTGGGGAAAATGAAGATCATGAGGAAAGAAAAGACTACAAGCATTATTTGAACTAACCATTGAGAAAAAATGCTTATGGTAGAGTTTTTAAGGTGTGATGGGGAAGTCTGAGAAGTTTGAAATAATAATGGGACTTTTGTTAGTATGTGAGAACTATGGAGAAGAGGATAAAAATGTCATATAAAGGCGTTAGAGTGGTGGTGAAGAGCAGTAAGGAGTCTGCCTTGTCGGCGCTAGTCTAGGACGGACCGCGGTTTGATCCCCCAGCGTCCCATATGGTCCCCCAAGCCAGGAGCGATTTCTGAGAGGATAGCCAGGAGTAACCCCTGAGTGTCACCAGGTGTGGCCCAAATAAAACCAAACAAAAACTCATATTCATATACCTTTTAATTGTATTTTAGAATTAGAACACCAAAAGAATTAAGGAAGAGACAGAAGAAAGATATAGATTTCTTGGTCTAAGAGCAGCATATTCTAAATGTTTTGATAATTCACAAAAGACAAAACTTATAATCTTAAAGATAGTTTGGAAGGGTGACATAATCAATTTAGTATTGTTGAATAATTAATTTATAATATCACAGTAAAGTTTTTAATGGGAAAAATAGTTTTACTATGAATCTAAAGATTAATATTTTCAGAAAATCTATACAAATTTATGTAATTATCTGACAGATTTATCCTTGTGCCTTCATACATATGTTACACAGGAAAAAATAAATACTCTTTACATCAGTTTACTTTACTTTATCCAGCTTATTAAAAGTATCCAAATTCCTAGGAAAACTTTGGAATATAAGTAATTAATTCAGGACTCTATCAAATATTCTTGATGTTTTCATAGTAAATGTAAAGAGCACCATATTTCAGAATGTTTCTACTATTCTAAATACCTATGATAGCTTCTGAAAAACACAAATAATGCTGTAATATTATTAATCACATGCCTACAAGTATTTTATTTTTATCTAAATTACATGCCTTGATGACTTAAATTTACTTGAGTTATCTGTGCAATTTCTAATTTCTAAAATTTATTATTTGATATTAATAAAACTTCCTGGAACCTGTCTTGTGAATGCACACTAATGTATATTTAAACAATGGTAAAAGTAATGAAGTAGAATTTTTCAGTAACATTTAACTTTATAGCTTGATATATTATATTAAGAAACAAAATCTCATTTAAACTAAAAGAATTATTTCATTGATCTATAGACAGGTCAGGCCATTCATGAACCAAAATTTCAGTGAATAGTTTAAATTAATGTCTTTATTTGATCTTTGAGAAGGCTTGGGTTATTTAATATGTGGCAGGATTTATATATGAGATGATAACTTATTGGTTTTCAAACCTTAAATTGGTTAGTTATTGAACATGGTAGATATAATGTGCTTTTTATCAATATACTGTATGATAAATCTGCAGTATTTTGCCATTTACTTTAAAATTCGCAAAGCAAGCAAAATATTATGTTTATATAGTCAGCATTGACCTTCCAAACTGATCAGAGATTGAATATATTAATCTAAGCGAAGTATATATGAATTAAAAATTTTATATTTAGTATTTTCTTCATTTCAGTCTAAAATAATATCACCAATAGTATTTTACTTAAAAATTATGAAAAAACCTAGTATTTATGCTCAAGATTAGAAGAAATAACTATGCAGATTAAATAATTGATTATGGACCTTTAATAAGGCAAATTCTTTATAAAACCAACTATTTAAAACCACAGACAAATATAAGGCAATATATAAATTTGCAGCTTAGAAATTATTATTTTAATATTTTAAGCTGCTTTAGAAAAGATACATAATTTTAGATGGTGATATTTGGGTCATACTCAGCTGTGCTTAGGCTTAGGCAATTAGAACTAGAGTTGACCATATACAAAAAATTAAGCATCACATCTCCATCTGAACAAAACACAGTTTAATTCTATGGTAAAAAAGAGTTAGATTAGTTCAAAACTAATCTTTTAATCTTCCTTCCCTTCCCTTCCCTTCCCATCCCTTCCCTTCCCTTCCCTCCTTCCCTCCTTCCTTCCTTCCTTCCTTCCTTCCTTCCTTCCTCCTTCCTTCCTTCCTTTCTTTCTTTCCTTTCTTTCTTCTCTTTTTTTCTTCTCTTCTTTCTTTCTTATCTTTCTTTTCCTTCTTCTTTCTTCTTCTTCTTTCTTTCTTTCTTTCTCTTTCTTTCTTTCTTCTTTCTTTCTTTTCTTTCTTTCTTCTTTCTTCTTTCTTTCTTTCTTCTCTTCTTTCTTTCTTTTTCTTCTTCTTTCTTTCTTTCTTTCTTTCTTTCTTCTTTCTTTCTTTTCTTTCTTCTCTTTCTTTTTCTTTCTTTCTTTTCTTCTTTCTTTCTTTCTTTCTTTTTTCTTTCTTTCTTTTCTTTCTTTCTCTTTCTTTCTTTATTCTTTCTTTCTTTTCTTTCTTTCTTTTTCTTTCTTTCTCTTTCTTTTCTTTTTCTTTCTTCCTTTCTTTCTTTTCTTTTCTTTCTTTCTTTTTTCTTTCTTTCTTTCTTTCTTTCTTTCTTCTTTCTTTCTTTCTTCTTTCTTTCTTTCTTTCTTTCTTCTTCTTCCTTTCTTTCTCTTCTCTTTCTTTCTTTTTTTTTTTTTTTTTTTTTTCTTTCTTTCTTCTCTTTCTTCTTTTCTTTCTTTCTTTCTTTCTTTCTTTTCTTTCTTTCTTTCTTTCTTTCTTCTTTCTTTCTTTCTTTCTTTCTTTCTTTCTTTCTTCTTTCTTTCTTTTTCTTTCTTTCTTTCTTTCTTCTCTCTTCTCTTTCTTTCTTTCTTTTCTCTTTCTTCTTTCTATTTCTTTTCTTTCTTTCTTCTATTTCTTTTCTTTCTCTTTTTTATTTCTTGTACTGTTCTTTCTTTTTCTTTCTCCCTTCTTTCTTTTGTCTATCTTTCTTTTTTTATTTTTTGTTCTGTTTTTTTTTGTTTGTGTTTTTGTTTTTGTTTGGGGGCTACACCCGGTGGCGTTCAGAGATTATTTTTGGCTCAGTGCTCAGAAATTGTTCCTGGCTTGGGGACCATATGGGTTGCCTGGGATAGAACCTTATCAGTCCTGAGTCAGCTGTATGCAAGGCAAATGCCCTATCACAATGCTATCACTCTGGCCCAAAACTCATACGTTCTATAGAAACAACCAAAATTAAATTAGGTTGCCTAAAATTTATTTTAAGAAATACATATGAATTTTAAAAGAAGATAGGCCACTTACATATTTTCTTGGTTTTTGGGTCACACCCGGCAGTGCTCAGGGGTTACTCCTAGGTCTATGCTCAGAAATCACTTCTGGCAGGCTCGGGGATCATATAGGATGCCGGGATTCGAACCACCGACCTTCTGCATTCAAGGCAAACGCTCTACCTTCATGCTATCTCTCCAGCCCCAACTTACATATTTTCTTGTTACTTATGATCTTGTACTTAATTTAGACTATTATAGATAGATAGATAGATAGATAGATAGATAGATAAATAGATAGATAGATACTAGTATCCCATATACTAGCAGTGTATGAAACCTCCTTTTTCATGACATCCTGCCAATACAAATTTTTCTCAGCACTTCTAATATTTGCCATCCTCACTGGTATAAGATGAGATCTCATTGGCTACTTGATTTGCATTTTCCTAATAAGGGATGATAAACATTTTTTCTTGTGCCTATTGGCAACTTGTTCATCATCATCAGAGAGATGTCTATTCATTTTCTCTCTCTATTTTTGATTGGGTCTTTAGTTTTAATGATGTGAGTCTTGTGAATATTTTGTATATTCTAAATATCAACAAATTAACTGATTTGTTGAGTGTAAATATTTTCTCTCACTCAGTTAGATATCTTTTTGTTTTAACCATGTTGCCATATGACCCAACAATTCCACCTTTGAATATATATCCCCAGGAAAAAAAAAACATCCATTCAAAAGAATGTATGCTCATTATATATCACAACATTTAGTACAATACATATGAATTGGAACCAATCTAGATGTCCAAAAACAGATGAGTTGATTATAAAGATATGGTACATATATAATGGAATACTATATAGCTGTGAGGAATTATATGATATTTGATACAACATGGATGAAACTGGAAGACATTATATTAAATAAAGTATTCAGAAGAAAAATAAATATATCATGGCATCACTTATATATAATATTTATAATAAGTACATGATGAAGTGCAGTATGTTAATTGGAGTTTTATAGAACATTCTTGGTCCCAGAGTATATGAGGAGAAGGAAAGAAATTCAGTGGAAGAGGAGAAAGATAGATGTAAAGAATGGGAGACAGGATTAATGGAACTCAGGTGTTTTGGTGGTATTAAAAAGGGACATAAGTGAATATCCAAGCCACAGAATCAACAACAATAAAATTATGATACCCAAACTTCACCAAACTTTAAATAGTGCTTGTTATGAATGCAGTCTATGGTGCTGGGGAATTATAGGATAGTCTCTGAGTGATACTAAACATACACATAGATGAACAGAGTTAAGTTTAAATTAAACAAAAATTTTCACAATAATAAGTTGATAAAGTGATTTTTTAATTCTATATTTTATTTATATATTAAAATTAATATTATTAATAATACTATGTCTTGTACTATTTAAAATGGGTATTCTGTTTATAGCTGAAACCCAAATACAAACATGTTTGTAATCACGGTGCTTAAATAAAGATTTAGATTAAAAAATAAACTATAAAAAAAGAAATTTGCAACAGAGTTAATCAAGTATATTGGTCTGCAATTCTCTTTTTTGTGGTGTCTCTGTCTACTTTTGGTTATCAGGATGATATAACTTCATAGAAAATTTTGGAGGTAGTTCTGTTATTTCAATTTACAGAATTGACTGTAAAGTATTTTCAGTAAATATTTTTAAATTTCAATGGTTTGAAAGAATGTACCAGTAAGTCACAAATTGCTCCTGGCTTGGGGGATCATGTGGGATGCAGGAAGATTGAAACTAGGTTCATCCTAGATCTGCAACATGCAAGGCAAACACCCTACTGCTGTACTATCACTCTGGCCACAATTTCTGCTCTAATTTTTACCATTTCTTTCTTTCTGCCTGCCTTTGTAACAGTTTATTTGTCATTTTTTTAATTTCTTAAGGTCTGTGAAGTTTTTTGTAGACCCATATGCTTTCCCGATGAATACTTGCAAAGCTATACATTTTCTACTTAGTACTGCTTTTGCTGTGTTCCACATATTCTGGTAGTTTGTGTACTCATTCTCATTTGTTTTCAGGAATTTTTTAATTTAGCTTTGATTTCCTCATTTACCTATTGGTATTCAGTAGTGATTTGTTTAATTTCCAGGTGTTTGAGTTATTACTCAATTTTTGTTTGTTAATCTTTTTTAGTTTTAGCATGTCACAGTCAGGGAAAATTGTTTATACAATTTATATTCTTTTTATTTTATGGAGACAGATATTGTGGCTCAACATATAGACTATATATAAAAAGCCCCAGGTACATTGGAGAAAAATGCTTTTTATGCTTTTTGGGGATGAAGAAGTTTTTATATTTATTAATACTTTCTCCTCTATTTTATCTTCTAGTATCAATATTTCCTTCCTGAGTATTAATCTGTACCCCCTTCAGTTGTTATTTTATTGTTGGCTAGAGTAAATAAAGACACAGGGCTATTGTTTAACCATGTATCTGTGTATTATTCCTTTATTCTGTATAAAGTCTGATTGAGGAAAGTATTTTTGGTGAGTCATTCATTACATTAAGGATTTTTTTTTTCACTGCATCACACACATCATGCCTGGCAGGTTGCCTTTAATAAAATAGCTATATATTTTTAGAAGATATTTTTGTTTTTTATTTCTTTCTTTGATCTTGCTGCTTTCAGCATTATATCTATGGGCTTTCAAAATTCTGATTAGGATGTCTTTGAGTATGTCTGTTTTAGGCTGTACATTTTATCTATCTGGGATGCTGGTACACAAACTCTTCAGTTCTGAGAACTTTTTAGTTAATGATTTCTTTGACTGTTGTTTCTTCACAGTAGATGTCTTCATAGCCTTTTGGCATACTAATATTTATTTGTTAACCCTCGAATTAATTTCAAAGTTCTCTTTAAGATAGTGGTTTATTTGTTTTAATAATCTTTTCTTTTTTAAATATATAATTTTTATTTTGATCGTAGTGGCTTACATATCTTTCATAGTAATATTTTAGGTACATATTAACATTGAATAAGGGGAATACCCATCACCAAATTTGTCCTCCTTTCACCCCCATTCCCATCTTGCATCCCATGTTCCCCACCCTTCCCCCTGGGCCGCTAGAATGAGTGGTCCCCCAGAATGAGTGTTCCCCCTGTGTCTAGCTTACTATTTAGTGATCATACAACTGTTTGGTCTCGGTACCCTCCATTATTTCCCCCTCTATTTGAGAGGTGGAACTAGATAGTTCCAGTTATGTGGTTTTGGTTGAAAAGAAAAGCAATAAAATGGGGTAACAATCCAATAAGCCAAAAATGGGCAGAGTCCTTCTAGAGAATCTCAACCTCAGTTTGAGAGAGGAAAGAGAAAAAGGAATTGAAACACCACGACAATACAAAAAGAAATATCAAATAAAATATCCAGTGAGCACTACAGTAATAAAGACAAGCACCACATAATAACTACGGTCCTGAAATAAAAACATCACAGAGGGCAAAAAGGAAAAAGAAATAAAGAGGAACAACACAAAGCCCCAACTACACATTAAACCATAAAGAAACGAGCAACAGCAGATTGAGCAGCGTTGAAAGAACAGGTATGTAATCAGATTTTACTACAAAGGCTCATAATAATTTTTAAGGAATCTTATACAGGATTACAGGTAATTAATACGATGGGAAGGCACTGACTCCAACGGAAGCATTTCAAAACAATATGCTTAATGCCTTAATCTTACTATATTTAAAATAGTCTCTCAGCTTTTCTGTCCACAGGGGTTCTTAGATACAAAGGGTGGACAACCTAAGGCGGCACATGGGTGCTCAGTCACATTAGATACCATACTCAGCTTGCATTATGAAAATGTTTTGATAAAACTCTTTAACATACCCTTTATCTCTAGGCTATGACCTCTTTTAGTCCTAAAGCATGTGACCCACCAGACCAATGAAGCAGCAACTGTGATCCACAGACTTATACTATAGGGCCTACTCATAGAACAAGTTCAATCAAACTAACATTCCCTTGCTCTTTTTTCTCTCTTTTCGCTACTTTTTCTTTCTTTCTTTCTTACTTTTTCTTTCTTCTTCTTCTTTCTTTCTTTTCTTTCTTTCTTCTTTCTTTCTTCTTTCTTTCTTTCTTTCTTCTTTCTTTCTTTCTTTCTTCTTCTTTCTTTCTCTTCTTTCTTTCTTTCTTTCTTTCTTTCTTTCTTTCTTTCTTTCTTTCTTTCTTTCTTTCTTTCTTTCTTTCTTTCTTTCTTTCTTTCTTTCTTTCTTTCTTTTTTCTTTCTTTCTTTCTTCTTTCTTCTTCTTCAGAAATTTCTTTCT
Source organism: Suncus etruscus (assembly GCF_024139225.1). Lineage (NCBI taxonomy): Eukaryota > Metazoa > Chordata > Mammalia > Eulipotyphla > Soricidae > Suncus > Suncus etruscus. The sequence continues at coordinate 67,291,940 of NC_064851.1, forward strand.
TTATTTTCTTTCTTTCTTTCTTTCTTTCTTTCTTTCTTTCTTTCTTTCTTTCTTTCTTTCTTTCTTTCTTTCTTTTCTTCTTTCTTCTTCTTCTTTCTTTTCTTTCTTTTCTTTCTTTCTTTCTTTCTTTCTTTCTTTCTTTCTTTCTTCTTCTTTCTTTCTTTTCTTTCTTTCTTTCTTTCTTCTTTCTTTCTTTCTTTCTTTCTTTCTTTCTTTCTTTCTTTCTTTCTTTCTTTCTTTCTTTGTCTGTCTTTCAGAAACTTCTTTCTTTCTCTCTTTCTCCCTCACCTTCTTTTACCTTTTCCTCCTTACTATCATCAATTTAATCCATGTCAAATAAAAACCACACTGTTACCCCCGCTTTAAGTAAGGAACGTTGATATATAAGGTGCTGTGGACAATACTACAAAGGGTAAACACCTTTATAGATAGACCTCACTAACAGAGTGGTTAGTATTCTAGATGTATCTAAAAATTGATCTATTAGATTCTTTACTTTACATGTATGTATCTAAAAGTTGATCTACTAGATATGTAAAAATTGATCTATTAGATTATTTACCTTACCTGTACTATATTTATCTATCTTTCTGTACCCAGCTTATCTCTTGTTCTCCTCACCTCTTTTTCTTAAGCTATACCTAAGCTAACTTCTCTATGTTTATAGGTGTGCAAGAACACAGAGATAGGACTCCTCCTTGAGAGCCATACCTAAATTGTAAACAACCCATACCTACAGTGTATATAGCCCCTCCCATATACTATCCCTTCTCTCCCCTTCAAAAATCCACCTATCCCTTCACCCCCCAATCCCAACCTGATTTCCCACATTATTAAAACTCTGCACCCTCAGTTCTTAATCCATTAGGTACCAAGACTGGCCTCCTACCCCAATGAGTCAGTACCCAGCATCCAAGTGAAGGGATACCCATCAAACCCACACTTCATCCTCTGCAAGAAAAGAAAACATCCCTCCTGTCTCATGCTGTGTGGCCCTCCTTATCACCTCTCCCTAACGTGGACTGCTGCTTGATACCAGAAACTCAGTTCCAAAAGGATCCCCACTACAAGAACTCTACTCGCTGCCACAAATCTTTTCTCACTCTCAAGAAGGCCAGGGTGTGTGATGAAAAGGCGCCCTGGAGCCCACACCCCACAAGAAAACCTCAAAAGATAATGGGGAAGCCTATACTTAAATCATAAATTTAAGGCTTATGTAACACTACCTCTTAACCTGTTCTCTTATCCCAAATGTAAGGTAGTCTCCTGCATCACTTTGTTCCTTTACTTACTTTTTTTAAATTCATTAAAAAAAACTTTTTCTTTATATATATGTGAACATATATATTTTTATTTTTTGTCTTGTTTCTGTTTTCTTCTCTTTCCACCCCAAAATGCACCAATAATATAATGTAGCACTATTTCTTCTTGCAAAGGCATACTAAAAAATGGGAAATCTCATGTATAAAATCAAGCTCTTATCTACTAGAGATAAGAACTCAATTTTTTTTTTTACAATACAGGGGCACCTCCCACCTTGAACATTTCATGTGGATTCAACATAGACCCCAGGTGATTAGACACACCGACAATCCAGCCTTGATCCTTGGATCCCAAATATAGAAATGACACAGTTCTCAACAACACCTCCAGGAACCAAATCCCCTCCAAGACATCCTCAATACTGCTCTGGCACCAACATGTGCCAGTCCTAATATGATATCCTGACAACGAGGATATAGGAGCAACTTGATCTAAGAGCAGGTTGTCCTACCTCACCAGCTAACGATAAGACACAATCAGAAGACTGGTCACCCTTTGATCTGTGCAAAAGCCAAGATCGCTATCTACAGATGAGTGGCTGTTACAACCAAGACTGGGCAGTATGTATTTTGGGACCAATAAAAAAAAAAAAAAAAAAACACCTAGTCTAGGATTCAGTCTACGATCTTTCTAATAACTAAGATCTCTAATACTAGAGGTTTGACTGAGATAATTGCAACTGAACGGATCTTCTGGAAACATAAGGAAAGACTCGATCCCAGTCTCCATCCTAGGATCAGCACAATAACCAAGACCACCAACTACAGAAGATAGATTAAAACGACAATGAAGAAACAGAGCTTCTAGAACCACAAAGAAAGACCTCATCATTAGCTCAATTACTTGACCTGGCCAGATACCAAGATCTCTACATACAGAAGTCTGATTCTTTCACCCATGATGGAGCAGAAGATTTCCATACACCACAAAAGCACCGAGGGGAGAGTAAATGAAAATGCAAGGGGTCTATAGCTAATCCCATGACATCAAACATGGAGAAACCCTGTATCTCTTAGGCCAAGGGAATTCCCTGTCTAATGTCCCCAATACTTACTGTGCCTATGCAGGAAAAAAAGAGCATAAAATTATCTTTCTAAGTTATTTATCTATTTTTTATTCATTTTTGACTTCTTTGTTTTGATGTGGATATTAATAATTTTTTCTACCTACTATTTTTGTAGATGAAGGTTATATACAGTTTATCTTCAAGCTCAATTATTTGGTTCTCCACACTGTTTCACCAGTAGTGAGGCATTGTCATTTTTTTATTTTGCACAGTATAAAGGAAAAATTTAATACACACTGTTGTTTTAAGAAACCTGGGATGAATTCCAAGTATATTAAAATTTTCTTAACTTCCTATGAAGGCTCCAAAATAACAGTTAAAATTATGCCCAATAAAATAAAAATATCAACAAATAAGAAACAATTTTAATGAGATGAAAATAGGAGAAACTTCAAAGAAAATCACTGAATTAAAGAATATACTATGGGGCCAGGGAATTTCAAATAGTGGAGTGCATGATTTTTATTTCTCGACCCTAAGTTAATTTTCTAGTACTTTATGACTACTTGGTGTTACCAGGTATAGTCACCACAAAGAGTAGGAGCTCATGAGTAACACCAAATTGTCAGATTCAAGTACCATGGCACTATGGAAAAACCCTTGAGTCTGGGACACAAAACAAGTGTAATAAAATCAGGAAATTTACATTCTTATCAAGTATAGTCTCAGACCACAGTGCTTTAACAGTAGACATTAATTATAAAAAATGTTTGGAAAATAAAAATATTTGACATTTAAATAAAATTATATTGAATTGGGTCACTGAGGAAATTAGAGCAGTGAGGAGTCTCAAGGTGATTAGATATGATCGTGGTGGAGGGACATTATTACTCTCATGGTGATTATGATATGATAACTAGTATACATTAGAAAGACTAAAAACTGCACTCCTGATCATAGAGTAAAAAATATAAAATTGTTTTCTTTAAAACTAAATAAAATTAATCAATAAGCATTATTCAAAGTCAATAAAAGAATAAAAGAAATTAAAATCTTAAAAAATTTGTGAGAAAGAGGACAGTCTTATAAAATTGCTTTTGAACATATAATTTTAGCTTGCCAGTTTACATTAATATTACATTTGTATTTGCATTGAATAATATGCATATATTGATATATTATTATTACCAATGTCTGATAATACTGAATGTATTTCCTTTATATTCAAAATTTAATTTGGAAATTTTCTGAGTAACAAGGAACATACCTACACTACAAAAATATGAAAAAATATATTCTAAGTTATTAATATTTGGAATTTTTATATTATTAGGATTTTTAATGCATTCTTGTGTTTTTCTATAAAGCATATCATGATCACCCAAATACCATTCTATTTAAACCTATTTTTCTTATTCAGTCACACTAGTGACTATTGTTGGCATTAATCTTTTTTCTTTATTAATGACTTGGAATTCAGTCTCAGAATATTGTGTTTCCACTGAATAAGTCAGGCATAAGGAAAATATTTCTATTTATAAAAGCATCTACTGCTAATCTGAAATTAATGGCAAAGAGGTACAGCAAAACACAGGAATCTTATAGAGAAGTATTAATATAGAAAAATATATTTACTTTGTTAGCTAAAATATGATAGTAGTCTCTTAATCTATAAGAATAATCTCCTTTGCTGTAGCAGCAAATAAGAAAAAGATGCATATTATGGATTCTTTGAGTATCAGCATATCACTGATATAATATATCATGCTTCATTGTGACACATTCCCTCATTTGTCACTTTCTGTCATGTTACTGTATTTCAAAAGACACAATATTGCCCAACCTCTTTTTTCCTTCTAGCACAGCAAATGGACGCCAACTGTTTGACACTGAAATAAAACTATTTTTAACAAAAAATAGTCATAGCCAAAAACTATTTGAATTTCAAAGATTTGATAGGAGAGAAGTTGCTATTTGAATATGTATTTATATAAGTTGAATATCTATAGAAATTTTTCATTTCCTGAAAATATTTTATTTAAACAGTAAGGATTAATTTCATACAATTTGATTATACCCTTGAAAAGAAATATATTTTTGAATAGTTAAATTCTTATTCTTTTATAATACTGACCTAGCCACACTGCATTTATTTTAAATTGTGCTTAAGTATTTCAAGTCAAAGCTTTAAATTTTACTCTTGAGAAAACAATCTATACACATTCATACCCAACTCTCACTAGAACTTAAGCAATAGAAGCCATTAAATGTGCAGATCTGTTCGCCATCTTGCTGATGCTGCTTTTGAGAGGACTGTTGCATTCTAATTTAGTAAAATTCCCCCAAAATGGGCCGGGCGGTGGCGCTAAAGGTAAGGTGCCTGCCTTGCCTTCGCTAGCCTTGGATGGACCGCGGTTCGATCCCCCGGTGTCCCATATGGTCCCCCAAGCCAGGAGCAACTTCTGAGCACATAGCCAGGAGTAACCCCTGAGCGTTACCGGGTGTGGCCCAAAAACCAAAAAAAAAAAAAATCCCCCAAAATAGCAGATTCATCAAGATATAGATAAAATGCTTGTGTAAATATATTTTAATTCTTCAACATTTCCATATAATCATTTTCCATGCATTTTTGGCAAAGATTTTGGTTAAATTAATATTTTCTGCTAAAAATGGCTATCTGAAACTTATCGGACATACTTTAAGTTAAGTTGGTATTTTAACTTTAGACACATAAATTAGATTTTTTTGAAAAAAAAATTAACAATTAGGACCACGGACAGTTCCTAGACTGTTCCTAGATAGATGTTGCTTTCAGTGTTGATAGCTGGCATTTATTTCTCATTATTATAGGTCCTATGCTAATGTTTTGGTATACATTGTATCATGATTTAAACTATATTTGTTATTGTCAGACAACTAATAGTATTTTAGGTTGGTCAGTTTATCAGATACTGATTTTACAGATTCTGCCTTAAAACATTATTGAGAATATGAGAGCTTTATTGTTTTGACTAAATAACAGTATTTATTTAGATATATTTATTTATATATTTATTATTTATTTATATAATATAGTATATATTTATTATTAGATATGTATTTATTTAGATACTTATTTAGACATATAGTATTTATTTATATATATATTATATATTTTATTATATAATGTATATTTATATATTATATATTTATTAAGATATATATAGTATTTATTTAGATATATTCTGTTAGTGTAATAACCACAAGTTGATTGATACAATAGGATTTCAAAAGACAATATCTGGGGTAAGGTATTACCATGCATATTGCCAACTACAAGTTTATTCCTGGCACCATAAGTGGTCCTGAGAGCACTGTGTTCTCTGAGCAGAGACAGGAGTAAGAACGAGAACCGAGTCTGAATTTGGTTTGAAACCACCCCTTAGCAAAAGTTGAAATAACAGTATGCCTAAATAACAAAGTAATTTGGGTCATAAATGCTAACCAATTTTATGTGAGTTTGTGACATTCTTTTGTTTTCCCCCCCCCCCTCTAATTCCTGGTTAATATCTATTATAATAATAAATATTAAAGTTTTATGATAATATTTTATGTGACTGAATTTAATGACATTTACAATATTTGAGTCTATTAAAAGCATTCCTGTTGGCCCACTCTATTCTAGGTTTACCTGAATTCATATTCTTGGTGCATAATTTGTCCTTTATTCTACAGCATTTCTTGCTAGGGTTTTAATGTTCTTTAAGGAACACATGTCCTTTAGTTTTGTTCTCCTTCTCTCTATAATTACACATCTTCCTTAAATTCGTATCTTTCCCTTTTAAAAGTTTATTTCACATAACTGAAAAACAAAATTATTCCCCTGATGGAAGATTTTCAGATCCTCCCTAAACTCTAATAAATAGGATATTTAATGTCCTAATTTTCACATAATTCGGTTCAAATACTATTTGAATTTTTGTTACATGTTAGAAAATATTTCTCAGTTGCTTTTTTAAAAATTATATATATAATTATTTTGTTTACTGTGTGTACTATTGTTTTTTTGAATAGCCAGGTTGATCTATATATCCATACCACTTTTGATTTTTACTTCAGAAATCCTTTCCATTCCTTGAGAAGATACTTTGATTACATATCTGTATTTATTTAATCTATAAAAAATTTGCTATTGGTATGGATTAAATATACAACTCCATTTTTCCCAAATACTTTCTTATTTTTATAAAAGACTTAACCAAGAAAATAAATTATATATGTTTTAAATACCATAATTAAGTCATTAAACATAATCACAATATATCTTTTCTAGCAAACTATGACTCATGGGACAATAAAATATAACTATCTCCTTATTATCACTTGCTGTTTTTTACTAGTGCTAATAAGATAGCCTGAATTTAATGTATTTTTCTCTTTCAGAGCATACTTTGCTCTCTCAAGTGACTTTAAAAGGTCTTCTATACAAATTTGGAGAAAATATCAAGTCTTAAAGGATACTAGGTCATAGTCATGCACACGCATGAAATTGATGCAGGAAGAGGCAATCCTAGAATATCACTTTATACAGACCAAAAAAACCCAGAAATTCTTATGTTTATAAGGTCATGATAAGAACTGGAGGATGCAGGAACTAAGGACAGCTTCAAAATAAAACGGATTACATGAAATGTCATAGATGATCAAGCAAGTAATTAACAAAGCAAGTATTTACATGACTCATCCACCTCCAGTGTACAAATATGAGATTTTCATGACCATCTTCTTCCATCTGTAGTTATTCTTTGGGTACTTTTTTATTAATATATTGGGGATAGACAGTGTTGAGATCTAATATTTGTCTCTTTTGGTCTCTTTGCTGCTGCTTAGTTCTCTTTTTATAAAGTGCAAGCAGCCTTAGATAATGCATAAGAAATGAGCACGACTATGATACCATAGGGTTTTGTTTATATAAAAAAGGCTATGGGATAGGTTTAAAGTATAAAGCTTGGTCTTATATGATCTAAAACCTATCATTAAGTGCTTATACTGAAAATTCATTGGTGCTATTGAAGACTTGGGTTCATAAAAATTACCTATATTGATTAGTTGTCACTTGTTTTCTTAGAAATAAACAGAAATGAACTCTAATAACACATTAAACTACTGTATGTAACATATTTGTTGTTAAGCAGAAGTTCATGCACTTATTCCAAAAATAAGAAATGCTGAAATGTGAGGCAGCACTGTGAATGGTATTGTGCAGTATTCTTCTATCCCCCTGAAAACATAGAAATGAATTATTTAAAGAGATTTTTTTATGTAATTCTTAATGACTTAATGACAGTTTTATTTTCTACTCAAATTCCTACCTAGGAGACAAAAAGATTCTCCTTATATTAAAGTTTAGTATATTTCCATAACTATTTCCTCAGAACACAGTAGGATTTGTTCACATGTATGCTATGTTTTAATTATCCTGGCAGAATTGTAACTATAGAAAGACAGTGCAATATTATTTGTATTATTGTTGATATTAATAGAATTGCTCATAATGAGTTTTATTAATGATGTGGTATTATAAAAAGAATACTTAATTATTAATAGCATTGATTTGACTATTAATTTTGATATTCCAATGAACATTTCATTATTCAAGATGCAATTATATTGTAAGACACAAGTTATTGCTAATGGATTATATTTTCTCTGGCCTTGTTTGACACATGGTAATTAGATATAAGTTTATATTGCAGAATAAAAAAAGATGGCATTGAATTATTTTCAGAATAGTAAAGAAACAGCATTTGCTCAGTGGAAGAGAGTGAGATAGGGATTGTTGGACCATAATTTGTTCAATTCATGTCCATTCTGCACTGGATTTCTTCTCAGCCCTACATTTAAAATGAAAGCATAACTGACAGTACTAGTATGTAAAGATTTGGCTAGTGAAGGTCGTCTGTCATGTCATATTTTCTACACAGTAAATCAATAGCGAGGTCTCGTTCCCATTCAGCATTGGTTATCAAGATATGATATTATTGTGTAATTTATATCATGTTGTTGTGTATGTAAACATTTTATGGGATTATTATGTTACTGACCCTACACTGATCAGTGATTGTGCCCTACCCTAGGGTGTGACCTGGCATTCTGCCCCCACCCAAGGGTGGTACCTGATTCTGCTTCCACCATTGGGTGGTATCTGATCCCACCATTGGGTGGTACCTGATTCTGGGGGATAAAAACAAGGGGCTGTGAAAGGCGAGGGGCTTTTTTTGCTGGAACTGATGCTGAGGCTTTGGACTTCAGTCTTGTCCACTGAATAAAGCTAATATTTCCACAAGCCTGACTGTCTGCGAGCTGTTTACCCACCGCTTCACCTCAGAACCACTGGCTGAACAGGGTGGCAGACGCTCCGAGCTGGAGGGGAAAGACCTCATCCTCCATCCCTCCATCAGTCAACCTCTTTAGGGGCTGTCTTGCAACATCATGTCACAAAACATTTAATTTTATTTTGTTTCAATAACACAATTAATTATTTCATAATTTTTTATTTCCTTAGGAGTTGTTATATACTCCAGCATTGTGTTCTTTGTATTCTGTACAATTTTATTAATACAAGAGAAGAGTATATCTCTTCATAATTGCTAATAACTTGTACAGTATAATAAAGAACATTACCTCATTTTAGACAATTCTTTGGTAGTGGCATGATATTATAACATTTAAATACACTGAAGAAAATAATGTGCAAATTAGTTCATAATCTTGGTCAACTTCAGCTGGTTATTCCCACACAACACGTTGGTCTTTGTTCTTTAACAAGCACCCTGCACTTTAAAAATCCTCAGGTGCAATGAATATAGGTGTAAGGAAGGGATTTTTGTATTGTATCACTATTTATCATAGCAAGACTCTGTAAACAACCAAGATGCCCTTCAACAGGCGAATGGCTAAAGAAACTGTGGTACATATACACAATGAAATATTATGCAGCTGTCAGGAGAGATGAAGTCATGAAATTTTCCTACACATGGATGTACATGGAATCTATTATGCTAAATGAAATAAGTCAGAGAGAGAGAGAGAAAATGCATAATGGTCTCACTCATCTATGAGTTTTAAGAAAAAAGAAAGACATTCTTGCAATAATAATTTTCAGACACAAAAGAGAAAAGAGCTGGAAGTTACAGCTCACCTCATGAAGCTCCCCACAAAGAGTTATGAGTTTAGTTAGAGAAATAACTACATTTTGAACTGTACTAATAATGAGAATGTATGAGGGAAATAGAAAGCCTGTCTAGAGTACAGGCGGGGTTTGGGTGGGGAGGAGGGAGATTTGAGACATTGGTGATGGGAATGTTGCACTGGTGATGGGGGGTGTTCTTTACATGTCTGAAACTCAAACACAATCATGTATGTAATAAAGATGTTTAAATAAAATATATATAAAAATCCTCAGGTGCAATTTGAAGGGAAGTTGAACAGAAAACCATATGGAAGAAATGAAATATTTGTGGCAATGCATAAAACAGTATTTCTTAAGGTCTCTCTTGCCCTTTCCGTGCCTCCCTTCTCATGGTTTCAGCAATATCAGCATAAAATGATTTTTTCACTTGAGTAACATTTTTTACTGGAAATTAAGAAATCACAGTTGTAAGGGTCAGAGTGGTAGCACAGTGGTAGGAAGTTTACCTTGCATGTGGCTGACCCAGGAGAGAGCCCAGGCATCATATATGGTCCTCAGTGCCAGGAGGGATTTCTGATCTCTGACCCAGGAGTAACCACTGAGTGTAGCGGGATATGCCCCCTCCCAAAAAAACCAAAACAAAAAAGAAATCACAGTTTTCTGATTTAAAACAAGATAGGTTAATTTTTAAAATCTGTTTACTTACCAAAAATTACTTTATCTGGGATCTGACAGAAACCGAAAACTTATTGTTACTATCAACACAAATAACAAAAAATTGTAGTAGTTTCCAGTGTAAGTAAATTCTGGGGGTTATTTTTTAAGTATTTTTATTTGGTTTTGTTTGTTTGATTGTTTTTTGACCCTCAGGGGTTACTTCTGGCTAGATGCTCAGAAATTGCTCTTGGCTTGGGGACCATATGGTACTCCTGGGAACAAATCAAGGTCTATCCTGGGTCAGAGACTTGCAAAGCAAACGCCCACTGCAGCGCTATCTCTCCGGCCACTGAAGTATTTTTATTTTTTTTTATTTATTTTTTTTTTATTTTTTTTTTTTGTTTTTTTTTTGGGCCACACCCTGTGAGGCTCAGGGGTTACTCCTGGCTATGCGCTCAGAAGTTGCTCCTGGCTTCTTGGGGGACCATATGGGACGCCGGGGGATCGAACTGCGGTCCGTCCTAGGCTAGCGCAGGCAAGGCAGGCACCTTACCTCCAGCGCCACCGCCCGGCCCGAAGTATTTTTATTTTTAAGATTAAACCATCAGCATTAATTTTGATTACCTATTTATTACTTTTATTTTCTAGGGAACCATACCCAGTAGAGCTCAGTACTTACTATTGGTTCTCAACGCAGAAATGATTCCTGTGGGGCTCTGAGGACTACACGAGGTGCTGAAATTGAACTCAGGTCTGCACTGTGAAATGCAGGTGCTCTGAAGCTTTTTATGTCTCCAGGGCATGGTCATTTAATTTGATGATAAAAATATTACTATTGATTTTTTTAAAATTTTGATGTTAGAATTATAGAACTGGGGTCACAGCGGTGGCACAAAGCTGTAAGGCGTCTGCTTTGTGCATGCTAGCCTAGGATAGATCTCGTTCAATCCCCCCACATCCCAGGAGGAAGCCTGAGAGTCACAGGGTGTGGCCCAAAAACAAAAACAAAAAATAAACATAGAACAACAAAGAAATACATGGTGGGGCAAGATAAATAGTATAGTCTGTAAGACTTTTGCCTTGCACATACCTAACTCAGATTTGATACACTGTTTAGTCTCGTGAGCTAACCAGAAGTGATCACTGAGCAGAACAAGTAGTAAGCCCTGAGCACTGCTAGGTGTGCGAGAAAAATCCCTACAAAAAGAATAAAAATATTTTATTACCTTTCTCATAAAATAACAAAAATACTGTCACGTATTAAAACCAAGTTAGCAAAAATAATTTGTGATAATGTTACCACACCATTCATGAGGCAAGCAATTTTTTATCAGAAAATTTCACATCTAAGTGATCATCATACACTTAATCAGAAATATCACTTTCCGGGGTCGAAGCTACAGTGCATGGCATAAGGCGTCTGCCTTGCGCATGCTAGCCTAGAACAGACCGTGGTTTGATCCCCTGGAATCCTTTATGGTTCCCCAAGCCAGGAGCGATTTCTGAGAGCATAGCCAGAAGTAACCCCTGAGCATCACCCCGTATGGCCCCAAAACCAAAACCAAAAAGAAAAAAAAAATCTCACTTTCCAGAACTAGTGAACTAAAATGCATGAAGGGGATATATGCTGAGTACAAAGCTACTTTGAATATGTAACCTATTTTTTTTTTTTTTTTGGTATTTCGTGCCACACCCGTTTGATGCTTGGGGTTACTCCTGGCTAAGCACTCAGAAATTGCCCCTGGCTTGGGGAAACCATATGGGACGCCGGGGCAGCGAACCGCGGTCCTTCCTTGGCTAGCGCTTGCAAGGCAGACACCTTACCTCTAGTGCCACCTTGCCGGTCCCGAATATGTAACCTAGTGAAAAATAGAGGTACTAACAATATTCCTAGACCAAGAGGACAAGTGGATTTTATATTTATTACAAATTTGAAGAGATAATTTTATAAGTGATCTTGGAAATTAATGTTACTCAATTTAAAGACATTAGATATAAAGCTGTAAGCATGTCTCTACTTGTACATAGGCAAGACATTGTATTCCATGGGCCCTTAAGCCTATCATGGGCCTCTTGTTCATTATCCCTGTTTATGTTCATAGGAATGGAAATGTGAAATTCTCTCTAAGATTTCTTTGTGGTACTGTACCAGAATATTCTTAGTCCTTAGACTCTAAACAAATTTATCTAAGTTTTGTTCCTAAAATTATATCACACTTTCCAAATATATGAATAGAGTTTTCAGAAACTTAGAGAAGATAAGGACATAAAATTTTTACAATTATTTTACTGTTTTGTGGCTTTCCTATGAATATTGGGATTTCTTATGAACACATTTTTTTCTTATGAATATATTTTATTCTTTGAAACTTGGCAACAATTTATGGGATGGAACAAAACTTAACTATGCAAATTATCTGTGTTTCCAAGATAAAATAACAACCTGATAAATTTCATATTATCAAAGTAATGTGAAACATGAACTACTAAACAAACTAAAATTCATTTAATCAAGATAACACATTATATGTATTTTTAATCTCTCTCCCTTACTTTTTGGAATAAAACAAGTTAATTCTTAACGGTCTAGGTTATATAGCTCATTGATTTCTACTCTTTGTTGATAACCAGAGCTTTTCTTAGGTTTGGCATTTTTATTTTACTACTTATCTCTATGATAGGCTCTGGGGGCACAGCTATGCAAGTGGACTCAATTGGTTGTAGGTGAGGACTGTTGTAATTTGTACCAACCTGAGGGCAAAGAAAATAGTCTGACTTTATTATAACAAAAAGGTAGCATTATCTAATAAAAAGTACTGTGCTTGGGAAACTACAATTATGGTTATAGAATTATTTAATTTAGTGTTCTACATGTGTGCTTCCCACATTATATAATCAAAAATACATTATTACTTTACTTTATAGTAACAGTGTATTTCCCAAGTGGTTTGCCTTCTTTAATTGGGTTGTCTAGGGGAAAGTTTGTTGTGAAATGAGAAAAAAAATTATGTGAAATGCTTGTCTTCCTTCATTGTATGGTAAAAATTTAAAAATATAATATTTTCATTTCAATATTATTCTCATGATTAATTCTTCACTTAGATTTTCATTTGCACAATTTCACTGACTGCTTAAACAGATGAAATGTTTTGAGTGTTATACAAAACCACTTCAACTAGAAATAAGTGATTATAAAGATAAAAGTATTTATTATAAATCAATCTTTAAACCTAGTAAATAGTTTCAAATTCCCAATGATAAGCTACTATTACTGAATGAAAAGATACTAATTTTCTAAGGCCAATTTGGGTCAACCAGGATGAAAAGCTTTAAGACTAGAAGAAAATGTCCAGAAAATAATTCAAAATAAGTAAAAGGCAATTCACAGGAAATTAAAGTCAAATAGTGATTTAACAAATGGCAGGTGCTTATATTCACTATAATAAAATATGTAAATTAAATCTAGTTTTGGTTATCTTTTATTATTTATAAGATTAACAAATATTAGAATATAAATAATATCTTCTATCAATAAGTCCTTGGAGAAGCAGGTACCTATATATAAATGGTACAAAGATAAATAATATTGAACAAATGTTGTCAATTTGATCTTCACATACATATTACATCATGAATCAGATACTTTATTTCTAAATTTTTTCTAAAATTTCAATGGGAAAAATAAATCCTGATAAAAATTTTATTTTTTACTGGCATTATTTATATTAATAAAGATTAGGAGCAGTCTATATACCAACTCATCAAAGATTGATAGAATTAGCAGTGGTGTTAAATAAAGATACATTAATGAAGGAAATAAATGAGAAAGTTTATTTTAAATTGATAGGGAGTGATCTCTAGGAAAAATTATAAATGAACTATAAAATACCAACATTCATATTATTCTCTATTTTGTAGAAAAAGTGGATACATATAAATTCACACTACATAATTTTTGTTCATATCATTCATAAAAAAGAGGGCTGGACAACTAGTCTCAGGATTTGGATGAAGTTTAGATTGAATGTAACCAATTCCAGTTTGATCCCTTGTACTAATGGTCCCCAAGACTTTATTAGGGACTGGGGCTGGTGAGGTGCGCTAGAGGTAAGGTGTCTGCCTTGCAAGCGCTAGCCAAGGAAGGACAGCGGTTCAATCTCCCAGTGTCATATGGTCCCCTCAAGCCAGGGGCAATTTCTGAGTGCTTAGCCAGGAGTAACCCCTGAGCATCAAACGGTGTGGCTGAAAAACAAAACAAAACAAAACAAACAACAACAAAAAATAACTTTATCAGGGACATTTCTGAATTTATCAAACATTGCTAGGTGTGGCCCCAGACATCCTGAGCAGAAAAACAGTGATTTGTGGTCATTTCTGACATTGCAAAGCCTAAGTTGCACTAAGTCCTTGAGTCTTAACTTTAATCAACACCTATTGACTGTGAATCACCACAGAAGTATAAGAAATTTTAGGGCATCTAAGTCTCCTAAACAATGCTTCTAAAGCCTGTACTTTCCACAAAGGAAGCAAAAAATGGTACGGCAATTTACAAAAGTTATTATCAAGTAAAAGAAGAAAGAGGACAAAAGGGTTTTGCATAGAAGCTATCATCTATTTTTGTAATTTGTTTCATAATTTAGATTTAAGAAACTATATATACAGTAGAAAAAATTTTAAAATAGCATAAAATGGTTTTGGAAAAGCTGAGAACTAAAAACAAAACACCATTTATTAAATTATACAATAATGGGGCCAGATCAATAGTACAGCAGGTAGGGTTTTGTATTTACCTTCCACAAAGCCAGTAAGGTTTAATTCCTGGCATTTGCTCTGGTACCTCCAAACAAAAATGATCCCTGAACACAAAACCAGGAGTAAGACCTAAGCACTCCTAAGTATGTCCTCCAAAATCATACACACTAATATCATAACTTCATACAAAAGTGAATTATGATTATTAATATTATAGCATTTTGCTGGTATATATGGTGAAATATATTTTAATAGAAATACCAGAAACCCTATAAAGATATGCTATATTACCTTATTAGGTTTATTTAAAATATAATTATGTCTGTTTAAAATAAATATATTTAAACATAGGTGAGGACTCTTTTTTTTGTTTGTTTTTGTTTTGTTTTTTGGGCCACACCCATTTGATGCTCAGGGGTTACTCCTGGCTAAGCACTCAGAAATTGCCCCTGGCTTGGGGGACCATATGGGACACTGGGGGATGGAACCAGTCGAGATCTTTCCTTGGCTAGCGCTTGCAAGGCAGACACCTTACCTCTAGCGCCACCTCGCTGGCCCCAGAGGACTCTTAAATCAGATCATATAATTTGGATTTAAGAATTTGTTTCAGGGCCGGGCGGTGGCGCTAAAGGTAAGGTGCCTGCCTTGCCTGCGCTAGCCTTGGATGGACCGCGGTTCGATCCCCAGGTGTCCCATATGGTCCCCCAAGCCAGGAGCAACTTCTGAGCACATAGCCAGGAGTAACCCCTGAGCATTATCGGGTGTGGCCCAAAAACCAAAAAAAAAAAAAGAATTTGTTTCAGAAGTTACATAAAATTATAAAATTAAAGACAACAAACAATACGATCTTAAGCTTCAATCTAAAAATTTATCATAAACTCTGAATTTATTTCTAGTTTTTTAAAAAAAATATATTGGTAGTTCTGCCAAAGCACAAGGCTTAGAAAATCAGAGATTGTACAGAATGAAGGGAGTTTGTCTTGTTTTTGGCCTGGTTTATTCCATAGTGCCATATATGCATCACAGATAATTATTATGTATAATCCTTGAGCATTGATCTAGGATTATTATTGAAAAAAGTGAATATTTCCTCAACCAAAACAAGGAGGTGGAAAGGAAGTCAAGACACAGAAAATTAGTTAAATTAAGCATCAATATTGTCTATGGTAGTGATAGTTTTTTAAGTATTCTACATATAAGAAGTAACTGTGAATTTTTTTTTGTGGTTTTTGGGTCACACCCGGCAGTGCTGGGGGTTATTTCTGGCTCCAGGCTCAGAAATTGCTCCTGGCAGGCACAGGGGACCATATGGGGCGCCGGGATTCGAACTGATGACCTCCTGCATGAAAGGCAAACGCCTTACCTCCATGCTATCTCCCCTGCCCCCGTAACTGTGAATTTATAGGAAATGACTATCATAGAATTTGCTTAGCCAATAAACAAACTGAGCTGGGTAAATGTTTTAAAACTAGAAAAGTCGGCTGGAGAGATAGCATGGAGGTAGGTCGTTTGTCTTGCATGCAGAAGGAAGTTGATTCGAATCCCAGCATCCCATATGGTCCACTGTGCCTGCCAGGGGCAATTTCTGAGCAAAGAAGAGCCATGAGTAACCCCTGAGCACTGCCAGAGGTGACCCAAAAACAAACAAAAAACCTAGAAAAATACTCAAAAAGGCACAAAAGTCCTGAAACGCTTTCCATGGGCCTGATCAAACTTTACCAGAGGCTTTTAATTCTATGCATATGTGAAATTATTCCCATAATTTTTAATTTATATCAAATTTTCTGAAATTACATATGTTTAGGGGCCAAAAAGATAGGACCAGGTTAAGTTCCTAACCCATCAATCTTGGTTCAGTCAATCCTTGTTTGTTCCGTGACACCAATATTAAGATCCCTGACACCACTGTTGAGAGTGACTGCTTACTACAGACACAGGAAGAAATTC
The DNA here is from genome assembly GCF_024139225.1 of Suncus etruscus. Taxonomy (NCBI): domain Eukaryota; kingdom Metazoa; phylum Chordata; class Mammalia; order Eulipotyphla; family Soricidae; genus Suncus; species Suncus etruscus. The sequence continues at coordinate 67,308,796 of NC_064851.1, forward strand.
TGAGTACCACACTCAACTCCCTCCCCAAACGTACATAATTTCATACTTTGTTACATAAACTATTAAAAGTAATTTATTGAATTTTATCATGAAAGATTTTACCTATCTGTATTGAGACAAATCTATCACAGAGAGAAATTAAATCTAAAGTAAAGCATTTGTCTTTGCACTTATGGTAAAGGAAAAGACATTAATAGAATCCCACACAGAATTTTGGGGTCATACCCAGAGATGCTCAGGTGTAACTTCTTCTGGCTCTTTATTCATAAATGACTCCTGGCATGGTTTATGAAAACATATGAGTGCTAGGGATTGAATATGGGTTAACTGTGTGCCAGGGATATGCTCTATCCATTGTACTAATGGATAGAAAAAACAAAATTTGTTTTTTAATTAGTAATGATATATTTGGACAATCTCAAATAAAGCTATATCCCCAACTCTTCTGAAATAGCGAAATTAATATCCCTCATAAAACAAATTACCAGTAAAGCAATGTAAATTTTGACAATATTCTATAGATACTCAATTGGAGTTTATATCAAAACATCTCAAAATACTTAAACTTAAATAATTCTTATTTGACTAAATATTTTTCATTTTAGCTACATATTTCTTGATTATGAAGTTGATTTACAACTAATAGGGAAAAAGTGTTTTAAATATAAAGATGTAGTTAAATTTAAAAGAATACTTTCACATATATATTTAATCTCTCAATGATTTGAATATGATCTAGTTGGGCATTGGGCATTGATATGTTTCTGGTTCAGATATGTAGGGTGAAGGATATACATGTATATAGCATGTAGTATAAAGATTCCTTTCTCTAAACATTCATCTAACAAAACATATTGTTATGCAAATTTTAATTAAGTGATTCACATACTTTAGATGTAATTTTAAATATGGAATTTCAGATTATCATAAATTCAAACTCATAGAACCATTATTATTTTGTAATTCAGTCCAGATATTATTGATGAAAAATACAATATGAGTATATTTGTGACCCATATTGTTGCAAGTAATCAAAACTTGGGTCTGGATCTCATAAAGTCACAATTCTGGAAAATATATTTGTAGATATATTTAATGATTTATTATAAAATTGAATCTAAATTAAAGGAAGATAAAATTAAAGAATCAAGGCTACGCAAATGCTATCATGTAAAACTAAAGCTTGAGCCTGAAAATTTGGAAGAAAATCTACAGAAATAATTTTTTTAACTTACATTTAATCGAATATAGGTTTTCAATAATGAAGAGGGCTAAGAAATCTGTTGTGGTGAAGGATAACAGAAACATTTGGGTTGAGACAACAAATCTGTTGACATATCAAAGCATGGAAGTGAACGTGTGTAACTAATTAAGAAATTATGAACAGTCTTGTGTATCTGAAACCAGTTACATTAATGCCTAATATGACAATGTCATTATGGACAGTCTAAGAAAGACTTCAAAAGACTTTTTTATTTTCTCTTCAGAAACATAATACTATTTGAACGTGGAAATGTGGTAACTCAAACTATAGTTTTACATTAGAGAAAATGAAAGTTGAGTACCTAAAGTTGCTAAATTAAAGTGAAGTAATAATTTAATTTAATGACGACTCTAATAACTATAGTACAGTTTGAAGTTGGGGAGAGTGATTCCTCCATCTTTATTTTTTTGCCAAGACTGCTTTAGATATTCAATGACTTGTCTATTAATGCTGAGGACTTACTTCTGATTCTATACTCATTGCTCACTAGTGGCAGTGCTCAGGAGTCAGGGATCAAAGTGTTATTGAGCACATTCAAAGCAAGTGGATTAACCCTTTAATGTCCCTCCAGTCCCAGGAGTATTTAATAAAATTGGAGAAACATCATACATACATGATGCATATTAAGTTTCAGACAGGGAAGGATTTGTAGACAAAATATACTTATGGATTTTTGTAAGTACAACAAAAGCCAAATCTATGTATAATATTTGCAAGGCATGTACTCTACTTCAAAGTCAGATTCTTTATCCCCCAAAAATACATACATACTGTGAGAATGCAGAGCTGACAATAGTTAGGTTAATATTTCAAAAGAAATAGTTTCAAATGAAAGCATGAGGCAACATTTTCAGTCCATGATTTTGTAAAAGGGAATGTGAGACATGGATTCCTAGAGAGAAGAAATAAAGGTACTCGAGGCATTTGTTACAGTCTATTTATTCAGGTAATAGCCATGCTAATGAAGACTGCTATTGACTATAATCTCTACTGTCTGCCAGCAGTTGGTATTCACACAAGTTACTTAAGAAGCTCAAGCACTTTATCTGGCAAGTCTAATTGGGGTATCTGGTGTGTGTATTGAGGCATGTATATTTTTAACCCCTCAAATTACTTTGGCATGTCCAGAAATCTGACTGGATTCCATAAAGGAAGAGATTCCCAAAGTTGTTTGTACATAAAAGTTCACTTAGGAATTTTAAAACCTAGCACTCAGGTCAAACCTCAAACCAACCAAACAATAGTATCTGGGATAAATTAGGAGACAAGGTCATTAAGCTCCCCAGGTGATTCTTATGTGTAGTCAATTTAGGGAATTACTGCAATTTAATCTTATCCTCAGATATCTCTACAAGAAAAAAAAAAGCTAACATGAGAGAAAAAAATAAGATGAATCCTTTAAACTTATGTATAGTATTCAGGAATGACTCAGCTGAAATAGCACCTGCATTGTAAGTACAATGCCGCAAGTTCAATGTCCAGTACTGTTGGCCTATGTTGAACAGGCATGCTTTCTTAGGTATTGAGTGCCAAAAGAGTAAAACTGGGGTGCATTGTGATGCATGGTCCCAGTAAATACCAAATATAAAGATGTGCTAGCACAGTGGCAAAAACAGGAAACCAGTCAACGTTGTATGAGCACTACTCAAACTACTGGCAAAAAATGGAACCAGAATGTATGTAAGTAGCATAACTAAAGAATAACTCCCTGAAAGTTATGTGAGCAAGCATAGAAGTTACCTGTGTGATTTTTCTGTGATCACTCAAAGCAAGTATTAGTGCAAATCTTAATTGCAAATAAAAGGTGAAAGGTACAGAGAAATATATCGATATCTATATATACATACAGATACAAATACCAATTTGCTGAATAAATAAATTTATGAGAAAGACTAAAACTATCTGTCTTCTTTACTAGTATCTCAGTATCTTGGCTCCTTGAACACAATAGATTTTCTGGTATTCATCTTTTTTTTTTTTTTATTTTTTTTTTTTTTAATTTTTTTTTTTTTTATTTAAACACCTTGATTACATACATGATTGTGTTTGGGTTTCAGTCATAAAAGGAACACCACCCATCACCAGTGCAACATTCCCATCACCCAAGTCCCAAATCACCCTCCTCCCCACCCAACCCCCGCCTGTACCCTAAACAGGCTCTACATTTCCCTCATACATTCTCAATATTAGGACAGTTCAAAATGTAGTTATTTCTCTAACTAAACTCATCACTCTTTGTGGTGAGCTTCCTGAGGTGAGCTGGAACTTCCAGCTCTTTTCTCTTTTGTGTCTGAAAATTATTATTACAAGGGTGTCTTTCATTTTTCTTAAAACCCATAGATGAGTGAGACCATTCTGCGTTTTTCTCTCTCTCTCTGACTTATTTCACTCAGCATAATAGATTCCATGTACATCCATGTATAGGAAAATTTCATGACTTCATCTCTCCTGACAGCTGCATAATATTCCATTGTGTATATGTACCACAGTTTCTTTAGCCATTCATCTGTTGAAGGGCATCTTGGTTGTTTCCAGAGTCTTGCTATGGTAAATAGAGCTGCAATGAATATAGGTGTAAGGAAGGGGTTTTTGTATTGTATTTTTGTGTTCCTAGGGTATATTCCTAGGAGTGGTATAGCTGGATCGTATGGGAGCTCGATTTCCAGTTTTTGGAGGAATCTCCATATCGCTTTCCATAAAGGTTGAACTAGACAGCATTCCCACCAGCAGTGGATAAGAGTTCCTTTCTCTCCACATCCCCGCCAACACTGTTTATTCTCATTCTTTGTGATGTGTGCCATTCTCTGGGGTGTGAGGTGGTATCTCATCGTTGTTTTGATTTGCATCTCCCTGATGATTAGTGATGTGGAACATTTTTTCATGTGTCTTTTGGCCATGCGTATTTCTTCTTTGTCAAAGTGTCTGTTCATTTCTTCTCCCCATTTTTTGATGGGGTTAGATGTTTTTTTCTTGTAAAGTTCTGTCAGTGCCTTGTATATTTTGGAGATTAGCCCCTTATCTGATGGGTATTGGGTGAATAGTTTCTCCCACTCAGTGGGTGGCTCTTGTATCCTGGGCACTATTTCCTTTGAGGTGCAGAAGCTTCTCAGCTTAATATATTCCCATCTGTTAATCTCTGCTTTCACTTGCTTGGAGAGTGCAGTTTCCTCCTTGAAGATGCCTGTAATGTCCTGTAGTGTTTTGCCTATGTGCTGTTCTATATATCTTATGGTTTTGGGGCTGATATCGAGGTCTTTAATCCATTTGGATTTTACCTTTGTACATGATGTTAGCTGGGGGTCTAAGTTTAATTTTTTGCAAGTGGCTATCCAATTGTGCCAACACCACTTGTTGAAGAGGCTTTCCCTGCTCCATTTAGGATTTCCTGCTCCTTTATCAAAAATTAGATGGTTGTATCTCTGGGGAACATTTTCTGAGTATTCAAGCCTATTCCACTGATCTGAGGACCTATCCTTATTCCAATACCATGCTGTTTTGATAACTGTTGCTTTGTAGTACAGTTTAAAGTTGGGAAAAGTAATTCCTCCCATATTCTTTTTCCCAATGATTGCTTTAGCTATTCGAGGGTGTTTATTGTTCCAAATGAATTTCAAAAGTGTCTGATCCACTTCTTTGAAGAATGTCATGGGTATCTTTAGAGGGATGGCATTAAATCTGTATAATGCCTTGGGGAGTATTGACATTTTGATGATGTTAATCCTGCCAATCCATGAGCAGGGTATGTGTTTCCATTTCCGTGTGTCCTCTCTTATTTCTTGGAGCAGAGTTTTATAGTTTTCTTTGTATAGGTCCTTCACATATTTAGTCAAGTTGATTCCAAGATATTTGAGTTTGTGTGGTACTATTGTGAATGGGGTTGTTTTCTTAATGTCCATTTCTTCTTTATTACTGTTGGTGTATAGAAAGGCCATTGATTTTTGTGTGTTAATTTTGTAGCCTGCCACCTTGCTATATGAGTCTATTGTTTCTAGAAGCTTTTTGATAGAGTCTTTAGGGTTTTCTAAGTAGAGTATCATGTCATCTGCAAACAGTGAGAGCTTGACTTCTTCCTTTCCTATCTGGATTCCCTTGATATCCTTTTCTTGCCTAATCGCTATAGCAAGTACTTCCAGTGCTATGTTGAATAGGAGTGGTGAGAGAGGACAGCCTTGTCTTGTGCCAGAATTTAGAGGGAAGGCTTTCAGTTTTTCTCCATTGAGGATAATATTTGCCACTGGCTTGTGGTAGATGGCCTTCACTATATTGAGAAAGGTTCCCTCCATTCCCATCTTGCTGAGAGTTTTGATCAAGAATGGGTGTTGGACCTTATCAAATGCTTTCTCTGCATCTATTGATATGATCATGTGGTTTTTATTTTTCTTGTTATTGATGTTGTGTATTATGTTGATAGATTTACGGATGTTAAACCAGCCTTGCATTCCTGGGATGAAACCTACTTGATCGTAGTGGATGATCTTCTTAATGAGGCATTGAATCCTATTTGCCAGGATTTTGTTGAGGATCTTTGCATCTGCATTCATCAGTGATATTGGTCTGTAATTTTCTTTTTTGGTAGCGTCTCTGTCTGGTTTAGGTATCAAGGTGATGTTGGCTTCATAAAAGCTATTTGGAAGTGTTTCTGTTTGTTCAATTTCATGAAAGAGTCTTGCCAAGATTGGCAGTAGTTCCTCTTGGAAAGTTTGATAGAATTCATTAGTGAATCCATCTGGACCTGGGCTTTTGTTTTTTGGCAGACATTTGATTACTGTTTTAATTTCATCAATGGTGATGGGGGTGTTTAGATATGCTACATCCTCTTCCTTCAACCGTGGAAGATTATAAGAGTCCAAGAATTTATCCATTTCTTCCAGGTTCTCATTTTTAGTGGCGTAGAGTTTTTCAAAGTAGTTTCTGATTACCCTTTGAATCTCTGTCATATCAGTAGTGATCTCTCCTTTTTCATTCCTGATACGAGTTATCAAGTTTCTCTCTCTCTCTTTCTTTGTTAGGTTTGCCAGTGGTCTATCAATCTTGTTTATTTTTTCAAAGAACCAACTTCTGCTTTCGTTGATCTTTCGGATTGTTTTTTGAGTTTCCACTTCGTTGATTTCTGCTCTCAGCTTTGTTATTTCCTTCTGTCTTCCTGTTCTTGGGTCCTTTTGTTGAGCATTTTCTAGTTCTATTAGCTGTGTCATTAAGCTACTCAGGTAAGCTCCTTCTTCCTTCCTGATGTGTGCTTGCAAAGCTATAAATTTTCCTCTCAGTACTGCTTTTGCTGTGTCCCATAAGTTCTGAGAGTTTGTGTCTTTATTGTCATTTGTTTCCAGGAACCTTTTTATTTCCTCCTTGATTTCATCTCGGACCCACTGGTTATTGAGCATGAGGCTGTTTAACTTCCAGGTGTTAAAGTGTTTCTTCTGAGTCCCTTTGGAGTTCACAAATAATTTCAGAGCCTTGTGGTCAGCGAAGGTAGTCTGCAAAATTTCTATCCTCTTGATCTTATGGAGGTATGTTTTATGTGCCAGCATGTAGTCTATCCTGGAGAATGTCCCATGTACATTGGAGAAGAATGTGTATCCAGGTTTCTGGGGATGGAGTGTCCTATATATATCCACTAGGCCTCTTTCTTCCATTTCTCTCCTCAGGTCTAGTATATTCTTGTTGGGTTTCAGTCTGGTTGACCTGTCCAGTGTTGACAAAGCCGTGTTTAGGTCCCCCACAATTATTGTGTTGTTGTTGATATTATTTTTCAGATTTGTCAGCAGTTGTATTAAATATTTTGCTGGCCCCTCATTCGGTGCATATATGTTTAGGAGAGTGAATTCTTCCTGCTCTACGTACCCCTTGATTAATATAAAATGTCCGTCTTTGTCCCTTACAACCTTCCTGAGTATAAAGTTTGCATTATCTGATATTAGTATGGCCACTCCAGCTTTTTTATGGGTGTTGTTTGCTTGGATAACTTTTCTCCAGCCTTTTATTTTGAGTCTATGTTTGTTCTGACTATTCAGGTGCGTTTCTTGTAGGCAGCAGAAGGTTGGATTGAGTTTTTTGATCCATTTAGCCACTCTGTGTCTCTTAACTGGTGCATTTAGTCCATTGACGTTGAGAGAAAGAATTGTCCTGGGATTTAACGCCATCTTTATTTCAAAATTTGGTGTGTCTTTTGGGTAGTCTTGTCTTAGATTAGGTCTTTCAGTTTTTCTCTTAAGACTGGTTTTGTGTCTGTGAAGTTTCTGAGCTGTTTTTTGTCTGTGAAACCATGTATTCTTCCATCAAACCGGAAAGTGAGTTTTGCTGGGTATAGTATTCTGGGTGAAGCATTCATTTCATTCAGTCTTGTCACAATATCCCACCACTGCTTTCTGGCATTGAGCGTTTCTGGTGACAGGTCTGCTGTAAATCTCAGGGAAGCTTGCTTGAACATGATTTCCCCTTTTGATCTTGCTGTTTTCAGAATTCTGTCTCTATCTGTGGGATTTGTCATTGTGACTAGGATGTGTCTTGGGGTGGTTTTTCTGGGGTCTCTTTTGGTTGGTACTCTTCGGGCATGCAGGATTTGATCACATATATTCTTTAGCTCTGGAAGTTTCTCTTTAATGATGTTCTTGACCATTGATTCTTCCTGGAAATTTTCTTCCTGGGTCTCTGGGACTCCAATGATTCTTAAGTTGTTTCTGTTGATCTTATCATAGACTTCTATTTTCGTCTGTTCCCATTCTTTGACTAATTTTTCCATTGTCTGCTCATTTGCTTTAAGTTTTTTGTCCAATCTCTCCTGCTGTATGGAATTGTTATGTATCTCATCTTCCACAGCACCAAGTCTATTCTCAGCTTCTGATACCCTGTCCCAGAGCTTATCCATTTTGTCATTCACTTCGTTTACTGAGTTTTTCAGGCCTGTTAGTTGACATGTTATTTCAGTTTGGAGTTTTGTCATTTCTGCCTTCATATTTTCTTGGTTCTTATTAGTGTTCTGTTCAACTCGATCCATGGTTTCTTGGAGTCTGTTGAGCACCTTCCATATTGCTAGTCTAAAGTCCTTATCTGAGAGGTTGATTAGTTGTTCAGTCATTATCTGGTCCTCAGAATTGTCATCTTCATTCTCTATGTCTGATGCTGGCCTGCGCTGTTTCCCCATTGTCACATTTGTATTGTGGGTTTTTCTACGTGTTGTAGTGGTATTCATTGTCTATATGATGTAGGCAGCACACTCCTCTGGCTCCTCCCTTTCTGGATGGGCTGACTTGCCTCTAAGGGAGGGGAGTCCTCCGTGGATGAAGCCTCACACTGGGTCAAATCTTAGGCCCGAGCATGTAACAGAGAAGACAGTCCAGAGAGAAATGTTTGCTTCTGTGATATAGCGCCGTTCTTAGTGTGATTTTTCCTTCTTGTTGCAATGGAGTTCTTTCCTTAGAAAGAGTGCACGGCCGCGTAGCGAAGTGGAGCGGCCGTGCTCCTCTGAGCCTCTTTTTGCCCCACTCGCAAGAGTTTCACGCAAGAGGACAGTAGACAGACATAGACAGGTCACACTCACAGTCTTTCACAGCTGAGCCCCACTGGGCCGGTGTACTTTCGCGGATTTTCCCCGCCTGGTGTCACACACAGGGAGCCAGCTTTTGCAAAGGATAGCCGGCTTTTATGCTCTGAAGTCCCTCCCTGAAAATGGCGTCTGGGCGAGCGAGGTTTCTGGAGGCTCTTTTTGCCCCACTCGCAAGAGTTTCACGCAAGAGGACAGTAGACAGACATAGACAGGTCACACTCACAGTCTTTCACAGCTGAGCCCCACTGGGCCGGTGTACTTTCGCGGATTTTCCCCGCCTGGTGTCACACACAGGGAGCCAGCTTTTGCAAAGGATAGCCGGCTTTTATGCTCTGGTATTCATCTTTTACTTTTCCCATATATATAATTCATACTTTTGATTATTATTTATTTTAGCAATAATATGAAACATATATCTTGGAGGTGCAGAGCTATATAATTTCGGCATCTGATTATATTACATTATAGTCACTAAGAGTCTAGTTTTTATCCACCACCAGGCATTTATGTGCATTTTTTGTTTACTCTTTTTCCTATAGTAAAGACCAGTTTTTCTTCAAATATGTTATCAGTGCTTCATTGTTGTTAATTAACATTTTTCTTTCTCTTATACATATTAGTGATAATATAGAATTTATCAATTAATTATTTTATTTAATAATGTCCATTCTCACTTAATATATTTAACTAGCAAAATTACACTTAATAGCAAGTAGTATTTCACTATACATATATGTATGTATATATATACATACTTAGATGTATATATATAAACATTATAACTTCTTCAATCATTAATCCAGCAAGAGACACACAAATTCTTTCCATATCTTAGCTATTTCAAATAATGCTGCAATAAACATGCTATAATTATCTATATTTTCACTACATAAGAAGTTATTTGATAAAGGTCATGCCTATTTAAGAAATGTATCTAAAGAGATATTCATATATATAAATATATATATAAAGGGGAGATATATATATATATATATATATATATCTCCCCTTTAAGTCTTTTGAAATAGTCGAAGGAGGGGTAAGATTCGAGCACAGCTTCAACCTGTGATTTGATTTTGTGGAGTCTAAGGAAAAATGACTCCCAGTAGTCAAGAATCAGGAAATGTCCTCAAGTGGGGAACTTCTCAACAACTGAATCTGCTAGAAAGCAAAATTCCATGGTGAAGGAGGATGAAGTAAGAGGGGCTGCCGAGAGCAAATCAATAACAACAGAGTATCGATTTCTTCTCATGCTGAAAATCTATCTTTTCACTTTGAAAGCTGGTTGGCATTTGGCTGGGGTTGGAAGAATGTTCTGCTTTGTGAGGCGTTAAGAACTGAGGGTAAAAATGGTTAAATGCGGGAAAATAACATGGAGGACTAGAAAAGGGTTTGTAAGGTAGTAAGTAAAGAGGGGAAGGAGGGATTATCTATGATGGGGGGAAAACACGATACAATATAGACATTATATCTATTAGAGATGGATCCGAGACTGACATTGGTATGGCAAACACAACAGGTACACTCATGCGCATACAATGGCAGACACAGAGGATGGATCCATGGGTTACATTTGAAAAGCTGAACGAGGTGATATGGGACAGAACAATAAAAAAAGAGAAAAAAGTAAAAAGGAAAGAAAAAAGTAAAGCTGGCAAGTCTGATGTAAAGGTTTTTGTGTTTCTTTTCGTTATATTGTTAAGGTCAATCATGATTGGTGAGGGTGAACTTAACTGAAGAAAGGCTTCATAGATTAAGTTGTGTATAGAGCATTCTTAAAAACAATCATAATTTTCATGTCTAAAAAATCAAGTAATACAGTAATGAGCACTGTATGAGGAGTCTATACCATGAAATTGATATTATATCTATTACAGACAAATGTTAGACAGACATTGGTATGTCGAACATATACACTTACATGTATATATCAACAAACACTAAGGCTTAATCCATGGGTTACAATTGAAAAGCTGACCCAGCTGAAATTGGCCTGAATGCTTCTAAAAATGATAAATAAAATTAAAATAATTAAAAATAAATTACACCTGGCATTTCTACTGGAAAGGTTTTTTATTGTCTGGACCATTCCTGGTTGGTGAGAGTAAACTTTACTGGAGAAAGGCTTCATGGAATAGATTGTGTAAAGAGCCTTCTAGAAAACTAAGTGATACGATATTGAGCCTTGTATAGAGAGTATATACCATGAACTATGTCCAGCGGGTCCTGAGGATCCTGTTTTCTTTCCTAAAAGCAAACAAAAGTTATGAGCTTTATGATATCATGGTAAACTACCTACAATTTTCAGAAAATGAACACTGGTGGAAAGAAGGAAAGCTGCTGGGGAGAGCCAAAAAACAGCCCAGCTTCCATTTGGTGGAAGGAGTTAAAGACTACTGTTCCCTCTCCTACATTCTCACCCATGTTTCTGGTGGCTCTATACCCAATAGGGCAGGCTGGAGTGGGGTGGATGCCCAGTGGCACTGATTAAATTACATTGAAGGTTGTAGTCTTGCTGTCTAGTCATCCCATGCTTCCCTGTTCCCAGGTGCATGAAGGTTTGGTAATGATGCTGGGGAGCCAGAGACTACCCAATAAAAAAATTATTAAAAAAAAATCCAATAGTGGGCTGGAGTAGTAGCACAGTGGTGGGGCGTTTGCCTTGCATGCAGCTGACCCAGGATGGATTTGGATTCAATCCCTGACATCCCCTGAACCAGGAGCAATTTCTGAGTACATGCCAGGAGTAACCCTGATTGCCACCAGATGTAACCCTAAAAACCAAAAAAAAAAAAAAAAGTCCAAAAGCTATGTCCATTTCAAAGTCACAGAATTGATAAATTAAATTAAACATTTAATGGACTATAAAACATTTATGTTTTTAGAAGTTATTTTAACCACAAATTATTTAAGGTAGTTTGTAATTCAATTAAACACACACATGCACAAACCTATGCACTAATCATACTGAGATGTATGATATATGCATAAATTATTCATAAATGTAGATTCTATTAAGACTACTTAAATTTTGAAAGAAAAAGAGAGATGGAAATAATAATTCAGTTCTTATTTAGAGCAAAGATGTTGAAAAAAAGGAAATAAAAGCTAATTAATAAGCATTTACACAGCTAAAAACATGAAAAGGAACGAATTTTTTAACAGAATAACAAAGTATCTTTGATTCCTATACCAGACGGGAAACATCTTGTTCATGTGTGGAAGACAGCATATGAGATAAAGGCGATTTAAAAATGATATTACAACAAAAACAATGAAGAGTCTTATGGGTTCCTTATTGTTATATTGGTTCTTCTGACTACTTTATACCAAAGTAAAACATAATAATCTTCTGTTATTCCCAGGTAATATGTGCTAAGATTTTAGAGGATATCTAAAGCAGCTATACTATATCCTATAATACTGCTTTTTTCCCCTATAAGTCAAATTTTACGATTATAATAAATATTTATGTATATTTATACATTTCATTATACAAATTACAAAACATCCTGTTTAGTTCTATTAAAAACAAAAATAACAATAAGAGCAAAAGTAAAAAAAAAAAACATAATGACCCTGCTTCTGTCATGTCCAGACTTCCTCTCCTCTGGTAACCCTCAGAGGTTTTACTGAGTCTAGGATTTAGTTATGGTATTACTGGTCTGTGCGATTGCCTTAGTAATTTATGTTGAATGTTTGAGTGTAGTCATTTACTACTCTTACTTATTTAAGTACAATCCCTGCATATCCCATTCATTTTGTTCCAAATGGCTTTTCAATTTTTTAATGGCATAGTATTTTATTTCGTTAGGTAGTTATACTACAGCTTCATTATTCAGTCACAACAATGAGAGTTTAGATGAACCTTTGTTTTAGTTATTGTTCATAGCCCTGTACATAATTTAAGAGTGTTAGCATTTTTATTTATAATTTACATCCTTCATATTGGAGTATTAGACTTTTACCCCAGTTTACTACTTTTCTCTTCTTCAGACCAAACCACGCAAACTTAACTAACTAGGCCTACCTCCCAGTTAGAGGGGGAAATTAGGGAGACACCTAGACCAATCAGATGCAAGACTACTATGTGGTAGGATAGGTACATAGGGGACCACATATTCTAGCAGCCCTGCGGGTGAGGGAAGTGGATATGGGAGATAAGACAAAAACAGAGGTGAAGGGAAGACAATTTGGTGATGGGAATCCCCCCTGATGTTATGTAAATATTTAACTGAAATATTATTGTCAACATGTAAGCCACTATGATAAAAATAAAAATTATATTATATAAAAATATATATATTACCTTGAAGTTGGAATAAATATTTTAGCTATCAAAGAAAAAAAAGAAAAAGGAGCATATTGAACCATACCTGGAATAATTTAAGACTTATAACTGGCTTTGTACAGGGATTACTCCTCGTAATGCTGGAAGCTAGTTATATCTACTGCCAGATTGATTGGGGTTCAAGTGCTTGCAAGGCAAATACATTTCTTCTAACATCTCCTCAGACTTGTATGTTTTAATTTACATATTACCAATTTACATTGTTACCAACAATTCAACAGAAATTTTCCCACCACATCCACTAAAAATAAATTTCCAGTCATTTTCACATGTTCTTATTATTAATGTAATATCTCACTATGATTTTATATGTGTTTTACTACTAGTAATATATGGATCTGAGCTTAGACTACCAGAAAATCAGATTGAGAAACTTTAAGGCCTTGAGACAATAGTGGAGGAGAGTTTTGATGAAGGATGTTGTATTGGAACACTGTATGTGAGGAACCCTGTAATTAACAACATTATAAATGAAGATGAATAAAAATAAATTATACTGCTGATCATTTTTTAATAACTGCATTTTATGTCTTTTGGAAAACCATCAGTTTCAACCTTTGGTAACTTCTTTTAAAATGGTTAATTATGTTTTGCCATAAAGTGATAAAACAAATTGATAAATTTCTCAAATATGGAGCTGTTGGACTTAACTTTACCTTGGAATCTGTTCTTTTATGTAGGATACTTAACTGTAGTGGTTGGGAGCATGCTACAATAAGTTTCTTAAATAATCAAATCTGGGTATCATTTAGGTTATTTGATTCATTTTTCTGATTCTTAACCAAGCATAACCAATATGTCATTAAAATGTAACTTATAATCTCTGCTGAAATATCTCACATTTAGATGACAACAAAGTGTATTTAAAAGCTGCTCTCTTAGGACATGCAGAAATGAAAACACATACCCTGCTCATGGATTGGCAGGATTAACATCATTAAAACGCAATACTCACCAAAGCATTGTACAGATTTAATGTAATCACTCTAAAGATACCCATGACATTCTTCAAAGAAGTGGATCAAACACTTCTGAAATTTATTTGGAATGATAAACACCCTCAAATAGCTAAAGCAATCTTTGGGAAAAGAAATATGGGAGGCATTACTTTTCCTAACTTTAAAATGTATTACAAAGGAATAGTTATCAAAACAGTATGGTACTGAAATAAAGACAGACCATCAGATCAATGGAATAGCTTGAGTACTCAGAAAATGTTCCCCAGACATTAAATCACCTAATTTTTATAAAGGATCAAGAAATCCTAAATGGAGCAAGAAAAGCCTATTCAACTGGTAGTGTTGGCACAATTGGTTAGCCACTTGCAAAATAAGTGAACTTAGACCCCAATCTAATATCATGTATGAAGGTAAAATCCAAATAGATTAAAGACCTTCATATCAGACCTGAAACCATAAGGTATATAGATCAACATGTAGGTAAAACACTCCATGACATATGGACTAAAGGCATCTTTTAGGAGAAAATTGCACTCTCCAAACAAGTGGAAGCAGAGACAAAGAGATGGGAATATATTAAGCTGAGAGGCTTCTGCACCTCAAAGGATACAAGAGCCATACACTGAGTGAGAGAAACTATTCATCCAACACCCATAAGATAAGGGGCTAATCTTCAAAATGTATAAGTCACTGACAGAACTTTACAAGAAAAAAAAATCAAATACCATCAAAAAGTAGGGAGTAATGGACAGATACTTTGAGAAAAAAGAAATACAAATGGCCAAAAGGCACATGAAAAAAATGTTCCAGATTACCAATCATCAGGAAGATGCAAATGTAAACAATTATGAGGTACCATCTCCCACCACAGAGATTGGTGCACATCACAGAGAATGAGAACAAGCAGTGCTGGCAGGGATGTGGAAAGAAAGGAACTCTTATTCACTGCTGGTGGGAATGACGTCTAGTCCGACCTTTATGAAAAGCGGTATGGTTATTCTTCCAAAAACTGGAAATTGAGCTCCCATAAGACCCAGCTATACTACTCCTAGGGATATACCCTAAGAACACAGAAATTCAATATAAAAATCACTTCCTAACACCTATCTTCATCGAAGCACTATTTACAATAGCCAGACTCTGGAAACAACCAAGATGCCCTTCAGCAGATGAATGGCTAAAGAAACTGTGGTACATGTACACAATAGAATATCATGCAGCCATCAGAAGAGATGAAGTCATAAAATTTTCCTATACATGGATGTACAAGGAATCTATTTTTTTCTTTTTTCCTTTTTTTATTTTATGAAGACAAAGATGCAAAGAAACAACAAGGTGAAGTTACAGTGGGAAGACAATCACCCATAAATAAAATTCTCTAAAGAAATCCCCTTGCTAACACTTTAATTTTGAATTTTCAGCCAAAAACATCAAGAAAAATAAAACAAAGCACATGCAAAATTACTTTGTCCCTCAAGTCCCCAGATTGTAGTACATAACATTTCTTAGCAGTACACAAAGCAATCTTAAGCCACAACATTTATGTAACTACTTTAACATTAACGGCTATAGTATTGTTGACGCAGATGATCATAATACATTATTTTATTAAGGGTGAGTCAAAGGAGTACAATATATACAGGGTTCGGGTGGCAATTGTTTGCATAGGCCCAGCAAAATATAGGGGACATAAAAAGAAAAATCCTTGGCCTAAATACAAGGAGACCTTACCCCTGAAGTTTTCTGGCATAAGACCAACTCTAGGCTCCAGGCATACTAAGTTGTCCAATCCAAGTCATTGTCTGTAGTGCCAAAACACTTTTATTTTTTACACAGTCACTGTTGTTGGTGTCATGTTTCTGTAGCTAAGGATCCTGGAATATGTCCATATCCTACATCAAAGTCAGGATAATGTAGAGCGTCCTTTAGTTTCACCTCACAATTAGAGGGTGATGCAGAGAGCTCAGTCCTGAAAACAGGTCATTGTTGTTAAGGATGTTAAGGGAAGTCTCTGTTGAGTAGGTCTATGCAGAAGCAGTGGTAGGGTCTTCTCTGGTAGAGGATTGCTTTTAGGTGATGTTGTATGCAACCATGGTTGTTCTGTAGATAGCATCCCTGGTTCAGGGGTAAATGGATAATGCCTGTTGTTCTGAGGCCTGAGTCAGATCATTATGAGAATATTCAGGGTGTTTGGTCCCACTGCATTATAAGATTTGTGTGTTCCTGTCTCTATTAGATAAGAACTGTTTGTATATATAGTAATTTTCCATTTTAATATGCCTTTGCAAAGGAAGAACAATGCCACATGGCGTGATTGGTGCCTATGCGGACGCTAGAACAAGTCCAACAATCCCCTTGACTTTAAATGTAGGGACACTTCTACAGACTTCCTTATTAAATAGATAACAAAGAAGACAGACAAAACAAATATACATATATATATATACTATATATATATAGTAAGGAAATATACATACATATATATATATATATATATATAGTAAGGAAATTTAGAAATATTTGAGTGGGGTGTTAAATTTACTGAACCACTTTGGTCTGTGATTTGACCTGTACAGTATTGAAGGTAAAAAGGGTAAATTGGGGTGAAATAACAGTTGGGACTGAGGCTGTAAAGGACTAGAAATGAGCTTTGTAGGGCAGTGTCAAGGGCATATGCACATGGAATCTATTATTCAAAGTGAAATAAGTCAGAGGGAGAGATATAGACGCAGAATAGTCTCACTCATCTAGATGTTTTAAGAAAAATAAAAGCCATTTTTGCAATAATTCTCAGAGACAAAAGAGAGGAGTGTGGGGGGTCCAGTTCACAACATGAAGCTCACCACAGAGTGATGAGTGCAGTTAGAGAAATAACTACATTGAGAACTATTATAACAAAGTGAATGAATGAGGGAAGTAGAAAGCCTGTCTAGAGTACAGGTAGGTGTCAGGTGGGAAGGAGCAAGATTCAGGACATTGGTGATAGGAATGTTGCACTGATGAAAGGGAGTGTTCTTTTCATGACTAAAACCAAACTACAATCATATTTGTAATCAAGGTGTTTAAATAAAGATTAATAATAAAAAACAAAGAACCACAAAAAATAGACTACTGAAGAATAATAAAAAGTTTTTTATAATTAAAAAAGCTTCTTTCTTTCCATTATTAATCAAATAGCATCCAGAATAAAAGTTTTTATAGGTATAAGTTATATACTATATAACCTTGGTAAACCTTCCTGGGCCTTTCCTTAGTTTTAAAAGAAAAGCCCAACTCCATCACATTAGTATCATCCAACATCTAAAACTTCTCTGCTTTGTTTCAGACCCTTGCTTTCCATAAGCATTCTCAAAATCACAATAGTTTACTTATTTATTTTAAATGCAATGTCTTTTCTATGCCATATATTGGAGCGGCTGAGTTGTAATATAGCATATTGCTCAGCTTATTCTTAGCTCAGAAGTTGCCACACTTGACCCTATTGAAATCTTCCCCAGAGTCCATCATCCTACTTTTGTTTTGATAACTTCTTTCAGTAAAAGTCTGTAAATCTTATTTATTTTTACTTTCTTATTCATAACATTGTATTACAATATAAATTCTGACTAAATAATTGTCAGTTGTTAACTCAACACGTTTACGTATTGTGTTGCAGAGCATAAATTAATAGGTATTGTATTATAGTAGTAGAAATATTGTTAAGACTGTCCAAGAGAATGACTTTCCCCTACAACATTCTTTAATAACATATTATTAAAAGCAGGATCCTCCTGACTAATATAAGTCATAGTTATTTTATCTTTGACATTATGACTTTTTTAAAGAGAAAAATGAGTGGCTATCAATATCAGTTGTCTATAGAAATGCATAGTAAATTTCCCCAATATCTTTACCAATGCATCCTACCCTCATTATTATTTTGGATTTAGATGTTTCCTAAACTGTATTCCATTAAATCTCTAATTCCTAGAGACATTTTAATAGGGTGTTTTAGTCACAAACATAAAGTTGTGCCATTTTGTAGGTTTACATCTAGTACAATTCTAAGTGGACAATTGGTTTTTGATCTCTATAACTTATTTTAGGTGCAATGGTACATCATAAAATAATTAGAAATCAGCAATATCTATATATATTACAAAGAATATTATTATTTACATGACTTTTATTATTTTTATCACCACTTGCACACACACGAAATAGCAGCTTAAGTTATTGATTTTACCTATAGAACAAAGCAGTTGTCTTCACTCTACAATTTTTACTTAATTGTGTATATATTATTTTAATGTTCCTATTTATTTAATATATTTAATATAGTGATAAATGTACAACATTTCTGTATGGACTTGTTTTCCATATCCATCAAAATGCATTTTTAATCAATATAATATATTCAATTTCCTATATTTGAGTAATTAAATAATCATTGCCACTAAAAAATTCGCATCTATTTTTTAAGTAGTAGTAGCAAAATTTAAAAATATTCTCATAGTAGCTGGAGTGGTAGCGCAAACTGTAACTTGCTTGAACAGTTCAAAACCTCTCGGTGTCCCATATGGTCCCCCAAGCCAGGAGCAATTTCTAAGCGCCTAGCCAGGAGTAACCCCTGAGCCTCACTGGGTATGACCTAAAGTCCCCCGATCAAATATTCTCATAAAGTCTACATCTCACATTTTTACGTAAGAAATTTGACATCTAGGCCATAATGAATAGGCAAGAAGTATAGTGTGGTGGGCAATCTGAAAATAAATATATGATGTGTTTCTTCCTGAAACTTGCAATCTGCCAAGGAGGATACAGAGCTTTCTTTGATGTTGTACAATTTGCTTAACCTATGAAATTGAAACATATTGAGTGAGAAAAAGTTTATTTTGTTAACTTTTACCAAAAAAGTTAAATGAAGCATTCTTAGAAGAATAAATCAATCAATCAATGCATATTATGAAAGAAATCATATAAGACAGAGAGAATACTGAGGGTTCAGAGACAAGATCTCTCTTTGTCTCTCATTGCTAGAGTAACTGATAGTAATATAGATTCATAGAATGCAAAATAGAAAGTTTCAAGAGTCACAGCATACCGATGATCCGAGGTATTAGGAAAGCCTAATAAAATGATTTAGACTTATCAATAAAATGGCATTCAAATATTTAATTTGGAATAAATTGATAAAATATTTAAATTTTTAAAGTCTCCTGTGAATTATTGTGAAAATAAATAGATGAAGAGAAAAGGACACTGGGTGAGGAAGTTGTGAAAAACAAAACTGGAAATATAAAAAAGTAAAAAAAAATTAAAAGTAAAAAATAAGGCCACTTTTAGTCAAGTATAATGAAATGACTTAAATTAAAAATAAACTTCAGTGACATCTTCACACAGATGGTAAGGTTCACAGAGCCAAACTTGGATTCAAATGCATAAAATACATAAAATATCATCTAATCAAGCAAGTTCAAGATGTATGCTAAATTCTTGTTCTACTAAAATTTAAGGTGCTTAAATAAGAAAATAAAAAATAAAGCAAATCAAATTACATCAGCCCAAAATACTCAGTGCTAGCCCATTTAAGCATGTGGAAAAAAATTTTCTCTCTCAAAAGCCGTCAATTTTAACAAATCCCCAAACCCAGGAAAGCAATGGTTGAAGTGTCATTATTTCTTAACAAGCATCCTTGCAGTAGTAAGGCCTTATCGCACCTGATATATCTAAAACCCATTTATATATATCTAAAACCCATTAGATTTCTATTGTTCTATAGATAACCCAGGATAAAATATTTGTGCACAGGTTATTATGTAATAATATAATACATATAAAATGCAGCTATGTGTGTTAGTGTTTTTTTTCCTGAACAATGCCATTAGTCATGTGAACCTTCATCTTAAACACTCTGGGACTTGATAAGATGTTCTCTTTTAAATTTAATTACTTTTTTCCTAAAAAATTTGACTACCTTGTAACCTTAAAATGTTATAAAACTGTTTTGACTTGTTTCTTTTTTGAACTTTTTTAAAGAAAGAAAAAAAATGCATCAACTGTATCTCCAATCCCGGCATCCCATAAGGTCCCCCAAGCCTGCCAGGAGCGATTTCTGAGCATGGAGCCAGGAGTAATCCCTGAGCACTGCCGGTGTGAACCCCCCCAAAAACCAAAACAAACGAACAAAAAAGAAACAATCTAATCTATATTGTCCTGAGAATTTCTTACAAGGCTCAGCAATAGTGTGAGAGCTAACATTTATTTAGTGCGAAACATTAAAAAATATTGAAATGTTTTAATGAGACAAAACAAATACCACCTTCTCCAAGTAGTAGATGACTAAAATTTCACTGAAAAAATTAAACATGGATTCCCTGAGCCTTATGCCTAGCAAGTAAAGCTTAGACACACTGCACAGAAATCAAAGGCAGATTCATTTTGATTGGTGAATCTGTGCACTGTTTTCCCATCCTAATTAAAGTGCTATCAAGACTGTGTATATCTCATTGCAAATAAGTCAGAAGATTTTGACATTAGCCAGTCAGAAAACAAACAAACAAACAAACAAACTAAAGTTGTTTAACTATTTCCATCCTAAACCCTAAACTGGTTCCAAAAACGTTTGGACAATGCCCACACAAGCAGAACTTTTAGGAAGCTTTGAATTTTCTTATTCTACTATCAACAGACATTTGCAAAAAGTCTCCAATGTGAGTGGGGAATGTGAGCAGTTAAACTAGGCAGTGCTACAGCACCACCTATTTGAAATACTGATGTGCCCTTTTAAGCCCTTGGGTTTTCATTTAATAATCAATTAACATTGATTATGTGCCCACTGTTGAGCTTTGTGACCAATTGTGAAATGAAATTAATCAGATAGGAAATCATACTGTGAACTACTTTCAGGAAAAGTTAGATTGGAAGACCTGACTTAATGGTTCAGTTATCAATAGATTCTCACGCCACTGACCTGTAAACAATGCATCTTCCAGTGATCGGCAACCTGGGGCTCGCGAGCCACATGTGACTCTTTACACTTTTAATTTGGCTCTTCTGTGTGCCGGGCAGCCGCTCCAGGAGTCAGGATTTTGCTCCTAGCCTCTGTCAGTGCGCTCCCTGTGTAGCTCTCAAAAGAAATTTCAATCGTGGTTTTGGTGAGATTTGGCTCAGTTAAAAAAAAGGTTGTCGACCACTGGTAGACCATAGGAAGATCATTGTAGAAGTTTCTATCTATAAAAAAAGAACTATATATTCACCAAGGATTGCTACATTAAACTGATCTGAGGTAGAAGGACATAAAATATCCAGCAATCATGAATATTTTACTAATCAGTTCTACCTAGTAAAAGAATTGGGACAGGAAAAAGACTAATGAATGTAACCAATATAGCATAATCCGGTTGTATCTTTTATAGACAAATTCATAAACAAGGAAACATAGGCCAGGTGAGTTCCTCTAGTTTAGATCTCTCTAAGAAGGAGGTATAAGTGTTTTCATAGCAAGTGAAGCCAGATCCATTCTTTTTTTTATAATGTTAACCTTCTATTTATAAATTTTAAAGTTATTTTTGGTTAATTGCTTTTGGAAAATTTTTAAAGGTTTGCACTTTTAATTTCAAATTTTTATTGTAACAATATTCAACATAACTACCATATTGTGGTCAACCAATTTGAGATATTATCCTTTCTACCTATGTGCTTCATATATTCAAATGCAAAATTGGTACTGTAGATTTTACAGAGATATTAGAGGAGGCAGAACACTTGCTTTGCATGAACAAACACAGGTTTAAGTATTGGTAGCCTTCTGGTTTCCTTAACCAGATAGGAATAATGCCTTAAGAGCAGAGCCAGGAGTAATATCTGAGCACGACTAGGTGTGGTCCTCAGTCAAAGTTTAAAAAACATAAAAGAAAAGAAAAAGTAACGTGGTATTATGTATAATTATATAACAATGTCAATGGCTATAGTGAGGTATTATGTGAATTATGAGGTCATAGGCCTTGACAATTTACTGAAACATAGTCCAATCCAAATGATCTTTCACTTGAAAGTGTTAAGAGAGAGAACCAACCAACCTTAATTTTCAAATTCATAGATTTCCTGCTCACTCTAGTTCTTCAATATTTGATACTATAATCATGTTTTTAAATAAAAAGAATAAAGAAAATATTTACTTTGGATGACTTGTTTTATTTCTTTAGCTAATAATCATCATAGCATTGTTTTCTCAATGCTAAGTAAATCACCTTTAAAAATACTATCTGACTCTGAATCTCAACAGTGGCAAGGTCAAGGCAGTTCATATACTTTTGATTTACATATTTTGATTTCTCATCTTTAGTAAATCTAAGAAATATTTTCCACTTTTTTCCTAGAATGTTTTTTATTTTAACTTACTATGTTATAAATTATTATAACTTATGTGCATTCTTTTTATTTTGACCAAAGTGGATTACAAATTTTTCACAGTAATATTTAGGAACATAGTGACATTGAGTCAGGGGCATTCCCACCACCAATATTGTCCTCCCTCCACCACGGTTCCCAGCATGCATCCCATAACCCCCTCCTTTCCCCCCCCCCCCCGGGCTGCTAGTATAAGTGGTCCCCTCTGTGTCTAGCATGTTGTAGATTGGGTATCGATTCTGTTGGATTTGGTGTTTAAGTCTGATCATTTTTTTTTATTTCTACTTAATGTTCATACAACTGTTTGGTCTTGGTACCCTCCATTATTTCCCCCTACTTTTGTGAGGCGGAACAAGATGTTTCAAGTTATGTGGTTTTGTTTAAAGGAAAGATAAAAATAATAATAAGATAAAATGGGGCAAAAATCAAACAATCAAAAAATGTGAGGAGTCCTTGCAGGGGTCTCAAACTCGTGGCGCACAAGCAGCAAACGGCCCTCCATACAACATTTTGTGGCCCTGCCCTAGAGGAATCTTTTTTTGTTTTGTTTTTCTTTAGTTGTTTGGGTCACACCCCCCAATGTTCAAAGCTTACTACTGACTTTGCGCTCAAGGATCACCCCGACTTTGCCTCCTGCGGCCCCCAGGTAAATTGAGTTTGAGACCCCTGTAGGCTATAAATATTAATTTAAGAGAAGAAAGGGAAAAAGGGAAGAAAAACATAACAACAATAAAAAATCAAACAAGAAACTCAAAAAACACCACAGCAATAAAGACAACAACCACACAATAACCAAGGTCCTGAAATAAAAATAAACAAAGCACAAAAAACAACAAACAAAACAATAACAAAACTAAAAAATTAATTTGTGCTTCTCTCTTTTTTTTCTTGCATAGGCACAGTAAATATTGGGGATATTAGAAAGGGAATTCCCTTGGCCTAAGATGTGCAGGTTTCTCCACCCTTGAAATATACTATCATGGGAATAATTACAGGCTCCATACATGTTCTTTGACTCTACCTTAGGTCCTTTTGTGGTGTCTGGAAACTTTTCGCTCCATTATAGATAATTAAATCATGCATATGTAGCTAGAGATCTTGGTATTTTCACAGGTCTAAGGATGGAACCAGGATGGAGTCTTTCTTTATGGTTCTAGGAGTTGTGTTCCATCACTATCGTTTTAATAAGTCTTCTGTTGTTGGTGGTCTTGTGTTTTGCCCGATCCTATGTGCATTCTTATATGTAACTTATTTCAGTTTTGTAGGATAAAATTTACCAACTCTCTAGAACAGAATTCAGTTAAAGAACATAAATATTTTCCTACTCTTTTCTCATATTCATCACTTCATCATTTTATACCTTTCAATTTGCAAGTCATTCTCCTTGAAAGAAAAAAGACAAAAGCAAAATACTAGTACAGTTTGGATTTCTCTTAATCAGCTGTCACTCAGTATCTTTCCTCTGTAATAAAATTATACATTATCTAAGAGTAAAATTATTTTTTACTGTGCATGTCTTAAAAATACACATAGAAGAATCATAAAAAGAGACAAGAGAATAGTTTGTACCCTGAATATATGAATTTATTTACTTTTGTATTTACTGATTCATTTATAGGAAAGTGATTGAATACCCATTTTCAGTGTCAGTTATTATGCCAAATATCTAGAGCAGAAGAACATAAACTGATTATTCACATTTAACAAACTATAGAATTTAATCATTGAGAATATGTTGGAAAACAACTGAAAAAGGAAGTGAGTTAAGAGTAAGGAGAAGATTATGTATTACTATAAATGAAAATCAAAGAAAATGCACTGACAAAGCATTTTTATGATGGTGGTAGTGCAGAAAATTTAGGTAAAGATTCCAAGTGGACTTAAACTTACATCTAGATATTGAAAGGAAAGTTGAAAATAACCTTTGTATAGGACAAAAGTCGGCATGAATAGAAGAGGAAATTAATAGTTAGAGCAAGCAAGACCACTCAAATATCCCCAAGACCTGCTACTGGTGAAGTTAAGAAAAGATAAGGTCTGTCTTTCTTAGCACTGAGTTATTTTAAAAGTATAGTTTTTAGATAGCTAGTTTAGATTCCCTGAAGTGTTCCTTATTTGGCTTCCATGAATGCCTGTTGAGATCTTGTTTATAGGAAGTGATTTAAAACTTTGTGCTGGTCTTGCCATGTTCACAGTAAAATTATGACTCCTGGGAAGCAATAACTTTTGCAAACACTTTTTTACAGTGAATATCTTCTGAGCTGAGGTGCCCTCATTTCAGGTGTTTTCTTATATCTTATACCAACATATTTGTTGCATTGTATTAATGGTATAGAGGGTTGTATATGAGAGAATACTGGGGTTATTGAAATTCTCATTCAACTCAGAGAGCAGAAAAATATATAATTCATATAATAGTCAAAAAGGACTTCTGTAATTATTTATTCATAATACATATTTAAGATGTGTTTTGTGGTTGTCCTAGATTAATGTTATTGAAAATCATCTTCTCAATCATGAAAACATGTTATGTTATGTTTTATTAAAAATATGTAGATGCTGCTTCCCAATAAAAATGGTATTGATCCTCAGACTTACTAAAGCACATAAGAAATAGAACCACACATACTCAGTAGGTAGGAAGCATTCTCATTCCTTCAGCAATTTCTTTTAATAAATATACTACTTTAAGTTTTCACCAAAAATAAAATAAAAATTAAAGATCCCAACTTTTTTAGTTAGTCACTGAGATGACCAGTGTGCTATTTAACCTCTGGTTAAGTATCCTTTTCACATGCAGAGATAGCTAGTGCTTCCTGACTTAATTTCTTGAGAAAGGCAAGACATTTACTATTAAGGTATCTTTAAAAACTACTCTCTGACCATTTCAGTTTAAACAATGGGACAATGGTTATTATTATTACCACATTTCACTGAATAAAGCTCTTTTGTTAATTTTTAATATCAAAATAAATTTTCCCTTAGCAATTTATACTGGCAACATTACATTGGAATTATTTCTAGAATGCCCTCCTCCCAAAGGTACATATTGACAAACACATTCACAAAAATTTCTGTCAACTATCATCTGACAAAGTGACACCTAGTATGTTCTTTTTCCCATTGTGATCAAACTAGCTAAGTTCTCAATCTCTTAACTATCTAGAGAAACCTTGGGTGGTACTATTAATATGCCAGCAAATATTGGTTATGTTAATGCCTTTTAGCTGGGAAAAAAATCTACAGGTTCTCAAACCATCATAAGAAGCATTGGATTTTACAGTAACTGTGAGACTTTGTCTCTTTACTAATGTCTGGGTAATATTTAATTAAATTATTTTTTAAGGAGCTCAGGTTGTCACCTAATAAAAATTTTTATTTTCTTTAGGATCTTTGTACTGCTTTTCTATTTTTCTCATATAAGAAATTTCAACTCAGGCATTATCCACTATGGAGAAGCCCATTAACACATATTTATCTCTTTCCTGTCACATTTAGCTGAGTTAATTTATTTAGTAAATCTAATTTTGCTTCACTAAATTTTTCAATAAGAATTATTCATAAAAAATCATAGTCCTCAGTGCCCAACCTCTTTCTACAAAAATTACTCATGTACATAGAAATAATTATAAGGTATGTTACTTTCAAGGTCTATTTTAATTTATACTTCACAAAGAAACATATTCTCAACCTCAGTCCAAATTCCACTCAAATAGATCCAAACCAGACACAAGCTAGCATGAATATACCTACACAAAAGTGCACCCACATATTCACACATTCAAAATAGGCATAGAGAAATTGCTATAGTTATATCATCTGGTGGTATATTCAAAATGTCAATAGTGAAGACTGATGTTGATATAGTGAGAAATTGTTTTTTCCACAAAGGGACCACAGTTGGATATGCCATCCCATATTTTTAATACTATTACTCTTTGATATGTGAATGTTTATGATCACAACAGAAGTAACACACAGATTTTCAAGCACAGGCTGTGAAAATTGATGCCATTTCCACCTCATTTTCTTAGAAAATATTATCTTTATATCCAATAAGTAGTCATAAAAAAAACAAGGTTTATGGAGAAAACTCAGGAGAAGAACCTTGACTATATTCTGATTAAATTCTTAGTAATGATCATATAATACATTGAGAGTGGATCCTTCAAGTCCCTATCTGTCACATATGACACAAGGAACAGAAGTACCTCTTAACTTTTCAGTGGCATAGTTGGGAGGCTAAATTTGAATGCTTTAGAGAAAAATATGTGGTATTGGTTGTGAAATCAGGCAGCAAGTTGGAGATAGAGTGAGAATTCAAAGGTCTTAGAAGGTCATTAACAAGAGCCTAAAGAGTCAGGAGATTGTCAATAGAAACTTGAAAAAAGGTGGAGGGAATGTTTGGGACACTTGAGATAAAAAGGAATATCCTGGGGCTGGAGAGATAGCACACAGCTGACCCAGGATGAACAGTGCTTTGAAACCTGGTAGCCCATATGGTTCCCCTGCCTGCCAGGGGCGATTTCTGAGTGCAGAGCCAGGAATAACCCCTGCGCACCACAGGTGTGACCCAAAACCAAAAAAGGGGGTGGGTCTTTTTACAAAGTTTCAGAGTTTAACCAAACGCCTAAGTTCATATGAAAAGAAAATTTAAAATGTTAGCTTTTATAAGGTATTCAGACAAAGCATAGATAATATTATTTATTATTTGATTTGTAGCTTGACCTACATGTAAATGGGAGAGAAATATAAGATAAACTACGAGAAGTGCTGATCTATTTATAAAAAATAATTTAAATATAAACAAATTGATTGATGGGAGGCACCAAAAATTCTTTTTATTTTGATAGCAAATTGTTTTCTAATGAAGATATTAGCCTTTATCAACAATGAACTCACATATGATATTTAAAATCTTTTGAGAAGAATTTAAGATGGTGATTTAATTCTATGAGATTTTAAAACCTCAGCCATTGACCTTCCATTTGAGTATTTGAGTTCTATAATATATTTGAATGCACCCATTTTTAAAGCATAGAAATTATATGTACATTACTGAAAAATAGAGATATCAAGTATCCATAGACTCAATAAATTCTTGTTAATGCTAATAAAAATGAAATGTTGTAGTCAACTTCAACTATTTCTAGCGAGCACATTCTCTAAAATTTGGGAAGTGTATATGAGAATTTGTGTACATATGTTTCTTTTTGCTAAAAGTTGCATCTTTTGGGCTCCCTGTATGTGACACCAGGCGGGGAAAATCCGCGAAAGTACACCGGCCCAGTGGGGCTCAACTGTGAAAGACTGTGAGTGTGACCTGTCTATGTCTGTCTACTGTCCTCTTGCGTGAAACTCTTGCGAGTGGGGCAAAAAGAGGCTCAGAGGAGCACGGCCGCTCCGCTTTGCTACGCGGCCGTGCACTCTTTCTAAGGAAAGAACTCCATTGCAACAAGAAGGAAAAATCACACTAAGAACGGCGCTATATCACAGAAGCAAACATTTCTCTCTGGACTGTCTTCTCTGTTGAATGCTCGAGCCTAAGATTTGACCCAGTGTGAGGCTTCATCCACGGAGGACTCCCCTCCCTTAGAGGCAAGTCAGCCCATCCAGAAAGGGAGGAGCCAGAGGAGTGTGCTGCCTACATCATATAGACAATGAATACCACCACAACACGTAGAAAAACCCACAATACAAGTGTGACAATGGGGAAACAACGCAGGCCAGCATCAGACATAGAGAATGAAGATGACAATTCTGAGGACCAGATAATGACTGAACAACTAATCAACCTCTCAGATAAGGACTTTAGACTAGCAATATGGAAGGTGCTCAACAGACTCCAAGAAACCATGGATCGAGTTGAACAGAACACTAATAAGAACCAAGAAAATATGAAGGCAGAAATGACGAAACTCCAAACTGAAATAACATGTCAACTAACAGGACTGAAAAAGTCAGTAAACGAAGTGAATGACAAAATGGATAAGCTCTGGGACAGGGTATCAGAAGCTGAGAATAGACTTGGTGCTGTGGAAGATGAGATACATAACAATTCCATACAGCAGGAGAGATTGGACAAAAAACTTAAAGCAAATGAGCAGACAATGGAAAAATTAGTCAAAGAATGGGAACAGACGAAAATAGAAGTCTATGATAAGATCAACAGAAACAACTTAAGAATCATTGGAGTCCCAGAGACCTAGGAAGAAAATTTCCAGGAAGAATCAATGGTCAAGAACATCATTAAAGAGAAACTTCCAGAGCTAAAGAATATATGTGATCAAATCCTGCATGCCCGAAGAGTACCAACCAAAAGAGACCCCAGAAAAACCACCCCAAGACACATCCTAGTCACAATGACAAATCCCACGGATAGAGACAGAATTCTGAAAACAGCAAGATCAAAAGGGGAAATCATGTTCAAACAAGCTTCCCTGAGATTTACAGCAGACCTGTCACCAGAAACACTCAATGCCAGAAAGCAGTGGTGGGATATTGTGACAAGACTGAATGAAATGAATGCTTCACCCAGAATACTATACCCAGCAAAACTCACTTTCCGGTTTGATGGAAGAATACATGGTTTCACAGACAAAAAAACAGCTCAGAAACTTCACAGACACAAAACCAGTCTTAAAAGAAAAACAGAAAGACCTAATCTAAGACAAGACTACCCAAAAGACACACCAAATTTTGAAATAAAGATGGCGTTAAATCCCAGGACAATTCTTTCTCTCAACGTCAATGGACTAAATGCACCAGTTAAGAGACACAGAGTGGCTAAATGGATCAAAAAACTCAATCCAACCTTCTGCTGCCTACAAGAAACGCACCTAAATAGTCAGAACAAACATAGACTCAAAATAAAAGGCTGGAGAAAAATTATCCAAGCAAACAACACCCATAAAAAAGCTGGAGTGGCCATACTAATATCAGATAATGCAAACTTTATACTCAGGAAGGTTGTAAGGGACAAAGACGGACATTTTATATTAATCAAACGGTACGTAGAGCAGGAAGAATTCACTCTCCTAAACATATATGCACCGAATGAGGGGCCAGCAAAATATTTAATACAACTGTTGACAAATCTGAAAAATAATATCAACAACAACACAATAATTGTGGGGGACCTTAACACGGCTTTGTCAACACTGGACAGGTCAACCAGACTGAAACCCAACAAGAATATACTAGACCTGAGGAGAGAAATGGAAGAAAGAGGCCTAGTGGATATATATAGGACACTCCATCCCCAGAAACCTGGATACACATTCTTCTCCAATGTACATGGGACATTCTCCAGGATAGACTACATGCTGGCACATAAAACATACCTCCATAAGATCAAGAGGATAGAAATTTTGCAGACTACCTTCGCTGACCACAAGGCACTGAAATTATTTGTGAACTCCAAAGGGACTCAGAAGAATCACTTTAACACCTGGAAGTTAAAGAGCCTCATGCTCAAGAACCAGTGGGTCCGAGATGAAATCAAGGAGGAAATAAAAAGGTTCCTGGAAACAAATGACAATAAAGACACAAACTCTCAGAACTTATGGGACACAGCAAAAGCAGTACTGAGAGGAAAATTTATAGCTTTGCAAGCACACATCAGGAAGGAAGAAGGAGCTTACCTGAGTAGCTTAATGACACAGCTAATAGAACTAGAAAATGCTCAACAAAAGGACCCAAGAATAGGAAGACAGAAGGAAATAACAAAGCTGAGAGCAGAAATCAACGAATTGGAAACTCAAAAAACAATCCGAAAGATCAACGAAAGCAGAAGTTGGTTCTTTGAAAAAATAAACAAGATTGATAGACCACTGGCAAACCTAACAAAGAAAGAGAGAGAGAGAAACTTGATAACTCGTATCAGGAATGAAAAAGGAGAGATCACTACTGATATGACAGAGATTCAAAGGGTAATCAGAAACTACTTTGAAAAACTCTACGCCACTAAAAATGAGAACCTGGAAGAAATGGATAAATTCTTGGACTCTTATAATCTTCCACGGTTGAAGGAAGAGGATGTAGCATATCTAAACACCCCCATCACCATTGATGAAATTAAAACAGTAATCAAATGTCTGCCGAAAAACAAAAGCTCAGGTCCAGATGGATTCACTAATGAATTCTATCAAACTTTCCAAGAGGAACTACTGCCAATCTTGGCAAGACTCTTTCATGAAATTGAACAAACAGAAACACTTCCAAATAGCTTTTATGAAGCCAACATCACCTTGATACCTAAACCAGACAGAGACGCTACCAAAAAAGAAAATTACAGACCAATATCACTGATGAATGCAGATGCAAAGATCCTCAACAAAATCCTGGCAAATAGGATTCAATGCCTCGTTAAGAAGATCATCCACTACGATCAAGTAGGTTTCATCCCAGGAATGCAAGGCTGGTTTAACATCCGTAAATCTATCAACATAATACACAACATCAATAACAAGAAAAATAAAAACCACATGATCATATCAATAGATGCAGAGAAAGCATTTGATAAGGTCCAACACCCATTCTTGATCAAAACTCTCAGCAAGATGGGAATGGAGGGAACCTTTCTCAATATAGTGAAGGCCATCTACCACAAGCCAGTGGCAAATATTATCCTCAATGGAGAAAAACTGAAAGCCTTCCCTCTAAATTCTGGCACAAGACAAGGCTGTCCTCTCTCACCACTGCTATTCAACATAGCACTGGAAGTACTTGCTATAGCGATTAGGCAAGAAAAGGATATCAAGGGAATCCAGATAGGAAAGGAAGAAGTCAAGCTCTCACTGTTTGCAGATGACATGATACTCTACTTAGAAAACCCTAAAGACTCTATCAAAAAGCTTCTAGAAACAATAGACTCATATAGCAAGGTGGCAGGCTACAAAATTAACACACAAAAATCAATGGCCTTTCTATATACCAATAGTAATAAGGATGAAATGGACATTAAGAAAACAACCCCATTCACAATAGTGCCACACAAACTCAAATATCTTGGAATCAACTTGACTAAATATGTGAAGGACCTATACAAAGAAAACTATAAAACTCTGCTCCAAGAAATAAGAGAGGACACACGGAAATGGAAACGCATACCCTGCTCATGGATTGGCAGGATTAACATCATCAAAATGGCAATACTCCCCAAGGCATTATACAGATTTAATGCCATCCCTCTAAAGATACCCATGACATTCTTCAAAGAAGTGGATCAGACACTTTTGAAATTCATTTGGAACAATAAACACCATCGAATAGCTAAAGCAATCATTGGGAAAAAGAATATGGGAGGAATTACTTTTCCCAACTTTAAACTGTACTACAAAGCAACAGTTATCAAAACAGCATGCTATTGGAATAAGGATAGGTCCTCAGATCAGTGGAATAGGCTTGAATACTCAGAAAATGTTCCCCAGAGATACAACCATCTAATTTATGATAAAGGAGCAGGAAATCCTAAATGGAGCAGGGAAAGCCTCTTCAACAAGTGGTGCTGGCACAATTGGATAGCCACTTGCAAAAAATTAAACTTAGACCCCCAGCTAACATCATGTACAAAGGTAAAATCCAAATGGATTAAAGACCTCGATATCAGCCCCAAAACCATAAGATATACAGAACAGCACATAGGCAAAACACTACAGGACATTACAGGCATCTTCAAGGAGGAAACTGCACTCTCCAAGCAAGTGAAAGCAGAGATTAACAGATGGGAATATATAAAGCTGAGAAGCTTCTGCACCTCAAAGGAAATAGTGCCCAGGATACAAGAGCCACCCACTGAGTGGGAGAAACTATTCACCCAATACCCATCAGATAAGGGGCTAATCTCCAAAATATACAAGGCACTGACAGAACTTTACAAGAAAAAAACATCTAACCCCATCAAAAAATGGGGAGAAGAAATGAACAGACACTTTGACAAAGAAGAAATACACATGGCCAAAAGACACATGAAAAAATGTTCCACATCACTAATCATCAGGGAGATGCAAATCAAAACAACGATGAGATACCACCTCACACCCCAGAGAATGGCACACATCACAAAGAATGAGAATAAACAGTGTTGGCGGGGATGTGGAGAGAAAGGAACTCTTATCCACTGCTGGTGGGAATGCTGTCTAGTTCAACCTTTATGGAAAGTGATATGGAGATTCCTCCAAAAACTGGAAATCGAGCTCCCATACGATCCAGCTATACCACTCCTAGGAATATACCCTAGGAACACAAAAATACAATACAAAAACCCCTTCCTTGCACCTATATTCATTGCAGCTCTATTTACCATAGCAAGACTCTGGAAACAACCAAGATGCCCTTCAACAGACGAATGGCTAAAGAAACTGTGGTACATATACACAATGGAATATTATGCAGCTGTCAGGAGAGATGAAGTCATGAAATTTTCCTATACATGGATGTACATGGAATCTATTATGCTGAGTGAAATAAGTCAGAGAGAGAGAGAGAAAAACGCAGAATGGTCTCACTCATCTATGGGTTTTAAGAAAAATGAAAGACACCCTTGTAATAATAATTTTCAGACACAAAAGAGAAAAGAGCTGGAAGTTCCAGCTCACCTCAGGAAGCTCACCACAAAGAATGATGAGTTTAGTTAGAGAAATAACTACATTTTGAACTGTCCTAATATTGAGAATGTATGAGGGAAATGTAGAGCCTGTTTAGGGTACAGGCGGGGGTTGGGTGGGGAGGAGGGAGATTTGGGACTTTGGTGATGGGAATGTTGCACTGGTGATGGGTGGTGTTCCTTTTATGACTGAAACCCAAACACAATCATGTATGTAATCAAGGTGTTTAAATAAAAAAAAAAAAAAGGAAAAAAATAGTTGCATCTTTTGGGATAAAGATATATGCTAAAATTGTATTATGTTTAGATTTGAGCAAGTTATTTAAAAATTCTAATACTTCCCCATAATAGCTATTATTATGGAATGAATAATACCAGTGTTAATTAAAAATGTCAAAATTCACAAAAAAGGATGAATAAGATAATACAACAGGTAAGGCAATTTATTCACAGGGTTTTATTCTCAGTAACACATATGGTCCACAGAGTGTTGCCAAGAGTTATTCATAAACAGAGTCTACAGTAAGTCCTGAGCACTGCTAGGCATGGCCTCAAGAAAAAAAAGTATAGTTTATCAAACTATCAGTCCTTATATTAAAATAGGTTATTTGATATTAGTAAAATATATAAACTGTATTTCAAACACTTGTTTATTTTTGTAATTTTGTAATATAATACTATAAATCATTTCACTGTCAATTATGCAAAATGTAGATGTTACAATTGTATTTTTATTACTATAAAAACAGACTAGTCCAGGAGAGATAATATAGCAAGCAGCATGCTTATTTTGCAAGCTAGTGGCTAGAGTTTAGTTCCTGTGACCCCCATATGGTCTTGGAGTCCCTCTAGGAGTGATACCTGAGTGCAGAGAGTGGATTAAGCCCTGCGCACAGATGGGTATATCACCAAACCAAACAAAGCAAAACTAAACAGTTAAAAAAACAAACAAACAAAAAATACAATACATAACAAGTACTGGGAAAGCATATAATAATGTTTCATGAATGTTTTTATTGTGTTACTAATTTTAATACTACTTTTCTGTTTTTAGTAAAATATGATTTGAAACAACCTCAACACAAAGCAAAAGAATGACTTTCTGACTGTCATTTTGATATTTCAAGATAAATAGGACATTCTGTATTTTACTTTCTTAAAACACTTCAAGACACTTTGTAAATGCATAAAAGAAATTGTTTTCTTAATTAATGTTTTATTTATTTAATCAGTCCTTAGATAAATTATTTTAATTGTTAGTTTCTCCAAATATAATAT
The DNA here is from genome assembly GCF_024139225.1 of Suncus etruscus. Lineage (NCBI taxonomy): Eukaryota > Metazoa > Chordata > Mammalia > Eulipotyphla > Soricidae > Suncus > Suncus etruscus. The sequence continues at coordinate 67,343,188 of NC_064851.1, forward strand.
AATAAGCACATATAAAACAGTCTTTCAAGCAATGCTGCTCCTTGAATATATAGATCTAGTCTAACTAATACCCATTCTCCGTGTATGCTTAATGTTTCCACAGCTCTAGGTGAAATGGAGTTTTCTCAACCATTTTAATGAAAAGTTGCTCTTTAGAACTATTTCTGAGACCATAAAGAGAGCCCTTGGGTTAGACAGCCAACATTCCTGGAGCCTGTAGTTGGTCTTTTGACAGTATGCTACATGGGTGGAGACACCCTGCAGCTCTTAGGCTATCGGTATTTCCTTTCTAATTTCCCCAACTTTTGCTATGCCTGTGCAAACAAACAAACAAACAGAAAGCTGATTTGCCCCTTTCCACCCTTATTTTCTTTTCTTCTTTTTATTTTATTTATAGTCTAGACTGAGGTTCTTGTCTTTTTTATAGAACCATAGAACTTGAATCATTTTGCTCTGTCTCATATTTTATGTCTTCCTACAAATTGAGAATGAAAAAAAAAGTGAATGGGGCCCAAGGGTTAAGCAATGTCAGGAACATATGATCCCACAAGCCAGGCGATTACTGAGCACATAGCCAGGAGTAACCCCTGAGAGTCACTGGGTGTGGCTCAAAACAACAAAAAAATAATAATAAATAAATAAATTTAAAAAGTTGCTCTTTGATAACAGATGTGACTACCTTCTCTTCGTATTTTTCTTTTTTAGAAAGAAAGAAAGAATGAAAGAAAGAAAGAAAGAAAGAAAGAAAGAAAGAAAGAAAGAAAGAAAGAAAGAAAGAAAGAAAGAAAGAAAGGAAGGAAGGAAGAAAGAGAGAGAGAGAGAGAAAGAAAGAAAGAAAGAAAGAAAGAAAGAAAGAAAGAAAGAAAGAAAGAAAGAAAGAAAGAAAGAAAGAAAGAAAGAAAGAAAGAAAGAAAGAGAGAGAGAAAGAAAGAGAGAAAGAAAGAGAGAAAGAGAGAAAGAAAGAAAGAAAGAAAGAAGGAAGGAAGGAAGGAAGGAAGAAAGAAAGAAAGAAAGAAAGAAAGAAAGAAAGAAAGAAAGAAAGAAAGAAAGAAAGAAAGAAAGAAAGAAAGAAAGAAAAGAAAAGAAAGAAAGAAAGAAAGAGGGAGGAAAGAAAGAAGGGAAGGAGGGAGGAAGGGAGTGAAGGAGGGAGGAAGGGAGAGAAAGAAAGAGGGAGAGAGAAAGGAACTAAGGAAGGAAGAAAGAAAGGAAGGTACAAGGAAGGTGGGGAGGGAGGGAAGGAGGAAGGAAGGGACGGAAAGAGAGAGGGATTAAGGACCGAAGGAAGGAAGGTAAGAAGAAAGAAAGGGATTAAGAAAGGGAGGAAGGAAGAAAAAAAGGGAGGGCGGGAGGAAAGAAGGGAGGGAGAAAGGAAGGACGGAAGGAAGAATAGAAGGAAGGGAGGGAGGAAGAAAGGGAGGGAGGAAGTGAAGTAGGGAAGGAGGAAGGAAGGAAGGAAGGAAGGAAGGAAAAAAGAGAGATAAAAGGAAGGAGGAAGAAAGGAAGGAATGCTCTGTGTAGTTAAATAACCAATTTTTATCTTAAATTATATATTCATTTTAGGCTTTTATTTCACTGTAATCTATAAAATAAATTAGTTTCACATGACTCATATTTTTGCTTTTATTTTAGCTCTATAGAATGCAAAATTTACTTCATTTTTATTTACTATCTAATAATAATAATACTACTCCAAAGTCTTTTATGTTTCTTTTGATATGTTATTAAATATTCATTTACCTCTTCATATTTTTTACAAAGTAAAATGATAGAATGTTTTGTTTGGAAAAAATGAATAGCTAAAGTACTCAATTTTAGCATTGCATAGGCATTATGTCACATCTAAATTCATATCATGCTTCATGTTCTAATCTATAGTTCTTATAATGCCAAACAATCACACACTTCTTTTCTCCTTTTCTCTTCATTGTAGAGCTCTAAATCTCCACAGTCACAAGCATCTTACCCATCTATCCCTTTGGCACCATAACTCTTCATCATAAATCCCCTCTGGCAGTATTTTTTTTTTCTGCCACTAAAGCAAAATGATCGATTTGAAGCTATAAATTTTTGGTAGCAAACTCTATTGACATTCTTGATATTTCATGATCATGCAAGCAAACTTGATTTAGGTCAAACTCACAGATAAGAACTCCCTTAAAAATTGGGGGGTAGTTATTTGGGATACTCAATGAAAATAAAAATACTAAAACTTAAAAATATTATTTTAATTATCATTATTATTTTTTTGAAATTTTTACGAGTGCATTTAACTGCTTATTTTCCTGCTCAAAAGGAAGAAAATGTACTAATTTGATAAAGTGTGAATATATTATTATATATATCATCGCATGTAAGTTCATATGGTATTTTACTTATAAACAAATTTGATGCTTTAGTAAATGAATACTCAATGATATTGTGCACTAAGCAAGTATGGTGCTTAAGAGTATGTATACAACAAAAGTTGTAAAAAAACACTGCAAAATAATTTCATAAATTTTTTAAAAATTATTTTAGTCACATACATGATATTTTATAATACTGTTACTGGTAGGATTTCATGCATTAAATATTCTAAAACCCTACCCCCACTAGTGTGCATTTCTCTCTACCATTGTTCTAGCTATCTCCCTTCTGTTTTATCCTAGCCCTTTTATCAACGTCTCGTCCATGTCTCACTATCATGGTGAGTTCAATTCTGCATACCATTTATTTTTTTGATTTTATTGTTTGCCATTCACTTACTATTCTTCTATACATCTCACCTATAAGAGGGACCATTCTATATTTCTTTCTCCTCCTGACTAATTTTATTCAGCATGATACTCTTGAATTCTTCCTTGTAGGGAAAACTTAGATATTTTTATTAGATCAAATAGTATTCCACTGTGTACATAAACTACAATTTATTTATTCAGCATTTTATCTAATACACTTGTATTGTTTCCAAATTTTGTCAATTGCTTATAGAGTTACAAGGAACATTAGTATGCAAATGGATGGGGCCCAAGAGATAGTACAGTGATGGGCCAAACCAGGAGGGACCCGATTTGATTCCTGGCATCTCATATGGTACCTCAAGCCTGCCAGGAGCGATTTCTGAGTGCAGATCCAGGAATAACCCATGAGAGTCACCAGTGTGGCCAAACAACAAAAACAAACAAACAACAACAACAAAAAAACAACCCAATCAATCAATGAATAAATAAAGCTCTAAAACAAAAAGAAGAATGAGGTGCCAGAGCGGTGGCACAGCATTAGGCCTTTGCTTTGCACGAGGCTGACCTAGGACTGACAGCTTTTCGACCCCCCTGCATCCCATATGGTTCCCCAAGCCAGGAGCGAATTTCTGAGCGCATAGCCAGGAGTAACCTCTGAGCATCACCTGGTGTGGCATAAAACAAAAACAAACAAACAAAGAGTACAAATGGTTTTCATGCCTCAGGTAAATTGATAATTTATCCAAATTTTAATTGTATTTACTGGTCTAAAAAACTATCTTCATTTCACATTGTCTTGATTATTATAGTTTTATAATAGTGTTTAAGGTTAAGAAAAAGAAATGCATCCCATTATTTGTGAAGGAGTTCATTGGCCATCCTTATTATTTCATGTTATTTTAATTTAATTTTAATATCTTGTGTTTTTTTATTTGTTTTTGTGCTTTGTTTTGTTTGTATTTCAGGACAGTGGTTATTGTGGAGCTGCTGTATATATTGCTCTGGTGCTTTTTGAGTTATTTGTTTGATTTTTTTATCTTTTATTTATTTGTTTTTCTATTGTTACAATTTTCTTCCTTTTCCCTTTCTGCTCTTAAACTGATAGATGTAGCCTCTAGAAGGATTTCTCCCATTTGTCTTTGCTAGTTTCATCTTTGCTTTTATTTTATTCTTATTATATTTTCTCTTTCCTTCAAACAGAACCACACAACTTGAACCATCTTGTTCTGACTCACAAATAGAGGGGGAAATAATAGAGGGTACCAAGATCAAGCAGTCATATGAGCATTAAGTAGAAATTAAAAAAAGATCAAACTTAAACACCAAATTCAAAGCCAACAACAACAGAATTTACAACATACTAGACATAGAGAGGACCACTTACACTAGCAGCCTGGAGGGTAAGAGAGGGCTATAAGGGTTGCATGCTGGGAACAGGGGTGGAGGGAGAACAACATTGGTGGTGGGAACGCCCCTGATTCAATATCACTATGTACCTAAAATATTACTGTGAAAGATTTGTAATCCACTTTGATTAGAATTTTGAAAAATGCAGAAAAAATATTTTGATTTTTTGTATATCTTTATTTAAACAGCTTGATTACAAATATGATTGTAGTTGGGTTTCAGTCATGCAAAGAACACCCGCCTTCACCAGTGCAACATTCCCATCACCAATATCCTAGATTTCCCTCCTCCCCACCCCACCCCCACCTGTAAAAAAATATCTTGGATATTTCCTGGAACTGCATTGAATCTGTAGTGATGGGTAGATTATCATTTTAATAATGTTAATCCTTCCAATCAATAAACAGTGGCTATATTTCTATTTTCATTCTTTCCATTTTCTTTCTTCCTTCCTTCCTTCCTCTTTTTCTTCCTTCCTTCCTTCTTTCCTTCTTCCTTCCTTCCTTCCTTCTTTCTTCCTTCCTACCATTCCTTCCCTTCGCTATCCTTCCTTCCGTCCTTCCTTCTTCCTTCCTTCCCTTCCTTCCTTCCTTCCTTCCTTCCTCCTTCCTTCCTTCCTTCCTTCTCCTCTCTCTCTCTCTCTCTCTTCTTTCTTTCTTTTATCTTGCTTCTTTCTCCTTTCTTTCTTTTCTTATTTCTTTCTTCTTTTCTTTCTTCTTTCTTCTCTGTCTTTCTTCTTCTTTCTTCTTCTTTCTCGTCTTTCTTTCTGTCTTTCTTTCTTTCTCTTTTCTTTTCTTTCTTCTTTTTCTTCTTTCTTTCTCTTTTTTTTTTTCTTTCTTTCTTTCTTTCTTTCTTCTTTCTTTCTTTCTTTCTTTCTTTCTTTCTTTCTTTCTTTCTTTTTTCTTTCTTTTTTTTTTCTTTCTTTCTTTCTTTCTTTCTTTCTTTCTTTCTTTCTTTCTGTCTTTTGTTTGTTTTGGGGTTTTTTTTTTCTTTCTTCCTTCCTTTCTTTCTTTTCTTTTTTCTTTCTTCTTTCCTTTGTCTTTTGTTTGTTTTGGGGTCACAGCTGGCAGCACTCAGGGGTTCTCCTGGCTCTGCATTCAGATATCACTCCTAGGAGGCACGGAGGACCATATAGGATGCCAGGATTTGAACCATCGTCTGTCCTGAAATCAACTGCATTCAAGGCAAATACCCTCCCGCTGTGCTATCTCTTTGGCCCTCTTTCATTTCCTTAAGTATTAATAAATAGTTAATATATATTTCATCTCTTTTGTTAAAGTGATTTCCAGGTACTTGATTTTTTGAGGAACACTTTGAATGGTTTATTTTACTATCTTTATCTTCTGTTACATGTTTAGGGTATAGGAATGTCACTAATTTTTGTGTGCAATGTGTTTTGTATCCTACCACATTATTATATAAGTTGAAATTTTAGAAGATTTTGTAGTCTTTCTATTTTTCGATGTGTATTATTATATCATAAATTATTAGTGATAGTTACTTATTTTCTTATTTGTATCTCCTCATTATATTTTATTTTGACTAATTACTTTTGTCAAAGACTTCAAATAATATATTTAGTCATTGTCCATAAGAGCAAATAGCTTTGTCTTATATCTAATTTAAAATCCTTCCATTTTACAACAATGAGTCTAATTCCTGTGAGTTTGTTGTAAATGGTTTTAAATATATTGGAACTTCCTTCAACTCTCATTTAATTGAGTGTCTTCTCTTTTAAGCATAAAAGAGTATTGAATTTTTTCAAATGCTTTGACAATCAAATAATATGATCACATGATTTTATTTTTCCTTGTATTGATATTGTGTTACATTGGCCGACTTCCATTATTTAAATCACCCCTTACATCCTTGAGATAAGTAATACTCGGTCATAGTGTATGCTGCTTTGGGTATATTGATGTTTCATTATGAATCTTTATGTCTATGCTCATCAAAGACATAGGTATTTAAGTTGTTGTTTTTTAGTAAAGTCTTATGCTTTTGGTATTATGGTATATTTGACTAACTGAAACTATGAAGAGTTTGGTTTTTTTTTTTTGGTTTTTGGTTTGTTGTTGTTGTTGTTGCTGTTGTTGTTGTTGTTCGTTTGTGGATAACACCTGTGATGCTCAGGGGTTTACTCCTGGCTACGTGCTCAGAAATCCCTCCTGGCTTGGAGAGACCATATGTGACCACCAAGGATCGAAACCAAGGTCCCTCCTAGATTGGTCACCTGCTAGGCAAATGCCCTACACTGCTATGGCTTCGGCGTTATGAGGATGTTTTATTTTCAACTTTATGGAAAACCTAGAAATGATTGGAAAATAGATCTTCCTTAAAGATTTGGAAGCATTTATCCTCTGTAGGTTTTTTGTTTGGGAGGAGACCTGTTGGATACAATTTTAATTTGTTTGATGGTGCTTTGTTTCCATTGGTTCAGTCTGGAGGTTAGTAGGAATTCTTTATTTTTATTTATTCTAGATACTTTTAATTTGTTAGCAAAAGAATATTCATATTAATCAATGTTTGATCTTTTATTTTCTTTGGTATCTGAGAGATAGCACAATCTCATTTCTGATTTGATTTATTAGGAATATTTCCTTTTTTCTTTCTGTATCTTGCTAAAGGTATTAAAATCTTGATTTTTTTTTAGTTTTTAATTTTATTTATCTTAAAAATATTTATTTACATTGCATTGATTTTGACTATATCTTAGATTTTTACTTGTTTCCTATTTGATTTTTGTTACTTCTATGAGTTATTTAAAAGTTGCCTAAATCATGATGCTAACTTACTACTTGGTCTCCTTTTGCTTACTAATAAATGTTTGCATTCACTATGAATTTTCTTCTTAGTACTGTTTTTGATGTGCCACATCTATCTAGTAACTCATGTCTTCTTTCTTTTTTGTTTAAGACAAAACTTAGATAGATTTCCTAAATTTCTTTATTGACCAGTGCTTTTTAGTAGTTAGTTTTGTTAAGTTCCAAGTAGTTTTGAAATTTTTCCCTATTTGTGATTCATTTCTAATTTTCAGAAATCATGGTTTAGAGGATAGTTGATGCAGTTTCTATTTCTTGACATTATTGAGATATTCTTTGCGACCCAAAATATGGTCTAATCTTGGAAAGCATTATTGGTGCACTGGAGAATATCTGCACTGAAGAATCCTATATATGTTTTGCTAGTCCATTTCTTTCCTTTTAAGGACTATTTTTAAAGGTATTTTTTTCCTAGTTGATCTATCTAGAGAAATGTACTGTTATCAAAATATAAAACTACTGTTGTGTTGCTGTTAATAGCATTTATCATGTCTGCTATTAGTTATTTTAATATATTATATAATATAAATATTTTATTATATTATATTATATATTGTATTATTCTATATATTATAGAAAATATTATATAAAAATGGGTTTACTCCTGGCTCTACACTCAGAAATAGCTCCTGGCAGGGCTGGGGGGACCATATGGGATGCGGATTTGAACTACCGTCCTCCTGTGTCTAAGGCAAACGCCCTTACCACTGTGCTATCTCTCCAGCCCCTATCATAAATAATTTGATGCTCACAATTAGATACATTAATATTTAGTATTATGATTTCTTCATGATACACATATTCTTTAATCACTGAGATATGATTTTTACCTGTTCCTAACATTCTTTTTAAAATCAAAGCTATATTGTCCTGATACAAAATATAGATACCCAGCAATTTTAAAGGAATTGTTTTGCTTAGAGAAAATTGATTTCAGTTTGTTTTTGTTTGTTTGTTTGGTTGGTTGTGGTTTTTGGTTTTTGTGCCACCCAGTGACATTCTGGGGTTACATCCTGGCTATGTACTGCAGAAATAGCTCCTGGCTTTGGGGACCATATAAGAAGCAGGGGGATGGAACTTAGGTCCCTCCTAGGTTAGCCACATGCAAGGCAAACTACTCCCTACCAACTTGAGCTACCACTTCAACCCATGATATTTAGTTTTTTTTTTAAATTTGAACTTATGTTTAACCGATTTATTCACATATTTCTCTTGTCGGCATCAGGAACTTGATAGATTTCTGAGCAGCTCCTAGTATTCTTTTGATGGATTTAGAGCCACTGACTTATATATTATTTTTTCATTTTCTTTTTATAGCTTTTTTCTTTGTAAAATTTATAATAAATTAATTTCTTTAATTTAATTATCATGATATACATGGTTTATAAATTGTTCATGATTGAGTTTCAGTCATACAATATAGCAGCACCAATACCAGTGCACAATTCCTTCCACTAATGTTCCAAACTTCACTACTCCTTCCCCTAACCTGCCTTTGTGGCAGACCAGCATCTCATCTCTCATCCTTTCTTTTTTCCTTTTAGACGACTATACTTTGCCAATACAGTTAGTGAATGGTAATAATGCATAACATTTTATCCCCTTTCAGTACCCAATTCTTGTCCAGAGTGATCATTTCCAAGTATCATTTTTCATAGAGGCCCTTCCTCTGCCCTAAATGCACTCCCCACTCTTTGTGGAAAATTTCATGCCATCAACTGAAACTCCTGGCCCTTATTTCCATTGCCATTGGATAATAATACCATACTATTTTTATATTGCATAAATGGGTACAATATTTCTATGTCTACACCTCTTTTCATTGGACTCATTTCTATAAAAATTAATACTCTCCATATCTATCCAGGTATAACCAAATTTCATAACTAAATTTTGCTAGTTGTTGTTTAGTATTTCATTGTGCTGATATGCCATGGTTTCTTTATACAATCATCTCTTCTCAGGCATTTGGGTTGTTTCCAGATTCTGGATATGTGCATAGTGCTGCGATAAAAATAGAAGTGCAGAGGGCTTTTGGATTTTATTTTTGGGCCCCTTAGAATATATTCTTAATTAGTGGTATAGGGTAGGTCATATAGAAGTTCAATTCTAGTTTCTTTGGTGGGGAAACATCCATATCGATTTACTTAAAATGATGGACCAGGCAACATTCCCACTAGCAATGCATTATAAGCCACTGATGGACGTTAAATGAGATCATTGAGATGCAAGAATATATGACCATCATTCCTTTGGAGGTAGTAGTGTTTTTGAAGTTTTGTTTTGTCTTTTAAACAGGAACCTCTAATGTTTCTTCACAAATGGGTCTCAAAAGCTATTAACTTCTTGAGATAAAAGGTATTCATTAAGCTATACATTATTATTTCAAATTTTAATTTATAATTAAGCTCTGTACATTTTTCATATTGTGGCATCAATTTCACTGAATTTTTTAATATATCCCTTTATATTCTACCAGTGGTCGGCAACCTTTTTTTTTCAACTGAGCCAAATCTCGCCAAAACCATGATTGAAATTTATTTTGAGAGCCACACAGGGCGCGCACTGACAGAGGCTAGGAGCAGAGTCCTGACTCCTGGAGCGGCCAGCCGGCACACAGAAGAGTCAATATTAAAAGTGTAAAGAGCCACATGTGGCTCGCAAGCCGCAGGTTGTCAACCATTGTAGCCCGTCAAGTCTGACTACAGAAACCTGTTGTGAGTTTTAAAGATCCTCCTTTTCTGTAAGTTGTTCCTTTCTCTTGCTAAAGTGTTTTTCTTATTCCTTTCAGCTTTTTTATTCTAATTGCTATATATCATGCAGTACTTTCATTTGGGTAATTTGATTGAGAGCTTTGGAGCTACTTGACTCTGGTGTACTTGTATTTTTCTCTAGGATTATCAGTTATAATATCTTAAATAAGAGTTTCTTGATCAAGTTCACCTGTTTTTTCCTCAGAGACTACCAAAATTTTATAGTATTCCTTTTGAATGATTTTCACGGTTATCTGGTGTGATATTCACTGATTTGTAACAAAAAGATTGTCAGTTTCTCTTTATTTTTAAAAGTTTTCTGCATCTCATCTTGGAGCTAAGTGATTTATTCCTTAGCTACTATTTATCTGATGTTGAGGCATTCCACTTAGTCTTTGATTTTATCTAGCAAACTCTTAAGTTTTGTTACTTCTGATTATAGTTCTCTCATTTCTGGTACATTACATACTATTAAGTTCAATAAACAACCTCATCAAGCTATCTTTAGAGTTATTATCTGTTAATAATGATCAAGCCCTCGTTTATTAACTTCACTCACTAAATTTGGTCTGTTGCTATGCTTCTTCAACATTTTGTCTGTGATACACTGGTGTGAATTTGTAATTCATCATCATATCTCTAAAGGGAATTCTTTGAGCATTCAGATAAAGTTGCTCTTTTCCTTCCCTGGAAAAATCAAAACCATTGATTTTTTTCTATCTCTTGTTGTTGTCTTTTGTTCAAAGTGTATATTACAGGGAGACTTCCACTGACATTGACCTTGCCTCTCCTCTGGATGTAATTTGAGTTTCATGTTTTCTTATTACCATTACTTCCTTGTGACATTTTTTTCTATGAGATGAGAGGAATGAGTTAAGTATGAGATACTTTAGCACAATGTGCCTGAGGTCAGCTGGAGGCACAATAAAATCTGTGGATTCACCATAGGATGCAAAAGCAATTGGTTGCCAATGGTCCAGCTATTTCATGCAGGAAGATTGCTAATGCCATATATATTTAAATAAATATTAAACTTGTTAAATTTTACTCAGATAACCAGAAACATGCAAAATAAAACAAATATTATACATACAAGGGATTTATGAAGTTATCATTTTTTTGTGGTTGGCATTATCAATTATTCAAGATTTGAGAAGCAACTTACAATAGTGCTTAAGAAATAATATTTGTGGGCTGGAAGGTCAGCTAATGACATGAAGCTTACCACAAAGAGTGATGAATGAAAATAGAGAAATAACTACATTGAGAACTATCATAACAATTTGAATGAATGAGGGAACTAGAAAGCCTGTCTAGAGTACAGGTGGGGGTGAGGTGCGAAGAGGGAGATTTGGAACATTGGTGATGGGAATGTTGCACTGGTAAAGGGGGGGGGTGTTCTTTACATGACTGAAACCCAATTACTATCATATTTGTAATCAAGGCATTTAAATAAAGATATTACTTAAAAATAAATATTTGCAATCTTTAAGTAAATAACTGCATTTATAAAAATATCTATATATTATAATTCCAAGATAGAAAATATGCATTTTTTATTAAAGAAAAGCTAAAAATAATTACTCTCAGTCTCAATAAAATGCTTTATTTTATTTTTTTAATTGAAAAATTTTTTATTTTGACCAAAGTAAATTACAAATCTTTCACAGTAATATTTTAGGCACATAGTGACATTGAATCAGGAGCATTTGCACCACCAGTGTTGTCCTTCCTCCACGCCTGTTCCCAGTATGCATCCCATATCCCCTTTCTTTGACCCAGGGCTGCTAGTATAAGTGGTCCCTTTTGTGTCTAGCTTGTAGATTGGGGTTCGGTTGTGTTGTCGTTGGCTTTGGATTTGATGTTTAAGTATGATCATTTTTTATTTCTACTCAATGTTTATATACCTGTTTGGTTTTGATACCTTCCATTATTTCCCCCTCAATTTGTGAGGCAGAACAAGATGGTTCAAGTTATGTGGTTCTGTTTTGACGTGAAGAAAAAAAAAGAGGAATAAAAAGAGGGGTGTAGAAATCAAACAAGAAAGACACGAGGGGAGTCCTTCAGAGGCTATAAGTATCAATTTAATAAAGAAGGGAAAAAGGAAGAAAACATTATAAACTATAAAAAATAAAATCAACCAAAAGAATCCAAAAAGCACCACAGCAATAAAGACAACAACCAAACAATACCCAGGGTCTTGAAATAAAAACAAAACAAAGCACACACAAAAAAGAAAAAAACAACAATAATAACAACAACAATAACAAAAAATTAATTTGTGCTCTTTTTTTTTTGCATAGGCACAGTAAATATTGGAGAGATTAGAAAGAGAAATCCCTTGGCCTAAGAGATAAAGGGTTTCTTCGCCCTTGAAGCATTCTGTCATGGGAATAACTATAGGCTCCGTACATGATCTTCTTCCTCTTCCCTAGATTCTTTTGTGCTGTCTGGAAATTTTCTGCTCAGTCATGGATGATAAAATCAGGCCTCAGTAGCTAGAAATTTTAAAACTATTATGAATGATATCATGCTATTGAAAATATGAAAAGGTTATATGATTTGGTACTTTTATATTTCTTTTAATAAAGAAAGCTTAAAATTTACTAAAAAGTATTCAATATGAAAAATGTAACAAAATGTAGATTCTTTGTTTTTTTTGGGGGGGGGGTCACACCCAGCAGTGCTCAAGAAGTACTCCTTGCTGTACACTCAGAAATCGCTCCTGGCAGTCTCAAGGGGCCATAGGAGATGTCGGGATTCTAAACACCATCTTTCTGCATGCAAGGCAAATGCCCTACATCCATGCTATATCTCCGGCCCCACAAAATTTAAATTCTGAGATATTATTTAGATATTAATGTTTATAATGTGGTAAAGTTTTCTCCATGAAAGTCATACATATTGAGAAGGCAGATATATTAAATTTCAATGCATAAGCAAAATCGTTACATAAATAATATATAACATGACAATAATTGTAAGTCTTATAGTTTTTTACTTATTTGCAATATTGAAACTATGTGAGGGATATAAAATACAACTATGAAGATTAAAACAAGACCTTCAGATTTATAAGTAAACAGATTAATTACTTGGAAAATGAAAACATATTGAAGCATTACACTGGATTTGAATCTGGACAGATAGTATAGCAGGCAGGGCACTTTATTTGAATATGACCAACTAGTTTGGTCCCTAGTCCCTTAAATAGTTAGCAAACCTCACCAGATGTTATGCTTGAGCCAAGAGACATTATTGACTCATTTCCCTGAGCTCTTTTGAGTCTGAACCCAAAGCCAAACAAACAAACAAACACTGTGTTGGATTAAGTATAATAAAGCATGTTAAAATTTTCAACTGTGGATCAAATATTTTATGATTTGTTAATAATGAGAATTAATATATATTTGTGATTTTTTTAACTTTCTTTTTGAAGCAACTCAGAATAAGAAGTATGTAAGGTCTCCCATAATAGATGCTGGAAAAGAGTAGCTGGTTCCCTAACCAACTGTCTGACATCTAGTCTTTTAGTTGTGTGATACAGGAAAATTTTGCAGACTATTTTGCTCATAATACTAGAATTTAAGAAATTACAATTCAATAATTTAACATGCATATAGAAAATAGAAGGGTGGCCATTAATTCATTGATAATATCAATATTTACAAATTAAGCAGAACATTATGAGTATTATTAACTATCTACATAAATTTTTAAGAGCAATAACCCGAAACTAACCATGGTCTTTATATTTTATGTATATTTACATTTCTTTTTTTATCAGCAGGATTTTGATTTTCTAAGTAGGAGAAAAAACACTTTTATTATCTAAGCATGTCAAAAACCATTGATTTAGATCAGCATTACTGAAAGGCCCTACCCATCTGAGTTCAATCTGTTCCTTAGGGGCAATGTACACTAGCCTTTAATAATAAAACAGGAAAAGATTTCCATGAATTAACTTCTTTTAGTTAACTAATATTAATTATTTAATGCTTAATGCATTCTTAAATTATGCCTTCAAACTGTACTAAAACAGAAACCAAAATAATGTGTATACAGTGAAGGTACACTAATAGCATGTTACATTGAAACTAAGATTTAAATATCATATAGATTAGGAAATATGTATGTGTCAATTAACTATATATGAATACATATAAATGATGCAATATATGACAATAGACTTTTTTTTTTGGTTTTTCAGGCCACATCCGTTTGATGCTCAGGGATTATTCCTGGCTAAACGCTCAGAAATTGCCCCTGGCTTGGGAGGACCATATGGGACGCCGGGGGATCGAACCGTGGTCGCAATCTTTCCTTGGCTAGCGCTTGCAAGGCAGACACCTTACCTCTAGAGCCACCTCGCCAGCCCCGACAACAGTCTTAATAACAAAATTGCTTAAAGACTGTATTTAGACTCTCTCTGGAGATAAATGAAGATAAACAATGGATAGTCTGTATAATAATTTAAAACTGATCATTTGAAGGGGTAGTTGAATTGTACATATTAACCTTATAAATACAAAATTTAGGTGGATTTCAAGCTCCAGAGGTAAATTAAATATGTTTATAGATATAGAGAAACTATGGCTGTGAGTATAGTATCAAAGTAAGATTAAGCTTTGAAAAATGTAAAGCAATGCATCTTGGATGGAAATTCACAGATAATCAGGGAAATGGAGCTACTATATGTGGAAAATAGTAATGTTGAATGAGACCTGGGAGTGATAGTTATAGAAAATTAGTATGAGATTGCACAAGATGATATAGTGGTTTATAAAACCCATTTGAGCAGCACATGCAGTGATAACACATCATGAGTCAGACAAGTGTGTCCATTTATGAAAACCTCAGTGCCAGAAGGATGTCATCGTAGTGGAGTGAATTCAGAGAGAGCCACAAAAATGATTGAGGAGCTGGAAGGGCTGATGTGAGACAAGATTAAAAAGAACTAAATATGTATGGCTTATCCAAATAGAGACTATATCACTGTAAAGTGTAAGGTGTTAATATATTGAAGAAAAGAAGGAAACTTTCAAGGAAGTTTTAGGGAAGGTTATCGGGAACATTCTGAAGAAAACTAAAAAAAAGATGTGAAGACCAAATAAGAGCCCCCTAGTGAGTTAAGTAGAGAAAATAAGTAGGCCACTTTGGTTCTCCAGGTCACTTTTGTAAAGTGAAAAAAAAAATAAAACAACTATAATTTCATCTCCAAGTTCTTCAAATTTTTTTGAATCAGAAATAACAAACTCTTTTTGGTGCAGTTGAATTTGAACTAGCAAGTTCAATGTTTTTTTTTTCTTTTGATACTCATTTAACTAATGTTAAAAATAGTTTAACTGTTGTTAGCTTCCAGCATAGCAGTATATAGATTTTAATAACTAGATACATTTATCAAGGAATTATATAAATAAGGACTAAACATGAGCATATATTACAGTCTCATGGATGAGTAAGCATATAGTCATTTTAGTACACAAACAAAATATGTTAATAACTATAATAGAGTTTAAAAAAGAGCAATTAAGATTCCAAAGTATCAAAATACAATGTGCAAGTGTAATAAGAATCTACTGGAATTTTAACTGAGTTGAGAAAGTTAAAAATTTAGTAGGAAACCAATAAGAAGGAATTAGACAGCAGTCCAAAGATTTAAGAGCATAACTGATATCAGTGGGGAAAGGCCAATTCAAGGCATACAAATGAGAGTTCTAAATGATAAAACAAACAGCCTAGAATATGTAAAGTATAAGAACAGTTTAGAAAGATATGTGTTCATTTATTGTATGTTAGCTGGGACAATTATAGATTAGAACTGAGACCACATCTAGAACAAAAATAAATAAATAAATATAAATAAATAAATAAACACAATCATCCTGTATAGTCAAATTCCCTCTCTCATCTACATGATAAAATTTTATCATTTAATTTATGACCAATTTTTCTTAAAAACAATATAAATATGGTATTTAAAACACTATGGTTATTATTGTGTGTTTAGTTTTATAATATATGATATGATATAATATCATGTATTTATTATTTGTATGATGAAATTTTTAACATATTTTTAATAGTCACAATATAAAATAATAAAAAAAAAACTGATATTTATTTTGGGTTTGGGCTTCACCGGTGACGCTCAGGTGTTACTCCTGGCTATATGCTCAGAAATCGCTCCTGGCACGGGGGACATTTGGGATGCTGGGATTCGAACCGCCATACAACCTGGATCGCCTGCATGCAAAGCAAATGCCCTACCATGGTGCTATTGCTCCAGCCCCTGGCCTAAGTTTCTGTCCTCCATCATTCCTTTAATCTTCCTTCACACTCCCAGAAGACTTAAAGGACACTCAAAAACTCTAGAAACTAGGGTATGGTTTGAAGCACAAAAGGATTAATAAAAAGAAACACATGGGGGGCCGGGTGGTGGCGCTAGAGGTAAGGTGCCTGCCTTTCCTGCGCTAGCCTTGGACGGACCGCGGTTCAATCCCCCGGCGTCCCTATGGTCTTCCAAGCCAGGAGCGACTCTGAGCATATAGCCAGGAGTAACCCCTGAGCATTACCGGGTGTGCCCCCCCCCAAAAAAAAAATAAAGAAACACATGAAGAGAAAAGCCCTTCAGACATACAGTGAATCATGGCCAATCCACCATCAATGTTTACCTTCCTCTACCAATGTTCCCAGAGTGCATCCTCTACCACCACTCTTTGCCCCTGGCATGGAATATATTAGGGCCATTTTAAGTTTAGTTTGTTAAAGTTTGAGCCCCTTGATTCTATTGTTATTGACTTTAGCTAGATTATTTAGTTCTATCCTTTTTATTCTCCACCAATGCACCTGAACCGCTTATACTTTGGCTCCCATCCTTTTTTTTTCTTTCTTAATTTTATAGAAAAACACAGAAATATGAGATAGAACAAAGTAATTTGTGTCTAAAGTTTTTGTGAAAATGTTGGGAGACCATATCTAAAAGATATGAATAGGGTGGCATGTTTTTTTTTTTTGTATAGGCAAAGCAAAAGTTGGGGCAAGTATAAAGGAAAAACAGTTGGCCATAAAAACAGGGTGTCGCTACCAATAAAGCATCCTGATATAAAACCAACTACTGTCTCTGAGAATATTGTTTAACCCCAAAGTCTTTCTTCATGGTTTTAGGAAAAGTTCTCCTCAATCATAGTTGTCACAGTCAGGCTCCAGTAATTAGAGATCTTCATTTGTGCACAAATTTTATGTCAGAGTCAGGATATCATGGACCATCTTCTAGTTTCATCTCAGCATTAGTTGGCAAGGCAGGGAAAACTACCCTGAAAGCAAGTTGTTGCTGTTTCTAAGTCGTCAAGGTGTCACGTGAATCCAACCTGAAGCAAGTTGGTGCCAGGGCAGCATTAGGTACTATCACAGTAGAAATTTGATTCCTGGTTCTGGTGCAGAAAACTGTGATGGATACAAATATGGAAAAAAGGAATCTAAAATTGTAAGGTGAAGAACTGATGTCTAGTTGACTGAAACTAAGTCAAGTCACTATTACAAATGTTCAAGGTGAACCCCCCCCCTGCAATATAAAATTTATAACTTCCTATCCCTATTAAAATATCTTATTTATATACATAAAAATTCCCATTTTGGGGGGCCGGAGAGATAGCATGGAGGTAAGGAATTTGCCTTTCATGCAGAAGGTCATTGGTTCGAATCCCAGCATCCCATATGGTCTCTCTGAGCCTGCCAGAAGCAATTTCTGAGCATGGAGCCAGGTTTAACCCCTGAGAGCTGCTGGGTGTGACTCAAAAACAAAATGCCATTTTTGTGGCTAAGCAAAAAGAAACAATGGCACATGATAATACTAGTGCACATGAGTATAAAAACAACAAGCTAAACAATTCTTGAAAGCTGGTTCTAATATAAAATCAGAACTCAAGAGAAACTTATCAACTAGAATTTCCTACTAAACAAATCCAAAAAAGGGGAAGAGGAAAACTACATCTACATAAGGTAATACACAATAAAAATTATACCTTTTAGGTAAATATATAAATAAATATACAATGTGTATCTTTAAGTCTTTTGGAATAGTCAGGGAAGGAGCTAAAATCCGGAGCACAGCTTCAGCCAGTGACATGTTCTTGTGGAGTTTGGAAAATGGCTTGCTACAGTCACAGATCAGGAAATGTCCTTTAACTGAAGGTCTCTCAAAGACAAATATGGTAGCGAGCAACAGTCTACACAGTAAAGGAAGGTGGGACCAACGGAGCTGCTGAGAGCAAGTCAGCAGCAGCGGTGGTTATCAGATTCTTCCCTGGGCAAGACAATGCAGGATGTAAGGCTGTTCTTTTGCTTTGGGAGCTGGCTGGCAGTGTGTTGAGATGGCAGGGAATGTTCCAGCCTGAGGGGTTAAGAATGTAGGGTAAAAATGGTTAACTAGGGTAAATTGACAGATCAGAGATGAGAGAGTGAAAAGATATAAAAGGATTTGTAAAGTGATAAGCAGTGGAGGGGGAAATGGAAAGGTTATATATAAGAGAGAAAGAACTATTATACAAAACATACATAGGCATTATGTACAATACAGAGACATTAGACAGACATAGAGATGTCTACACACACACACACACACACACACACACACACACAC
Source organism: Suncus etruscus (assembly GCF_024139225.1). Lineage (NCBI taxonomy): Eukaryota > Metazoa > Chordata > Mammalia > Eulipotyphla > Soricidae > Suncus > Suncus etruscus. Next base: position 67,361,531 of record NC_064851.1, read on the forward strand.
AAGGACAATAAAGTTTGATTTATAGGTTGCAATTGAAAACTAACCAAGGGTTAATGGGTCAGAGTGCTTAAAAAATATAAAGCCAGAAAGTCAGTTGGAGAGGTTTTCCAATTCCTAGGCAAATCAGCATTGATGAGAGTAAATTTTGTTGAAAAAGGCTTCCTGGGATATATTGTGCATAAGGCATTCTTAAAACAATCATAATTTTCAAGTCCAGAATACTAAGCAGTATGGTAATGAGTACTGTAAATGGAGTATATACCATAAAGTATTGTCTAATGTGTCTTGAGCTTCCAGGCTCCTTTCTTGAAAAGAAACTAAAACCGGGAGCATTATGATATAATAGTAAACAAGCTTTAATTGAAAATAAATGGCAAAAAAATACTCAATGAGAGCCAGAGCTGTGGCACAAATGGTAGGGCATTTGCCTTGCACATAGATGATCCAGGACTGACTGCAGTTCAATCCTCCAGTGTCCCATATGGTACCCCAAGCCAGGAGTGATTTGTGAGTTCATAGCCAGGAGTAACCCCTGACCATCACCGAATGTGCCCCCCCCCCAAAAAAATACAAAACACAAATATACACACTCAATAATTGAGCACTGTAACAAAAATATATGGCATGCAGTTGCTTATTCTACTGGTCTCAATGGAAAAATCATTAGATCATATTATCAAATTGAAAATGAATATATTAAAATATTTGCCAAAATATTATCATAATGAGCAATGTATTTGAAGTCTAAGATAGCACTGTAATAGGGCAACCAACGTATATCTCCTAGAACCAACCTGGACAAAAATTAATGTGTTATTATAGACATATTAGTGGAAGTCCAAATTTATTCTGCTCCTGTTTCTGTGGAGAAAACCATTAAAACCTTATTATAGACATCTATAAAATCTATTTGATTGAACACCTGCACAATCTAAACAGCCATATCCATTGCTGCAGAGATCTTTGAAATGTAAAAGAGAATATAAGATTTGGGGTTTATCTCCTTCCACTGTTTCTTTCCTTCTACTAGCTATATTCTGGGAAAAAAACAATGTTCAAGAAAACTACCACTTAGACCATGCATTTATTCATGCATTTATTCTAAATATCACATGTAAGTGATATCATTTTATATTTATCCTTCTCCTTCTGGCTTACTTCTTTTAACATAATCTCTCCTAGTTATATCCACGTTGCTGTAAATTTCATGATTGCATCATTCCTTAGAGTTATGTAATATTCTGTTGCATATGTGCACCACATCATCATGACCCACTCATCTACTATTGGACATCTAAGTAGAATCCAAGTCATAGCTATTGTACTGAGTGCTGCAATGAACAGCATTGCACATACATCCTATTAGATTACTGCTTTATGTCCAGGGATAGATACTCCAAAGTGAAATTTCTGGGTCATATGGCAGCTCAAAGTTTAGTTTACTGAGAAACATCAATACTTTTTTCCATAAAGATAAGGCAGGATTCAAATCAGCTGCAAATGAGAGTTCCTTTTTTATCACATCCCCACAAACAGAGATTGTTCCCAGTATTCTTAATATGTGCCATCCTCCCTACTAGAAGATAATTTCTCATTGTTCTCTTGATTTAGATTTCCCTAAAGATAAGTGATGATGAACATTTTTTCATGTGTCATTGGCCATCTGTTGGTCTTCCTCAGAGAATTGTCTATTCGTTTCTTTTCCCCGTTTTTAATGGGGTTATTAGGTTTTGTGGAGTTAACCTTTGTGAATATATTGTATATTCTAATTATCAAACCTTTATCTGATGTGTAGAGTGCAAATATTTTTTCTCATTAAGGTAGCTGTCTTGTAATTTTTGTCCATGTTTCTTTTGCCGTACAGAAAAAATTTAGCTTTATATAGTCCCATTTATTTAGGTTTGATGCTAGAGGTCTTGCCAGTGGCATCCTATCATTGAAATCTTCTTTGAGGTCTAAGTCTTAGAGTTTTCCTCAATGAACTTAATGGATTTGGGTCTAACCTCAAGTTCTTTAATCAACTTTGAATTGACTTTTGTGTAAAGAGTGAGATATGGATCAATCTTTAATTTCTTACAAGTGGTTATCCAATTATTCCAACACCATTTGTTCAAAAGATTGACTTTGCTTTATTTTAAATTCTTGGATCCTTTGTCAAAGATTAGTTGATCATGCATTTGAGTGTTTGTATTTAGATTTTCTATTCTGAACCATTGGTAAGAAACTGTCTGTGTTATAATACTATGCTTTTTGATCATTATGGATTTGTAGTAGAAGCTCAAATTAGGTAATGAGATGACTCCCAGTTTCTAGTTTTTCAATATGTATTTTGCTATCCTAGGTCTTTTATGGTCCACACAAAATTTATATTGATTGTTGTAAGTCCTTGAAGAATGTTGTCTGAATTTTATGATTGCATTGAATTTATATAGTAGTTTATAATTATATAATTTTTTTCAGAATGTTCATTTTGAGGTGTTGTACAAATATATTTGAACATACAATATATATAAAATAGTACTACATATTTATATACATACATATTGAAGTCAGAGCATTTTAACATGTTATATTTGGAAATAGTCACATTGAACTTTTCATTTCTTGTTTTACTTGTAAATTTTTTACCATTTTTTCATTTCAGTTATATTTATCAAATCAAAATCTAAGTTGGCTTATTATATTTTTATTTCAGACAGTAAATAATCAATTTTGGTTTTGATTAAATCTAAATTAGGGAAATTCTATATACCAAATGAAAAATTGCTATGAGTGATCATTTAACTCTAAATCTCAATACCATACTATCTCTTCTAACATTTTTTGTTTTGATTTTTTGGGCCACACCTGGTGACGCTCAGGGGTTACTCCTGGCTATGCGTTCAGAAATCGCTCCTGGCTTGGGGGAGCATATTGATGCCAGAGGATCAAAACGCGGTCCATCCTGGGTCAGCTGCATACAAGGCAAACGCCCTAGCACTGCGCGATCGCTTTGACCCCTCTTCTAACTTTGTATAGTTAGATTAATGGACAGTAATAACTTGAAATAATATTTGAGAAAGAAGTAATACTTCTTAAACAAGAACTGGGTAATAGCTAAATTGGTGGTTACATACCTAATAAATGCAAATGTGGCCTTGAGTTTGATCCATGGTGCCAATCTTTTCCAGAAACACTGGTGTGGCTCTAGCGATTCCCAAGCACCACCCCACTATCAGTTGTAAGTAATGCAACTTGTGTATCTAATGTAACTCAATGTAACTACTTTATTTTTTTTTTTATTTAAACACCTTGATTACATACATGATTGTGTTTGGGTTTCAGTCATGTAAAGAACACCACCCATCACCAGTGCAACATTCCCATCACCAATGTCCCAAGTCTCCCTCCTCCCCCCCACCGCCCCCCGCCTGTACTCTAAACAGGCTCTCCATTTCCCTCATACATTCTCATTATTAGGACAGTTCAAAATGTAGTTATTTCTCTAACTAAACTCATCACTATTTGTGGTGAGCTTCCTGAGGTGAGCTGGAACTTCCAGCTCTTTTCTCTTTTGTGTCTGAAAATTATTATTATTGCAAGAATGTCTTTCATTTTTCTTAAAACCCATAGATGAGTGAGACCATTCTGCGTTTTTCTCTTTCTCTCTGACTTATTTCACTCAGCATAATAGATTCCGTGTACATCCATGTATAGGAAAATTTCATGACTTCATCTCTCCTGACAGCTGCATAATATTCCATTGTGTGTATGTACCACAGTTTCTTTAGCCATTCGTCTGTTGAAGGGATGTGGAGAGAAAGGAACTCTTATCCACTGCTGGTGGGAATGCCATCTAGTTCAACCTTTATGGAAAGCAATATGGAGATTCCTCCAAAAACTGGAAATCGAGCTCCCATACGAGCCAGCTATACCACTCCTAGGAATATACCGTAGGAACATAAAAATACAATACAAAAACCCCTTCCTTACACCTATATTCATTGCAGCACTATTTACCATAGCAAGACTATGGAAATGTAACTACTTTAAATATAACCAAAATCTTATATTTGAGAAAAATAAAAAGAAAAAGTACATGTGAAGTCTAATATATTTCAATATTGTGTTAAACATTTTACATCTTACTTCATTTTGCTCTCTAAATTTACAAGGCAAGTAATACTCCCATTTTTTTAAATGATAGTGTTGGTTTAACTGGCTCCAGGACACTTAGCTAATAATCAAGAGCGAAAAGGCTTATAACTTTAAAAATATAAGTACATTTCACTAAAAGTGTTTTCTAAAATTGAATGTAAAGTGTCCATTGGTAGTATTGGTGTTTGAAGAGGGAACAGATTTGATACCTTGGTACAATAATATCACTATTATTTTCCTATTCATAACTCAGGAATTGACATTTATTTTTAGTATTACAATTATAAACAATTTCACATAATATGTTCTTGCCTATTTTATATCTGGACAAATAGCCCTTTAGGAAGATATGCTTCTTTTGTGATTTTTATTTTTAATACAGATATCATAATTTAATTATAGTATTAAGGTTTTTATTTTATAGTTGCATAATACTACAGAAACCTCTCCCACGTGTTTCAAGATCCTTTAAGATTTTCCCATTATCCTCCTCATGTCAGCCGTACCCCATTTCCTCATTTCACAGTTCTGATAAACATTTGCCAGAGACATCATTCATATTGGCTATAATGCCTCAAATATATTCTATAAAATAATCAATACCAACTGTCAAAAATATTATACAAGCCATATTAATAATTTTTGAACATATATGTTTAAGTCATGTAACAATTATTTATATAGTTAAAATATCAGTGTGTTAACTATTTAAAAATATTACACAGAAATATCTATAAAACTAAATTGAGATAGCATAAAGAGCTTCTTAGAGATAACTGGAAAATGGATGTGTTGATACTATTTATTTGACATATATATCTTTATATGCTTTGCCAAGTGAACAAAACAAATAACAAAATCAACAAAAAAAACTTTATGCACTCATTTGGGAATGCTATATTTGTTACTGTTTTCAGAAGAGACCCCTGCCTGTGCTCACAGAACCATATTTGGTGCCTAGAGTTGAACCTGGGTCAGCTGCATGCAAAGCATACACCATTCCCAGCCCAAATAGTTCCTTTCATAGAAAATCATAGATGCTGCAAATCTAGTCTGCAGCTCAAGAGAATGTCTCTGTGCTTTTTTAAATGTTACATTCTTGTCAATAATTTGGCTCTCTGTCTCAGTTTTTAAGATTGTAAATAAAGGTCATGTTTGTTATTATCTGATTTATAAAATTATTTTAAATATTGAACTAAATACATAAATTAATATATATGCATATATATCTAGTATACGTGCTTATACATGAAAAAACAATATCATAATTTAAAAAAATACTTTTAAATAAGAGAATGGGTAAATTCACTGGGCAGAAGCAAGGCCAGCATAACCTAAATATATTGAGTTAACTGTGCTATTTTACATACACCATAATCTTACCAGATCTATGACATAAGACTAATTTTCTTTTTTTTTTTTTGGTTTTTGGGCCACACCCGGTGACGCTCAGGGGTTACTCCTTGCTATGCGCTCAGAAGTCGCTCCTGGCTTGGGGGACCATATGGGACGCCGGGGGATCGAACCACGGTCCATCCGAGGCTAGCGCAGTCAAGGCAGGCACCTTACCTTTAGCGCCACCGCCCGGCCCCAAGACTAATTTTCAATAAAGGTAAATTAGTTCTAAAAAGCTGCTTAAGAGTCAAGGGGACTGTTCAAAGTATCATGTTATCTAATTATCTCTTGCATTTATTCAATACTAATTAACTCACAAACTATTATGTGCTAACTATATATAAAATTAAAGAAGGTGTTGCTGTTAGAAGAAAATTTAGTCTTGATACACTTTTCCCAAACAGTCAAAGATGGATTATTTTTAAGATTTTTATTTATTTATTTTTTTTGTTTTTTGGGTCACACCCGGTGATACTCAGTGGTTACTCCTGGCTATGAGCTCAGAAATTGCTCCTGAATTGGGGAGCCATGTGGGACGCTGAGGGATGGAACCTCAGTCTTCCAAGGCTAGCAAGTCTGCATGCAAAGCAGACACCCTACCACTTGCACCACTGCTCTAGCCCCAAATATTGAGTATTTTTTTTTATTTCAATCTATGGCTTTTAAAGGTTTGATAATTGAAAATTATTTTCTTAGGATACTGAGAAAATTTTTTCAATCTTTTTAAAATCTTTTTTTTTTTATGCTTTTGAGTTTATAACCTAACTACTACTCATAAATTTCCTACCTAAGTACTCATAAATTTCCATGTAAACCCCATAATATATTGACAATAGCATAATTGTATGAAAAATAAGATACTATTTTATTTTCTTATAGAAATTGCATGAATTTGAGTAAAATATTTATCTTGAGTATTCCCTTTTATAATATAACCAGTCATGCCAATGCAACAAAGTTGAGGAAAGAATATACTATTTAAGAGGGTGGAGGGAAGGACAGCACAAATAAAAAACGGTTGAATTTATATCTTTTAAATAAAAACATATGACTCCTTTTTTCTTTTTTGGTTTTTCAGGCCACACCCATTTGATGCTCAGGGGTTACTCCTGACTAAGCACTCAGAAATTGCCCCTGGCTTGGGGAGACCATATGGGACGCCAGGGGATTCGAACCGTGGTCCTTCCTTGGCTAGTGCTTGCAAGGCAGACACCTTACCTCTAGCGCCACCTCGCCGGCCATGACTCATTTCTTAACTACTTATTTTTACAATATCAAGACTGCTACTGTTTTTCAATAACAAATTGCTCTATTTTGTAATAAAAAAAGTAAGGTAGGGTTTGTGTGAGAAAGTGGATGAGGGGTATTGGGCACAGAATTAAATCATGTCTTTGATTTTTTGTTTATGTTTTTGTTTTTGAGTCACACTCAGTGACCCTCAGGGGTTACTCCTAGCTTGGGGGACCATATGGGATGGAACCACAGTCTGTCCTAGGTCAGCTGTGTGCAAGGCAAAAGCCCTACTGCTGCCCACCTCTCTGGCTACTGATGTCTTTATTTTTAATGTACCAGACTGGTTTGGAGAGATAACTAAAAAAACTGAAATAAGACCTTGCTTGCATGATACTCTAGTTTTAACACTAGACTGCACACAAAGTAGTTAAAATACACCATCTTCTTACTCTTGCAAATGCCTTCAAATTCCTCTTTTTCATCGGTGGCTAGTTCCATTGCCTCTTTTACTGAGTCAGACCTAGTTTGTCCTGGATTTCAAGGTTATTTCTATCAGATAAATATCTAAAAGCTGACACCAGGTGCCAGGCTAAGTGATAGTCTTTTTTGAAGAATTTCCCTCCAGTTATCAAACAATTAGGAAAGTATTTTCCTCCTATAGATTTGAAATTTTCATCTGTTGCTAGTGTGATTTAGAGTTATACTTATTATAAGATGGATTTCTAAAAATTTAATCTTCCAGATTTAAATAAAAGCCTTTGCTAAGTTTAAGTATTTGAGACATATACCTTTTGAGAACTTGAATGATTATGGAAAGATATGGACACAAATGGGCAATGACTGATAATTTTACTCTCTGATCTAACACATATATACTTTAAATTTTTAAAGTAACTTTCACTCAGGAATCTCTATCCATTTCATTACAAAGGAAGAAAAAGAAAATTTTATAGTTACTTTCATAATAATTCAGTCACTTAACCTAAACACTGTTTTCATTATAATTAAATAAAATATATTCTGTGCATATAGAATAATGGTCGTTTAATATGTATTTTGATACATAGTTGCATAACTAATTGTGACAACTTTATTATTTATTTATCATCAAGGGTTTTCTCTTTATTAGACAATGAGTGACTTCTTTTCCTTTCACTGGTATATGTATGTACTTCTGTGTGATAGAGATTAATGCATAAAGCTTTGCAGAAAACTGCTTCATTGATTTTGTTGCCTTTATATTTGTCTTCTGCAGATGACTTCCACTAACATAGATGGAGGATGTGCAGGCCATTTTAGTGGGACACTAAGGGTCCTGCCTTCTTAAGTTTTATTTCTGTTTTCTGTTCAGCAGATAAGTAAATAAGAGGTTTAAAAGGAATACTCTTAGAGAAATGAAAGCTTTGTATCATGAGTTGATTGCAATGTTTCTACTACAGAACATTTTTAGGACAGTTTAATAACATATTATTTTATGTTCATTATTTATATACTTATAATTAGAAAATGAGTTACCAATACTGATGTAATGATGCTCTTTTGAGTATTATTCAATATTGAATGAACTCTACATAATTCTCTCTCTGAAAACTATGTGTTTAAAATATTCATGTCATATTTTCAAATTCTCCAAATCTCATGTAAAACTAGTCACTTGTTCTGTATAATTCAGAAATGTTTCCAAAACATATCTCATTTTTCCATTTTAAAACATTTGATTTTAAATATTTCTATGAAGTATTCAAGTATAGTCTTAAGAATAACTTTACCTAGAAATCATCAGGACTAATGATGAACATGAGTAATCTACTTTGTTCATACACATTCTTTTCCTTTGAGAGAAAACTCTCCAAAAGTATTTATTAATGAAAACTAGCAAATCAGTACCTTAAAGTCTCCTATGCTATGATAGTGCATTGAATACAAGAAAGCTGATGGGGGTGGTTTTAAAAATGTCCTGACAGAGTCAAGGTGATGGCCATTTTTAGCTGGCCCTGCTATCCATCACCTCTTTCAGCCAAGCATACTCATCATATGCAACAGCCTCATGAATTTATGCATCAAGCTGTGCAGCCAGTCGTGCCGAGGGCGCTGGGGTGCCCCCCCAACAGTGAAATTGCTTGTGCGCCTCATTTAGCTGTTTATTGCGCCTGAGTACGTGTTGCAGCTGTCATCCCACGATGGGAATGATAGTGCTCGTTTAATAGACAAGACAGGCAAATAATGATGGAGGCCACAGCAAGAGATGCTCATCTGCCAATGGGCTCTGAGCAATATCACAACATCCACAAAGTTTTCCATCAAAAGCTGCTCTGTAAGAAAATAGAGGAGGGCAGGGGCTCTTCTTCATGGGACCTAACAATGGAGATTAAACTTTTGAAAAAAGTGTAGGCCAGAAAATTGTATGAAGTGGGACTGGCATTTGATGTTTCCACACTGAGTTTTCTTTTTAAGAGTTTCTCTTTAAGAGTCAAAGGAAAATGACCACACAAACCAGGCCAGGTCTGCTGCCAATGTTCAAGATGACTATTTCTACCAATAATCATTAAATGTTCTAGACCCAGCTGAACATTTATTCACTTTATCTTCTGTCAATTATTGTCCCGATACTTTTCAAATGCCCATTTTTCAACTAGTTGAAGACTTTTTTCTTTTCATACATTTAGGATTAGGGAATGCTAGCTTTCAATTTAATATACCGAAAAGTAATAATATAGTAAATAGAAATAATCTGTTTTAGATTTTTTTTATTTTTTATTTTGATCATAGTGGTTTACATAGAAGATTTAACTGGGATTTTTTTTTGAAAATGATTGCATTTTTACTCCAGCTTTTATATGTTGGGTAATATGGAAAGAGTCTCTAAAAATAACTGCAAGGTAAAAGTCTATTAAAACAAATTATTTTGTTACTACATTCTCTGGAATCTGTGATATTTAATTGTATAGGTATTTTTATAGTTGGTAAGTATCTGAGGTATCAACGTCCTGTGAATTTATATGATTTTATAAACAAATTATCCATTGTACAGCAATTAGAAGTTAGAGTTCACTTATGTGAGTTAAAGAAAAATTATGAACATAATTTTGAAGGCATTTTATACATTTATATACAATACTCAAGAGAAGTCAAATTTTATGCATATTTACTAATAGTATATAAGACTATAGTCTGTATATATATATTGTATATACATACAGATACATATATATGACATATATATATGGTATATATATAACATGTGTAACCAAGTTGTGCTCAGGTTGCACAGAAACCCCTCCATTCAACTTCTAGACTTAATAGGCCAATATTTCGAATGTGAGGATCAGAGGATGTGGTGCTTCTTAGACCCTACAGTGCTAGAGACTGAGACCTATAGAAGTATTCAGAACCTCCAAGACAATAATCCAGCAATGCTATCTCATGGGCAATGTATCTCATGTATACACATTTATACATTAACCAAGGTATTAGGAAAAATACAAAAACCATAATCATTACAAAACCCATACAAAACCATAAAAAGTATTGAACATAGGCAAAGAGATAGTACTGTAGTTAGGCACTTGCATTGAATTTAGTCCTCCAAAGTTTCGAATTCCAGAAGTACGCACTATTGGTCCCTGAGTTCTTCCAGAAGTTATCACCATGAGTTGCAGAATCCAGAGGTAAATAACACTGATCATAAGCAAAAATAATTTTATTATAAGAATTAAAAGTGAAATAACAAATTAATCCATTAAAATAGACATTTTTTGGACTAGGTTTTTTAAATATACTATTTGGAAATAATTATTAGTGGTGTGTTCATATTTTTATTAAGACAGACTGTGATATTTTAGCAAAGATGCATCACTAATAAGTAAATCAAGAAAGCATCAATGAGTACTGCATAAAACACCCACTTGATAGAATAAAATTATAGAAGAAAATATTTATACCTCTAAGCATATGAACTCCTCATTCCAAAAAGAGAAACCAAGATTCCAAGATGTATGAGTGTTCCAGAAATTTTATGAGATGAATTTCCTACAGTGTCTGTGTGAACTTGAATTTCCAGGTCATATCATCTTAGATTTCAGGTCATAACTACTTTCCCTTCATGATGTTTCTGCTCACCTTTACAGTGTTTATTTACTTTTACTCATTCAACAAAGTGATATCTTCTATCTTAGTTTGAAAAATAGTCTGATATTTATCTTATATATTTTTACCATTAAAATTAAAAAATTAGCCCCCCTTGTTTATTTTTTTAATAAAATTAAAAAGTGAGGTAATATAATATTAACAATAAGACTAAACAATGAATATTGTTTAATGAAAAAAGAATTTAAAATAAGATTGCTTAGGACATGGATAATACTATATTTAAAGATAAAATTTATCAATAGCTTAAAATAAAATAATTGATTTATTCATAGATGTGATCATTGTCCTCAAGCCAAAATTTATTTTATTAAGAAAGAATCTTTATTTTACTATGAAAATAAATAAAAATATAACAAAACAGAAAATAGTTTTATTGTATATTTTGAGTATGTATACTGTAAAGTGAGGTATATTTGCATTATTTAAATTTTCCATTTTTACGAGATTTATGTCTGAAGACTTAATTTAAAATATATGATAAAATCATTAGAAATATGTTCACTGGGTATTTTGATCAAAAATTATCTATTTTCTTTAGAAGCATTTGATAAACTTTTTTTTTTTTACACAGGGCAATGTGTCTTCTACAACAATTAATTTCAGTGCAATGTAGGCATTATTATACAAGAGGTACAAAAACACATTTGGACCAGACATTATAGTAGTGATTTAGCTCAGAGTCTTAATGTAAAATCTATAGACTAGATATGTAATAACTTCATGTGCTTTATTTCCTTTTCCCCAGTTTTATGCTTATTATGGAATAATGCATTAGGAGTATTATATTCTGAGCTTGTTCTTTTACAAATAAACAAAAAATTTTTTTCTGGCATTTACAGAATTAATGGTCAGCAAAATTAAGTATGTTTATTCCTTTTTTTCTAATGAAATGGAAAAGAGACGTGTTTTATACACATACACACAAAGTTTTATTAATGTTTTATAAAATGGTTTCTACAATCAAAGGAACTGCTCTGGAAATTAAATTACGGGGCTGACTCTGAAAATCAGCATAATATGCTCTGTTTAATTCAGTCATGCTAAGATGCTAGATTCTCCTTTCATTCTCTCAGCTTTCTCTCTCCTTCACCCTGGGGGCATCTGCTGATGAGTCTCTTACTAGAGGTTGTTTAATGACTATTTTACAGGAACTGTCAGCTTTCTAAAGCCAGTGGCATTGGGCGTCACTGTATTACCAGCCTTTTTCACAATTGCCTGACTGTAAAATCGGAGGTTTAAAAGTACAAGAAAAGCTTCTATTTGATTTAATGACTGTCTGATGGAGGTCGACTAATCTTTCTACACTCAGATGTTTAACTCATAAAGGTCATCTATTGTTTGTTTATACACACTTTTCTGATTTCAGGAACACAAGAAATGAGTCCATTTTGAGAAGAGCAGATAGTCTCCTTAAGAAAATCTGTCATATGCACTCTGGGATTTGGGCTCAAATTCTAATTATACAGTAAGTGAAATGAACACAGCCTTTACATTAACCTAATGTAAAGTTAAAAAGCCATGATACTCAATTTGGTTAAAAATTGAAGACGACAACTTTTTTACTTTCTACAAAGAGAGGGGTTATATGTTTCTACTTGGAGAAAATCTGTTAGACTATGAAAAAAATTTTCCCTTTCACTATGTCCTTTAAAAGAAAAAATATTGGAATATAGTTGGGACTATTCTTTTGCATAGAGTATTAGCTCCATATTTAGGGTTTTACAATAAAACAATTTTGAAGACTCACCTATCTTTTCCAAATAATTATAATTTACCGCTAACTTAATACAGAATAAAGTTCTTGATTGTTGAATTTTAATGTGAACTGTTCTCATTTTAATCACACCAATAACTCATCTTTATTAAAAAGTATAAAAAATCAATTAAAGTTAGTAAACAAATGGCATGATCTGAAGTCATATACTAATTACACATGCAAAATAGCAAACTTAAGAGGATGCTAAAGAAAATAATCAACAATTTTATAAATCTATCCTTAGCAATTTCAATTAGAAGAGTTACTATTCTACTAGATGAAATATTTTCAAATCATTTGCCTCCTTCAAAGAGATGGAATGATTAGTTTTGCCTGGCATTTCATCTGAATGGAGATTTCTTACTACAAATTGTTATAGGGCATAAGACTTTATATTCAGGTGGGACATTTAGTGAGCAAAATAGACATGGTGTGAATGATTATAAATCCACATCCCAGTTCTTTTTAAGAGTGAGAATAATACAAAACACTGAAGGTAAAATATTGGGCCCCCAGCTTTTCATTGAATAATCTATGCAGGCATGCAGAGCCAAGGCATCTAAATAGCAATTTTGGAAAATCCCTAGGCTAGTAATTTTTGCTTATTACCAAGTAATTCAGGATGTCAAAAAAAACTTCAGAAGTAAATTTAATTCTGTTTGTTTTCTGTTTGAATTCCCTTTTTTTTTTTAAATTTCAAGTCCCCATTTTTCTTTCCAAAATGGCCCACAAAAAAAAAAAAACACAAACAAACAAAGCCACAAAATACATTAAAATGCTGGACTTGAGTTCAACTAGTTTTCCTTAATATGTTCTTTGAATGGCATTTCTAAGGCAATATAAAAGGAAGGAAAAAAAGTTAGTCTTCTTTAGTATAGATTAGCATAAACAACTTTTCTAATTCAAGGTAATAGTTCAACATTCTCTCTTGCTAAAAGTTCCATGGGCCACTTTAACATACATCCCCCCTTCGTTGGATTTTAACTACATTGAATTGTATCCACTTGTTTACATGGTGATCTCTCCATAAATTAGCTCTAATATGAGCAAGGGTTTTGGAATACTAATCTTGACATAGCCCAAATAGTTTAGAACCTAGAACAGAGTTAAGTATATGGGAAACAAACAATGAATATTGCTGAAATAGTAACAAAATTATAAATAGTTATCCTGTTCATTAAAATTAATAAACTTAATAAAGTTGTGGCTGATTATTCTGCTTCTCATTCTCATCAGAACTCATACTGCCTCCTACTTTTGAGCAAAAATGTGCAGTAAGATTGAACATAGAGGTGGATGTTTAAGTCTCAGCTCTGTTAGTCTTTGGCTACCACAGATGTCCCTCAAACTTGAGGCTTTTTTTTTCATTCTTATCTAAGTCTCTTAATTGGATATATTGCTGAAATCATTGCTAGAATATTTTAATTCTAAGATTCCTGCTGTACACATATGGAGTCAACAATATTTTAAAATTCTACTTGAAACTCAAATATCTTGTACTCCAGTTACTTCTGGCATTTATAGTATCCTTTGGTTTTCAAAACTATACTATAGATTAGACTTGTATAGGTAGTGAATTTGTACTCAGTAAAATAAAATATTCATCCAAACTATTGTGTTAGTCATTAGTATTATAATTTAGATACACCTTGGTCTTCTAACAGTGCTTTTTTCCAGCCTTTTTTTTCCCACAATGCTGCATGATTCTTTCTGTGATTAATTCACTCTTAGACTGCTAAAAGAAGTATTGTAATATTTTAAAAAGAATTCCTGAAGAAACCAATGAGACCCTCTGCCAAAAGACCAATTTATTGTGTCTCAGGCACTCTGAATTATATTTTAATCAGAAATGATGAGCTTCTTGTCACCCCCCAATTCTTTTTGTATACTCTCATGGTCAGTGTCACACATTTTCAGGACAGCTGGCCAATACACTCTCTGACCATAAAACAGAGCTCAGCAAGCTGCTCACACAAGGATTGAACTTGTGACCTCCATGATGTTTTTCATCATACCCTAAGAAATTGCATTGAATAGCTAAAGAGAGGTCTAACAAATACTACCAAAAAGGAAAGACAACCATAGTATTGTGACAATAATTATCATGTGGGTCATTTATATTTCACTTTATTTCTATTATTTATTTTGAATATTAACTTTGTAAGGCAGTGAGACTAGATACTATACAAAGGACTAGAGACTATACAATAAATGCATAATCTGAACACGGTATCTAAACATAGAGTAAATGGAGAGATAAACAAATATATGTATATATGCATATATAGTTATTATAGCTATATGTGTAAGACCCCCCACTCCTAAAAAAGAACATGTTATGAGACCTGGAAACAAAGCAAGACTTCACTTAGATGTGAAGTTTTACAAAGAGTATTTTGTGGTGAGAACTTTTATTTTTTCCTATCACATTTCCTCATTTATAAAATCCTTGCAATATGGGGCCAGAGAAATGCTAAGTGGTGAAAACAATTGTATTTCATGCTTCCAAATCCAGCTTGTTCCTCATAACGGGCATAGTACTCTGAACACAGTCAGGAGTGATTTCTGAGAGTAAATCCTTGAGTGAGCTCTAAGAATCCTCAGATATTGCCCAAATACCCCACATCCCCAAATGTCAGCTATAACTCTTAAGAAAGCACATCAAAAGAAACCCTTTTAAGATCAATTATTTTTTTATTCTTAGATTTTATTTCTTGCAATGACTGGGTTTTTTATCTCTCCATTGTTATTTTTTAATTTAATATTTACCTATACAATTGATTTCCATGTTGATTTCTTTCATGTTTCCATTTACTGATACCTTAGTTTAAGTACCAAATTCAAATGGTATTTTTCCCCTAATTTTTTAGTTCACTTCCTCTACTCATACTGTAAATTTTTGTTTTACTCCCTGAGTTTCCTAATATATTTGTTCTTCATGTCTTCTCCAGTTTTCAGAGGAGTCAAAAGATTTTCATCTTAATCTTTGTATAGTATGCTACAGTAAACTGTACTATCCTAGAAAAAGATTCTAGGATATAGAATATTTTGACTAGATGAACTTGGCATGTATTAATACAGTATATATAGGTACTCTGAGCTAATAATTGGACACAAGAAGGCTTAAACAGTAACTAAATGTAAAGAACTTTATGAGTGAACATTATAAGAAAACTATTTCATCTTCCTCTGCACAATAGATAGAATTCTTGTGTATCTCCAAATTCAATATGCTGAAATTTAATTCCCAGGCAGATAATAATGAGTGGTGAGGTCTTTGAAGGTAATTAAATCATGAGGATAGAACCTTCATGATTGGGTTTAGTGCCCTTATAAAAAGGACCCTAGAGAGCTCTTTTTCCATTTTGACTTGAGAGGATATAAGAACAGACTGCAACACAAAGAATGTTCTCTCCAGAACTCCAACATGTCAACTCTGAGACTTTTATTCTTGACAACAGAGAGATATGCACATGAATACACTGAATACTCAGGACCTAATATGGTAAAGGTAATCAATATTGTTCATAGTAACCTATCATATAAAAGTTTTCTATATCAGAACAAAACAGTCATAATAATTCAACTTCATTCCTTGTCAACTGTTTTTTTTTCTTTAAGATTTTGCTAACTTTATATTCTTCAATGTGCAGTATAAGCTAAGCAGTTCACATGAAAAAACATCATTTCTGTTTTTGTTTTTATGAATCCAATGTTTCTTCTAGAAATTAAGTATATAAAATGAGTATATTTTATAATCTAGAGAAAAATAAGCTAATAATTTTAAAAAAGCATCTGATATCAGTTTATAGTAAATAACATGTGATACTATTGCTTCTTTACAAATTCTAGAATTTAATTTTTAGAAAGATACATATAATATGTGAAATTAGCTTCACCTTTATTATTAACAAGTATTAAAAATTTAGAATGACAATAATTCAAATATATAGTTATAGGTCACCTTTTACATTCTATTTTTTAGGTAATTTATTCCCCTGAGTATGTGAAAATGTTACTTTTTTAAGATTTTTATAAATTAAACTAATTTCAGTATGTACAGTGGTGAAAAACTGATGATCTTTATAGCAGTACAGTAATCACATTACAAACTAAATATAATTGTATTCCCATTTATTACAAAATTATTCCTTTGTTTTATCAATAAAATTTAGGGAGTTACTTAACTTTTACTTCACAGGTTTTTGTGATATTTCAATGAATATAAGAGATTGTTTCTATATCTGTAATGATAAGTTGAATAGGAAATTTGAACTGGAAAAAAAAGAGGCCACTTCTTAGGCTTACTGCCAGATTTTAAAACACACTATAACAAATTGTGCCAACTAAGTGAAATCTGAATGCCAGCTAAAGCATTTGAAACAAAATAGAAGAAAACCCATGCTAACTAATAGGTGTTAATGTGTGACTAATAATTAGCACAATTAAGTGACTCTTGTTGTGCGGGTGAAAATTTCAGAATACAAAACATTAATGTAGATGTTTACATACATGTAAACAAATCTTTAATATTGCCTAATGTGAATAATGTTATGTAAAAATGTACAAGGGTCAATTTAACAGCTGTGTCAAGCTCATGGTAAATAAGTTAAAATTTCCGGGGCCGGAGAGATAGCATGGCGGTAAGGTATTTGCCTTGCATGCAGAAGGTCGGTGGTTCGAATCCCGGATTCCCATATGGTCCCCCGAGCCTGCCAGGAGCGATTTCTGAGCATAGAGCCAGGAGTAACCTCTGAGCACTGCTGGGTGTGACCCAAAAACCAAAAAAAAAAAAAAAAAAAGTTAAAATTTCCTATCAAAATTCAGTAGAAATATGTAATATTATAACCTTATCAAAGTCTATGATTATGTATACTATCTATAACTTTACAAAGTTAGAACAGGTCTTGATGGTCAACAGTGTTTAAGTAACACTAAAGTAATATATTTAAGTTAAAATTATATATAATTCTATACATAGATAATTCACATGCATATGAAGCCACCACTCATAAAACTATTTATACCTCCCTATTACTTGACCATGCTCTCACCAATACTGTCACAATGTCAGTGGCTCCCTTTGCCCAACCTATGGCTTAATTAAATATGTAGGACTATGTGTTGTTTTGGGTTTTTTTTTTTTCAATTTTTAAAATAATTTTTTTTATTTTTTTATTTCTTTTTTCTTTTTTTTTATTATTTTAATTATGACAGCAAAGATGCAAAGAAAGAGGACAGGGTAAAGTTACAGTGGAAGCCCAATCACCCATAAACAGGATTCTCAGTAGTCCCATCGATGATATCCCAGCCTTGAACTTTCAGCCAAAGAACATTAAGAAAAACAAAACTGAACCCATGTACAATACAATTACTTTGTCCCTCAAATCCCCAGTTGTAGTATATATTATTTCTTAGCAGCACACCATATAATCTAAAGATATTAGACTTATGTAACTCTTTAAACATTGAGGGCAAAGTACATTTATCTAGTTCCATGCACATGCTTACTAGTTTAAGTTAACCTCAAAAGTTTTAGTGGGTTGTTTTTCTTAAGGATTGGAGTCAAGAGAACATAGTAAAAAACGATATTAAAGTGGCATTTGTTTGCATAGGCCCACCAAAACAGAAGGGACATGGAAAGACAAATTATGGTCTAAATTCATGGAGACCCTACCCCTGAAGTTCCCTGGCACAGGACTGACTCTAGGCTCCAGGCAAACTAGTTTGTCCAATTCAAGTCATCGTCTGTAGTGGCAATACACCTCCATTCCTCACATAGTCTCTGTTGTTGGTATCATGCTTCTGTATTAAAGATCCTGGAGTCTGCATATCCCATATTGCAGTCAGGATGGCGCAGAGCATCCTCTCGTTTCACCTCACACTTAAGGGGCAATAGAGAGAACCATGTCCTGTAGAGCAGGTCATTGTTGTTGTCACGTCTTCTCGCAGGTCATTGTTGTTGTCACGTCTTCTCAGTGTAAACGGAAGTGTCTTTTTAGGAGGTCGATGTCAGACCCTTGGTAGTGTCTTTCCTGGTAGAGGACTGCTTCCAACTGTTGCTATAAAAGACCTTGGATGTTTCGTAGATAGCTTGCCTGGTTCCAGCGTGAATGGAGAATGCCCATTCATCTGAGGCCTGTGCCAGGTCATTATATCAATGTTCAGGGTGTAAGGTACATTGTAATGAGATTTATTAGATAATAACTAATCTGTATGTATAGTGTTTTCCCATTTTAATGTGTCTATGCAAACAAGGATCGATGCCATGAAGCGTTATTGGTGAATCTGGAGGCAATAGGAACAAGACCAGCAATTTCCATGACATAGTTCAATCATAGGCATCAAACTGAAAGACAGTTCCATCAACAATCCTTACTGAACAGCTTACAAAGAAAAGACAAGATGAAAAGTGGATAGAAACATCATGGTAGAAGAATATATAGAGAGTTACAGCAGTTAAAGAAAATAATCATAATAATTTTTATTGTGACCAACATGAATTACACTTCTTTCATAGTAATATTTAAGGTACATAGTGACATTGAATCAGGGGTATTCCCACCACCAGTGTTGTCTTCCCATCAACCCTGTTCCAGCATCCCATTTCTCTGACACCCCCATCCCAAACTGCTGGTATACTTGGTCCCCTCTTTGTATAGCTTATTGAAGATTGGGTATCATTTCTGTTGTCATTGACTTTGAATTTGGTGTTTAAATCTGATCATTTTTTTATTTCTACTCAATGTTCATATGACTGTTTGATTCTGGTACCATCCAGTTTCCCCCTCAATCTATGAGGCAGAACAAGATGATTCAATTAATGTGATTCTGTTAGAAAAAAAAAAGAAAAGAAAATGAATAAAGGAAAAAATTAAAAAAAAACAAAAACAAAATAACTGGGAGGAGTCCATCTAGAGATTATAAATATCAATCTAAAAAGAAGAAAGGGAAAAAAAAGAAGAAAATCGTAACAAAAAAACCAACAAACAACAAAATAAACAATAAACAAAACAAAAAAGAAACAAAAATCAAAGACCAAAACCGGCAATTACAAAATAGCACCAAGAAACAAATACAACAACTGAACAATAACCACAAGCCCGAAAGAACAACATAAAGAAAAAAAGAAGAAAGGAAAGAAAGAAAAAAAGAAGAAAGAAGTGAAAGAAAGAAAGAAAGAAAGAAAGAAAGAAAGAAAGAAAGAGAGAGAGAGAGAAAGAAAGAAAGAAAGAAAGACAGAGAGAGAAAGAAAGAAAGAAAGAAAGAAAGAAAGAAAGAAAGAAAGAAAGAAAGAAAGAAAGAAAGAAAGAAAGAAAGAAAGAAAGAAAGAAAGAAAGAAAGAAAGAGAGAGAAAAAGGAATAAAGAAAGAGAGAAAAAGAAAGAAAGAAAGAAAGAAACAGAAATAGAAAGAAACAGAGAAAGAAAGAAAGAAAGAAAGAAAGAAAGAAAGAAAGAAAGAAAGAAAGAAAGAAAGAAAGAAAGAAAGAAAGAAAGAAAGAAAGAAAGAAAGAAAGAGAGAGAAAGAGAGAGAGAGAAAGAGAGAAAGAGAGAAAGAGAAAAGGACGGCTGGAGGGCTGGTGTGGCAAGATATTTTGGGTTTTGGGTTTGGTTTTGGTTTGTGTTGTTTGTTTGTTTGTTTGTTTTTGCATAGGCACAGTAATTATTGGGGAAAATAGAAAAGGAAGTCTCCCTGCCTAAAAGATACAGGCTTTCTCCGCCCTTGAAGCATATTGCCATGGGAATAACTACAGGCTTCGTACATACTCCATTTACACCCCAAGAAATTTTTATGGTGCCAGGAAACATTCCACTCAGTTATGGTTGATAAAATCAGGCCTCTAACTAGTGGTATTTGCACAAATCATAGGATGAAGCCTAGAATAGCATCTTTCTTTATGGTTCTAGCAGTTCTTTCTGTTCTATCACTTTTGTAGTCAGTCTCCTGTAGTTGGTGGTCTTTGGTTGGTTTTGCAAAGATTCTAGGAAGAGCCTAGGATAGAGTACTTATTATGTTTCCAGAAGTTCAGCTTGTTGCACTTGTCAAAGTCAGACAGACCTCTGGAATTAGAGATCTTGTTTATTGTATAAATCGTAGGCGAAAGCCTAGGCTAGGGTCTTTATTTTTTAAATTATCTTTATTTAAACACCGTGATTACAAATATAATTGTACGTGTATGATTACAGTCATGTAAAGAACACCCCCCTTCACCAGAGCAGGATTCCCACCACCAATTTCTCAGATCTACCTACTCCTCACCCCACCCACACCTGTACTCGAGAGAGGCTTTCTTTTTCCCTCATTCATTCACATTGTTATGATAGTTTTCAGTGTAGTTATTTCTCTAACTGCACTTATCATTCTATGTGGTGAGCTTCATGTCATTAGCTGCACCTACATGGGAGGATGGGGGGAAGTAAGGGTTGGGACTGAGGCAGTAAAATATTAGAAATGAGCTTTGTAGGGCAGTATCAAGGCCCCAGTACAAGATGGATATTATGAATATATAGAATATATGCACACAATAATATCAATATGAAAACAAAGAGAAAAAATTTCCACTGACTGTCCCAATATAAACCAGTGCTAGAAGAGCCTGCCCTTCTCCCAGAGCGCATTCCCATTAGTGTAGGAAGAGATGGGGAAAGCCTATTGACCACTATAGAGTCTACCTAGACTGATGCCCAGGGAAAGACTGAAGTTTGGGGAGGCCCCATACCAGAGCCTTTCTCCCCAGCTTGAGGAGTGCTGGGAGGCTTGGCAGGCCCCCAGCCATCCTTATCTTTTTCCCCTGACTCCAGGCCTTCCCTGGGTGCCAGCTCAGATGGCCAGAAGTGGGTTCAGGTGGACTCTTAGTGGTCCTCAGGTTCCCCCCCTCCCTCCGTACTCCAGGGGGGAGGTGCATGGGGAGGAGGGCAGGCAGACATCTGGCTTCCGGTTTCCTCTTTGATTCTGGAGACCAGCTCTTGCCAGGTATGGGGTTTGGGGTCTTTCTTTTGTCTCAGGGTAAGTTCTGCCCAGTCATAGTTGTCATAGTCAGTCTTCTGTAGTTAGCGATCTTGGTTTTTTCACAGATCAATGGATGACGTGTCTTCTGATATCATCTTAACATTTGGTGATTAGATCGAACAATCTACTCTTAGATCAAATTGTTGCCGTTTCCTCGTCAGGATGTCATTTCAAAACTGGCACAAGTTAGTACTAGAGCAGTATTAGGAATTTCCCAGGGGTAGCTCGGTTCCTGGTGCTGTTGCAAGGAACTATGTCCATTCTATGTCTGGGCTCTGGGGATCTGGATGATCACTCTGATCACATAGAGTCTAATCACATGTGATCGCTCTCTGATCACATGGAGTCTAAGCTGGGTCCATATGACACATGTTCAGGGTGGGAGGCGCCCCTATATTATAAAATGTATGGGTTCTTATCCCTAGTAGATAGATCTTGTTCCTATACATAATATTTCCCCCTTTTTTAGTATGCCTTTGCAAAAAGGAATGATGCCATGTTATATTGCTGGTGCACTAGGGGGTAAGAATGTCAGGCTACACAATCTCTGTGCCCTGTTTTTGACCTGAGATTTTATTTCAGGCAAGACTTTAAAATTGTAGCTGAGGGGCCAGCGAGGTGGTGCTAGAGGTAAGGTGTCTGCCTTGCAAGCGCTAGCCAAGGAAGGACCACGGTTCGATCCCCCGGCATCCCATATGGTCCCCCCAAGCCAGGGGCAATATCTGAGTGCTTAGCCAGGATTAACCCCTGAGCATCAAACGGGTGTGGTCCAAAAAAATTGCAGCTGAGAACCACCTTTGGGTCAGTTTATCTAACATGGAGAATACGTTTTTCTCTCTTAGAAATACTGCTGTGTCAAGGTCAGGGTTGAGGTCATTTACATGGCAATTACTAGCCAGTATCACTCACAACCTATAATAAGTCTGAAAAGTGGGGAGGAGGACAGTGGGAATAGAGCATGGGGAGAATATTTCAATTAGTAATCTACACTCATTTAGCTTTCATAAACAAAAGCTTTTAAAAATACAAAATGCTGGGGCTGGAGCGAGCAGTGGCACAAGGGGTAAGGCATCTGCCTTGCTCATGCAAGCTTAGGAAGGACCCGGCTTCCCATATGGTCCCCCAAGAACGATTTCTGAGTGCAGAGCCAAGAGTAACTCCTGAGTGTCACCGCGTGTGGCCCAAACAACAAAAACAACAACAGAAGAGTAAAAATGCTGTGTGTGAGCTTACTTAATAAATAACAAGTTGTGAACAAGCAGTGTTGACGGGGATGTGGAGAGAAAGGAACTCTTATCCACTGCTGGTGGGAATGCCGTCTAGTTCAACCTTTATGGAAAGCAATATGGAGATTCCTCCAAAAACTGGAAGTCAAGCTCCCATCCGACCCAGCTATACCACTCCTAGAAATATACCTTAGGAACATAAAAGTACAATACAAAAATCCCTTCCTTACACCTATATTCATTGCAGCACTATTTACCATAGCAAGACTCTGGAAACAGCCAAGATACCCTTCAACAGATGAATGGCTAAAGAAACTGTGGTACATATACACAATGGAATATTATGCAGCTATCAGGAGAGATAAAGTCATGAAATTTACCTATACATGGATGTACATGGAATCCATTATGCTGAGTGAAATAAGTCAGAAGAGAGAGAGAAAGACGCAGAATGGTCTCACTCATCTATGGGTTTTAAGAAAAATGAAAGACATTCTTGCAATAATGACTTTCAGACACAAAAGAGAAAAGAGCTGGAAGTAACAGCTCACCTCATGAAGCTCACCACAAACAGGGATCAGTTTAGTTCAAGAAATAACTAAGTTTTGAACTATCCTAAAAATGAGAATGTACAAGGGAAATAGAAAGCCTGTCTAGAGTACAGGCAGAGGTTGGGTGGGGAGGAGGGAGATTTGGGACATTGGTGATAGGAATGTGCACTGGTGATGGGTGGTGTTCTTTACATGACTGAAACCCAAACACAATCATGTATGTAATAAATTTGTTTAAATAAAAAAATTAAAAAAAAATAAATATCAAGTTGTATGCTTATTTTTTCACCTTTGGTAATTATATTTATTAGCTGATGATTAGGTAATCTGTGTGTTTATTCAATAGTAATAAGAGACACTAAATCAACATGTTCTAATATGCGGTCCTTTACAAATAAAAATAATACTAATGATTCAGAGCTATCAATAATGCATTTTAATTCTTCTGCTTAAAATATTGAAGATTGAGACTGATTTTTACTTTCTTATATTGTATAATTTGTGATCAACAACTTTAATCTAAGAAATTTTTCCAAGCAGAGAACAAGAGATTATGATATAGATCAAACACAATATAAATTTTTTAAATCCCACTCACAAGATGACCTGAAGATTAATTTTAAGTCCAAATACTTACAGATTTCAAACCATTTTTATTATGTGTTCTATGTACATACTCTGAATGGTTAGATATGTGCCTCTGAAATTAAAAGAGGGAATGGAAGAATTGTCATCAGAAATGAATCTAGAAAAATAAGAGACTATTGAAACAAAATCTAGAAGATATTAAAACTAAATCTTCCTAGTGTCAAATTTATCTTTACTTGTAAAAATGATAAATAATATAATAATCTGAGCTCTATAAACTCATTTCAATTAAGCCCATCCTTATCATTCAACTTAGTGTAAAATATTCTGTACTTTGAAAATAGTGTGAAATGTCCTACTGTTTGTTAGATTCTACGTCACATACTCTATCCTATGGCTGTTAAACTCTTCCTAAAAATCAACAGTATTTCAAAAATCATTTTTCTAAGCTAAAAAGATTGAAAGACAAAGAAAAATGACCAAAATCTCCTTTAGTGGGAAATACTGAGAGTAAGTAGAGGTTGTTTGTTACATATTTATATGTAGGTATGCGCATATATGTGTTTTGTATGTGCAAAGACCTAACAGTATCCAGAAAAGTAATACTCCTTAGATGTTTCAAGTAGAAGGTAAAAGGAAGCTAGGTAGATGGAATTCTAAAGAAAATGTTTTAGAGGGAACTGATTTTGTTTGTCTAAATTTCAAGATCCTTCTTCTTTACCTATTTTTTCCCTCTGCTTTATAAACACGATCAAATTTTGCCAACATAAAAAGTAAGAAACTCTTCTAATAAAGCGTGTTTCTCTCGAACAAGCACCCCAGCACTTCCCACTCCCTCACTCAGCCAACTTTTCAGTGGGTGGTTTACACTGCCTCTGTTTCAATCTTGCTATGTAACCGAACTGTTCTGCCTTTGCTGCAGTTGAACATTCTTCTATATTACTGGATTTATTAATAGGAGTTACTTGGTATACTTTATTTCAGCTTCTTCTCTTATCTACCTCATGATTTAAATTCTTGCCTCTTTTAGAAACTGTTTCTTGAACTTCATCTCTGGTCAACTGTTCTATACATTGTCCATAGTATATGGCAACGATGGTGTGCTTACCTATTCTGTCCTTATTTTTTCTATTGCTGTTTATATTATTTTGAAATTACAAAACAAGTCTTTAGCTTCTGTGTTCATTCTGTGTTTTATAACAGAATATATGAGCTATGATGAATGTCTACTTGATGCTACCAGAAAAAATTGCTATATTTTTCAAAATGTTTAACAATATTGCTAAACTATTGCCCCCATATGTCCTACCAACACCCAAACTTCCTGTTCTTCACACTGCTCCTAATATATTACTTCAGAGATAACTCGAAAGATCATCACTTCAAAGATAACTTGCTTTCCTTTCTATCCTTTTTTATCTCCTTTACAGACCTTAAAGTCCTTTACAAGTCCTTCTGAGATTATCTTCTAACATTTCTCAAGCCATTCCTCCTTGATGTAGTTAGTGCCCTTTTACTTTTGAGAGTTTTGTCTATAGTAAATTTCAACAACATTTGATTAAAAATGTAGTGAAGCTGGAACTTCTAAATTCTCACTTGTTTTTTCTCTCCTTGGTGGAGGGGTATGACAACTTCAATTATACATTTTGACTTATCTACTGTACAAACTAATTTAATAAATTTTAGATAATTGTTGTACTTTTTCTGCATGGATTTTATTCATTTTATCTTTTTCATGTAAATTCTTTAGCTCTGCTTTACGTATTACTCCATTTTAAAGAGAGAATGATAGAAACAGATTAGTTTGAGTTCATGGGATATATTTAAGCAGTTATCAAACATTTATGTTGTTGTCAACCTTTGTGTGAGCAGTTAAGTTAATGATATTTATTGAGCACATTCAACTAAAGAGATCGACTTATAGAAGATGCAGAGTCCAAGCAACCATAGCATGAAGCTCCAGAAATAGAAGTTTGGTCAAATGGAGGACAGACTGGATTAAAAAACAAGTACAGGACTAAAGAGATAGCTCAGGGGTTAAATATATGTATATGACTGTCTCTAATTAGAAACCTAGCATAGAATTCAGCCCCAAAGAATAGGCAGGAGTGATTCTTGAACATAAAAATAAGAGTAGACCATGAATACTTCAGGGTATAACCTAAAATTTCCTCAAAAAGATAAATAAATGAAATTCACAATCACAGAATTAATCTCAGAGTATTTTATTTTAATGATAGAACATGAAAGTGTAAAAAACGATTTTTCTCTCACTAATAACTAATAAAAATGGAGATTGTTTCAGGAATGTGCTAAAAAGTAAAAGTATAAAAATTTGTTCAGTCTATTTTTATTTGTTATTTTCTGAGAAGAGAGAAAAATAGAGTTTATTAAAGTTTTGGTTCTTCAGAAAAATAGTATTAGTTCCATATGTACAACTTATTTTATGGGGCAGTTTGGGGCAACATTTGGCATTGCTCAAGGGTTACTTATTGTTCTATATTCAAGCAACCACTCATGGCAGACTCAGGAGGACCATATGGGTTGCTGGGAATCAAATGTGGGTGGTTGCATGAAAGCAAATATCCCACTTGCTAACTCTCTGGCTCCAGAGCCTTTGATTAGGATACTACAATAAAGTAAATCATTTCTTTCAAACTTTTGTTCTGAAAAAAAAAAAAAGCTTGAGGTACCCAACAAAATCGTATACAAAGTATTCACAAAAAATATCAAGATTAAATATTCTTGTGCTATAATATCCATAATGTTGTCAATTGCCCTATATGTTGTTTAAAAGTAATTTGAGGGGCCAAAGATATAGTATAGTGGATAAGGCACTTACCTTACACAATCAGATCTGGTTCAGTTCCTGGCACCTTATATTATTCCGTGAGCAATATCAGTAATGTTCCCTGAGCACAGAACCTGAAGTAAGCCACAAGGAAGGCAGAATGTGCCTCCTATTCAGAAATAAAAAAATAACTTAAAAAATAAGGATTATATAAATAAAAGTATTTTAATAATACTTTTAAAGAATTTAACAAATTTGAGTTGGTCTTATACATAAGTCAGTTTATTTTCTGATAGCAACACTTAATCTGCTAGCATTGTTTTTATTTTACATATAAGTAAATTAAGATAATCAATTTGAATAAAAATTTTAATACCAATTAGTTAGTAATACAACAGTCACAATAAGGAATCAAATATAATTATATAACTATCTTAATTCTAAAATTCGAATCATTTTCATTATGCCAAAGTACTTTTATATATAATTACTGGCACAAATGTTAAATAACATTTCTCTATCAGCAACTAAAGGTTAATATACTTACAGACTAAATGATACTTTAAAATATAACTTTGGGATGTTTTCTATATTATTGTCACTTAAAATATATTGCAAATTAAAATTACAGTAGCTATATTATTCATACCTTCTGATGTATTACATATAATTTTATAATTAGCTAATGCAAAATTTCAGGATTATGCAATTTAAAAATTAAAGAATTTTTTTTTATAATTTTTTTTTTTTTTGGTTTTTGGGCCACACCCGGCGGTGCTCAGGGATTACTCCTGGCTGTCTGCTCAGAAATAGCTCCTGGCAGGCACGGGGGACCATATGGGACACCGTGATTCGAACCAACCAACTTTGGTCCTGGATTGGCTGCTTGCAAGGCAAACGGCACTGTGCTATCTCTCCAGGCCCCGAAAATAGAGAATTTTATGAAAATCATTAATAAAATTATAGTTAAATTTTTCTACATAATACAAATTATCAAAGCATAAATTCATCCATTTTTCATACTTTACCATTGAATGTTGATATTAGTTTTCTGAAAGCAACTAAAAGCATTGTGATAATAATAAATGAGAATTTGAATTCTGGGATAATAATTGAAATGCACCCAACATGATAAAACATGCCATGACAGGTAGTAAAAATTTAAAATCAAAATTAATAAAAATATGAAATAAGCACCAATGATTGTAAGAACCTCTTATAAGACTAAACGTAGTGATGAAAGAAGCCTTAAACACATGAATAAGTATTATATTATATTTATATTATATATTATTATATACTATTATTATATACTAAAATTAGCCAATTCACAAATATTTTAGAGGCATAGAGTTATTTTTCTTATATTTTGGACTAAATCTAAATGAAAGAAAACTAATAAGAAAACTTGATGGCAAAAATTTTTTTTTAAATTTCTTATGGACTACAGAAAAAATATTCTAGGGTAAAGTTCAGGACATGATTTTTCTTAGAATTAAATAAATTAAACTCTCAAGTAGAAATACAAAAAGGCAATAAAATGGTTCAATAATATGCCATTTATTGCTTTTCTTTACATCTTTGAGATATTTCACAAACATTTTAAATAAGAATGTGAAAACCTGTAGTTGTTACCTTTAAATAAATTCATATTGAATTATTTTGATTTGGAGAAAAGCTGATACTCAAAAGCATACACATATAAAAAGTAAATCTCAGTATAGAAAGGGAATTGTTTCCTCCGAAATAACAAGACTTCATAAAGTGAATAGTGAGGCCTTCTACTCTTCAGATGGCCAATTGCTGGGCATTTTACTCTGGAACCATCTGCATCACATCTCAGTGGTTAAAACCTTTCTTTCTTTCTTGAGGGTTGGATAGCAATACACCCAGTGATGTTTAAGTCTTACACCTGACTCTGTTTAGAAATCACTTCTGGAAGTGCTTGGGGAACCATGTGCAATATTGGAGATTGAATCAAATTTGGCTGTATTCAACAATTATTTGGCAAGTAATTAATTCCCTGAACTGTACTATCTTTCTAGCCCTAATTTCTTTTTTTTTAACTTTTTTTTTGTTTGTTTGTTTGTTTTTGTTTTTGGGCCACACCCGTTTGACGCTCAGGGGTTACTCCTGGCTATGTGCTCAGAAATCGCCCCTGGCTTGGGGGACCATATGGGACGCCGGGGGATCGAACCGCGGTCCGTTCCTTGGCTAGCGCTTGTAAGGCAGACACCTTACCTCTAGCGCCACCTTCCCGGCCCCGCCCTAATTTCTTCTACTTCAGTGTTTTATTCTGCAATAGCCTAACATCTCAATATAGAGTGAATTATTTCTTTACTTTGTCTCTTTTTTCTTTCTCTCTCTCATCTATATGTTACTGAAAAAAATCATGACTCATTCCAACACCAAGGATCTTGCAAGTGGTAGATTCAAACTTATTCCCATAATACCTCCAAATTTTTATCATGACAGCACAGTAAGAGTACAGAAAATTAAATGGGAAAGTTGTATAGAAGTATACTAAGCTCACTGGAAAGAAAAATATAACACAAAAGGCTCAAGTAACACCCAATAGCATAGTAAACCTTCACTCAATGACTTTAGAAAGATCATAGGAAATTAAATGTTAAGTACACTATCTATCTATATCTATCTATCTATCTATCTATCTATCTATCTATCTATCTATCTATCTATCTATCTATCTATCTATCTATCTATCTATCTAAAGGTCCAGGAATTGACAAGAGAAGAGGTGGTAAGAGAAACAGGAAGGCAGTTACATTGAAATAGATCCAGGTGCCTAATAGCTTATTAAGGTGTTTCTTTATAGTTACTAAAGGAACATGGACTTCCATATCTAAAAATTATGGATTGGAATGAAGAAAATTTAGTCTTTGTTTATGTTACTATAAAGATAAGACATGGAAGATTTTTAAGTTCATTCAAATTATAAATCCCTTTTATTTTTTAAAAATGACCTAATATCTGGGACCAGAGTCATGGTGCAGCGGTGGGACATTTGTCTTGTATGAGGCTGAACAAGGACAGACCTGGGTTCAATACCTGGAGTCCCATTTGGTCCCCCAACTTAGGAGCAATTTCTGAGTGCATAGCCAGGAATAACCAAAGGGAATCACTGGGTGTGGCCCAAAATAAAAAAATACTAATATCTTAAAAACTCTGTATGTATTGTTTGAATAATAAACATCTCCTAACTTACTCAAAGATTTTCAGATATATTCTTTAACAAAGACTTGTTAATCGGTGCTGAAGATATCATACAGGATTAAGACATATGCCTTGAATACCAGCTGACCCCAGTTTTATCTTCAGCACCATATAGTGCTCCCAGCATTACAATATGCATTTCTAGTGGCTATTGAGTATCTCTCAAGTGGCCTGAGTGATATCCACCAGTCAGTGCCTGAAAACCATAATATTCTTTGGGTTTAGCATCAAACAGCTTGCCTGGTTGGCAGAAGTTTCCAAGAAGTGTCCTCAAACTCCCTGACCACCCAATGGAATTCACCAAAAAAAGAGTTTTTAAATAGAAAAAAATATTACAAATTATATACTAAAATTATATACAAAAATTATACACTAGAATTGTATACAATTAATTACCATAACATATTACACAAAGTTTTCCATAGGCATGATAGCATTGTATAATATAAAAATTCTCTTCTGAAGATTATCTACATTTATGTTTCCTTGCCTGTTTTCTACACATTGCTCAGAATTTGCATTCTAGTTTTCCTTCATTATGCTGTTTTCAATTGATTGAAATATTGTATAAAATACAGTATAAAAGTAGAAAATATGGGACTGGAGTGATAGAACAGCAGGTAAGTCACTTGTGTTGCTTGCTATCAACCCAGATTTGGTCCCTGACACCATAAGAATTTCTAGAATTTAATACCTCAATGCAGGTATATGACTAAGCCCTGAGAACATCTGAGTGTCTTACAAAAATTGGAAACAAAAAGATAGGCAGAATGATAGATATTTAAAAACAAAAAGTTCTCTTGAAATTATTTTCAGTTTACTATCAATCTAGTATGGACATTTCTAATCTTATTATATTGCAACTAAAAGCAGGCAGAGATGTGCCTGAGAAACCAGTTCCTAAAGGGCTCAAGGCTCCTCTTTCACTCAGAGGAGCCATTTTCAAACCCTGAGAAGAACGCGATGGTGAAGCAGACTGAGCCATCAGTGGTAATTGGAATCCTCTGACTCAGAAAAGCCATTTTCAAGTCAGACTTTGCTCTGAAGCTATACATTTATGCTAGTCATTAAAACCCACCACAAAAATGAAAACCACACCCATACTTCACAGGTCACAATAGGAAAGTAACTTAAAACCCCAATATACATAAGAAGGTCCATGGTAATTCTGAAGAGCCAACTAATACCAGCCTACTATATAGCCTTACTGATAGATATTATAGATAAGTAATGTTTAGGATGTTCAGAGAACTCAAAGAAATCATGGAATGGCCACCCAATAAGACTAGGGAAGATACGTTCATGGAACTGAGAAAACTTCAAACAGAAATGACAGAAATGGAAAACTACCTAGAAGCCTTAACAACAGAATAGCATCTGTGAAGGACATAGTAAGATGGAAGATGAGCTGCATAAAACAGATATGAAATGAACCTTTATAGAGATGAAAAGATGTAAAAAAAAATCCTCAAAGGAAATAAAAAGAAAAGATGGCAACAGAATTTTGGGATAAATTTAACAGAAACAATATAACAAACAATGGTGTTCCAAATAGTCAGGAAGAAACTTCTATGAGGAATCAACAAAGATACCATTGCTGAGAAGTTCCCAGAGCTAAAGTGTGTTTATAAATCCACATCCTTGACACCAATAGAGTTAAACAGACTGTTTCTCTCAAAAAGACAGAAAACAAAAGCAGTCCAAGGAATATCTTAATATAGTGATGAAAATCATAGATGGAGATAGAATACTGAAAGCAGCAAGCTCAAAAAAGAAAATTTCTGATGAAGCAGGATCCTTAAAAATTACAACAGAATTATCCCCAAAAACCATATGTGCCCAAAGGCAATTGATGTCGTGAGTTAAAAAACTCAATGCAATGAATAACTCACAAGGAATACTTCACCCAACCAGATTCTAATTTAGGGTCAGAAGAAAAACGCATAACTTCACAGATAAATAACAGCTCATAACTTTACAGACCCAAATAAATCTTAAAAGAATAACTGGAGGGGTTACTTTAAAGGTAAAATAAACCCCACATGTTTGGAGAGTACTATTTCCTCCTTGAAGATGCTTTTAGTCTCAATGTCATGGAGTGTTTTACCTATGTGTTGTTCTATATAGCTTATGGTTCCAGGCCTGATATCAAGGTCTTTAATCCATTTGGATTTGACCTTTGTGTATGGTGTTAGATGGGGTCTGAGTTCACTATTTTTGCAAGTACCTAATCAGTTATGCCAACACCACTTGTTGAAGAGGCTTTCCTTGTTCCATTTTAGATTTCTTGCCCCTTTATCAAAGTTTAGTTGATTGTATGTCTGGAGAACAATCTCTGAATACTCTAGTCTATTCCACTGACCTGAGGATCTGTTTTTATTCCAATAGCACGCTGTTCAATTAATTCTTGATGGAGAAGCTTCTGCACCTAAAAGGAAAATAGTGCCTAGGATACAAAAGCCACCCACAGAATGGAAGAAACTTTTCATCCAATACCCATCAGATAAGGAGATAATATCCAATATATACAAGGTACTGACAGAACTTAACAAGAAAAAAAACATCTAACCCCATCAAAAAAGGGGATAAGAAATGAACAGACACTTCCTCAAAGAAGAAATACAAATAGCCAAAAGACACATGAAAAAATGCTCCACATCTCTAATCATCAGGGAGATACAAATAAAAGGCCAATAAGGTACCATCTCACACCACAGACTGGCACACATCACAAAGAACAAGAACAATCATCGCTGGTGGGTATGTAGAGAGAAAAAAAACTCTCATTCACTGCTGGTGGGAATGCCATCTAGTCCAGCCTTTATGGAAAACTATATGGAGATTCCTCAAAAAATGGAAATTGAGCTCCCATATGATCTAGCTATACCACTCCTAGGGATATACCCTAGGAACACAAAAATTCAATTCAAAAATCTCTTCTTCGAAACCTATCTTCATTGCACCGCCATTTATAATAGCCAGACTCTGGAAACAACCAAGATGCCCTTAAACAGATTAATGACTAAAGAAAATGTGGTACATATACACAATAGAATATTATGCAGCTGTCAAGAGAGATGAAGTCATAAAATTTTCCTATACCAGGATGTGAATGGAATCTATTACGCTGAATGAAATAAGTCAAGAGAGAGATAGTTACACAGAATAGTCTGCCTCACTGATCTATTGGTTTGAAGAAAAATTAAAGATATTATTATAATGCTCAGAGACAATAGAGATGAGGGTCAGAAGGACCTGTTCACAATATGAAGCTTACCACAAAGAGTAGTGGTGCAGTTAGGGAAATAACTACACTAACAACTATGATGACAATCTTAATTAGTTAGAGATGTAGAGTGCCTGTTTCAAATATAAGCAAGGGTTGGGAAGGAGGTGGGGGGAAATTGATGGTTGGAATGTTGCTCTGGTGAAATGGTATGTTCTGTTTATGACTGAAACCCAACTACAATCTTGCTTGTAGTCATGGTGCTTAAATAAATATTTTATAGTAAAAAAACCCACAAGTATACCAAGTATACAAAAATGTCAAAATTTTTATAACAATAATAATTCTTAATGCCAATTGATTAAATTTACCAAATAAAATACAGAGAGACCAAATGCATCTGAAAGTTGAATATGCCATTTTCTATTGGCAAGAAACACATTTAAGAGTTGGATTAAGCACAGAGTCAAAGTCTATGTCATAGGTTGACAGACAATCCTAAGCAAACAACCCCCTCTAACTGGCTAAATGGCAATACTATTATAAGATGATATAAACAACATAACTTTAGTTAGAAAAAAATTATAAGAGACAAAGAGATTCTATTTTAATAATCAAGTCATCTGTACATCAGGAAGAGTTCATACTCCTAAACATATTTGCACTCAATGGAGGACAAGCAAAATACTTAAACCACTTTCTAATAATTTAAAGAAAAACATTAATATAAACCCAATATTGTGGAAGATTTCAACACCTATCTGTCCCCTCTTGATTGATAAACCAGTTTAAAATTCTAAGCAATATATATACTGCTATAAAGGAAGAAATGAAAGAGGGTGCATAGTATACAGACACATGCCTTTTCATTTTCCATATGTTGAACACACCTTCTTCTCAGATACAGGTGGGACATTCTCCAAGAGGGACAACACACCAGGCCATAAAACATACCTCAATAAAACCAAGAGATAGAAATTGTATCAACTATTTTCTCAGACCATGATACACTAAAATTAGAAGTAAAATACAAACAGAAATGAAAAGATAACTTTAACACCAGGAAATAAAACAGCCCACTACTAAACACCAGCTTAAAGAGTAAATCAAAAGATACTTGCAAACAAATGAGGATAAAGCACAAATTATCAGAATGTGGACAGAGTATAAATGGTATTAAGACGAAAATGTATAGCTTTTTGTTTATTCATCAGGATGGAAGGACTCACATAAATAACTTAATGGCAAAGCTTAAGAAATTGGAAAATGTCCAACAATATGAACTGAAAGTAGGCAGAAGGAAGGAAATAATAAATCTTACAGCAGAAATTAATGAACTTGAAACTCAAAAAAGAAAACCCAAAAGTACAATAATACCAATTATTGGTTCTTTAATAAAGTAAACAAGTTTGGAAAATCTTCAACAAGACTCACAGAGGCATTAGAGGGAACATTAATAAACTGAATCAGAAATGAAAAGGGCATCACAACAGTATCACAACAGATACTACAGAAATTCAAGGTAATTAGAAATTACTTTGAGAAACTTTATGCCATAAAAAAGAAAACCTAAAAGAAATTGATGAATTCTTAGACTCCTGTGATATCCAAGTTTGAACAAAGATGATCTTCAACTGCTTAATAGACATATAATTATTGAGGGAATTAAAATAGTAATCAAAAAGCTAAGAAGATATATGCATAGAACTGAAAAAACTTCAAACAGAAATGACAAAAATGTAAAACTCACTGGAAGCCTCACCAACAATGTAACAGTTGTAAAGGATTCTCCAAAACAGTTTTAAAACCTAGGTTTTTAAATTTCAATGTGTGTCATGTAATAGTAAATTGTTTCTGAGGACACAATAACCAAACTGTAATTTGAAATCAAGCTGCAAAATGCATCTATGTGTTTCTGGCAGCACTTGGCTTTGCTGCATTTCTTAGTTGAAAGGTAGTCATGAGGGACTGGAGTGATAGCACAGTACAAGGTACAAGGCTGGTACAAGTCTTATCCCTGTTTAATTCCTGGCATCTCATATGGTCCCCAAGCCTGCCAGGAGTAATTTCTGAGTGTAGAGTCAGGAGTAACCCATGAGCACTGCCTGATGCTGGGTGTGAACAAAAACAAAATAAAAGGAAAAAAAAAAGAAAAGAAAAGAAAGGCTGGAGCGGTGGCATGGAGCGGTAAGGCATCTGCCTTGTCAGTGCTAGCCTAGGACAGACCGAGGTTCGATCCCCGGTGTCCCTGATGGTCCCCCAAGCATTTTCTGAGTGTATAGCTACGAGTATCCCTGAGCGTCACTAGGTGTGGCATGGCATTGATGATGGGAATGTTGCACTGGTGAAGGTGGGTGTTCTTTATATGAATGAAACCTAACTACACTCATGTTTGTAATCAAGGTGTTTAAATAAAGATATAAAAAAGAAAAAGAAAAAGAAAAGAAGTCAGAAATACTTGTATTCTATGTAATCAAAAAATGAATCTTATCTCTAGTTATTTTTCTGTAATTCTAAATACCAATTTAATTTTCTGACCTCATCATTTTTATTTCTCTATTTTATCTTATTACACATTCATAATGATGATACGTCTAAAATTCTAGTGGATACTATATAAAGTTTCCATTTATGGTGAGGTTCACTGTGCATTTATATACACATTTCAAATGTTTCTAATATGGTAAAAATATATTGTCTATCTTTTCATTGTATATATTTAGAAAATATATTGTATATTTTAGAAAAGAGTTCAAGAAAGCTCCAACTGGTACTAGGCCAACTAGTCAGTCTGTTCTATACTAGGGTTAAAGAATACAACACTGCTTAAATCTTGCAGTGCCAAGGGTGACCAAGTGTCACCCTGATGATGTTTAGATATCCACCACTGTCCCACTGAGTTATCACCTCATCATTTTATATCAGCATGGCAGAAAAATTGCGATACAAAATCACAACTTTAAGTTTTATTAAAAAAATAAAATAAAAAACAAAACAGGGGTGGAGTTGATTTTCTTTATATGTCTCTGATCTGAGAACCCATCCTTTTATTAGAACCAAATTATCCAGATATGGAGCAATGGTACTTTTGTATTAACTATTATTTTGTATTAACTATTTTGTATTAACTATATTAGACTTAAAACAATATACAAAGAGCTTTAGATTTTCTTTTCTTTTTTTGGCTTTTGGGTAACACTGGACAGCACTCAGGGGTTATGGTATTTTCCAGCGTATAAGATGACCCTTCAACTCTGAAAAACTTCCTAAAAATTTTATATGCCAGTATACGGCATGCTGAAACTTATTTCAGCTTCAGGGATGAGTGATCCGTCCCCTCTTACTTTTAAGAAGTAACTTACTTTTAAGACTTTTAGGAAGTTTTTCATGGGTTATAGGGTTGCCTTATACGCCGGAAAATTTGTACTCCTGGCTCTACACTCAGAGATTGCACCTGGCAGCTTGGGGGATCATATGGGATGCCGGATTCAAACCACCATCATTCTCCATGCAAGGAAAATGCCCTACCTCCATGCTATCTCTCTAGCCCCTAGTTTTTCTTTCTACACATTTCAGTTGGAATATTGATTTTATCTTATTTTTCTTGTTATCAGGCCTATTTCTGGTTTACTTACTAAGTTTTTTCTTATACTCCCATTAAATTGTGAGTTCTGTAAATATAAGGTTTTTGATTACTTTAGCACCACATCTATACAGCTCAAGGCATTGCTGATTATTATAGGGCTAAAATGCAATGTATATATGTCAAAGAAATGGATAAATAGGTGGATGTTTAAACATGAATGTGATCATGGGTGTTATGTAAAACTTACTCTTTCATGCTATCAGATCATTAGTGCTAACTCTTGTTTTTTTGATGAACTGAAATTTTCTCTGTAATCTGGTTGTTCCATTTGCCATGTAAGGGATAATGAGCAGTATCTAATAGTAAGCATATAATAATAGCTAAGATATAGGATGTGCTCAAGTACAACTCTATGATTGTTTAATTACACAGACCATGATTCTTTAATCTATTCGCTTTCACACCTGAGGCAAAACAACAGATTGAAAATTATATAATTAACACTACTAATAAGTTAAACTGAAATTAAAGTCCAAATCCTATATGTTAGGTTTCAATGTCTATATTTTATTTTTTCAGAACCCTACATAGAAACTAATAAATAAGCACTTCCTAGACTAGATGGTTAGGTGTTTTTGATGGTTGTTCTAGTTTTCCCAACTTTCAGTGGTTTACAGAAGTTTATTGGTGACCTTCCAAGAAATACTTGAAGCATAAGGAAGAAATATTAAAAAGAGTACCTGAGGGGTTGGAGTGGTAACCCAGAAGTAGAGCCCTTGCCTTGAATGTGTCTGACCCTTGACAGAGGGCTTTGATCCCCAGCATTCCATATGGTCCCCCAAGCCAGGAGTGCTTTTTTCTTTCTTTTTTTTTTTTTTCGTTTTTTGATTTTTCGGTTTTGGGGGGCACACCCGATGATACATAGGGATTACTTTTGGTTATGCGCTCAAAAATCGCTGAGCTCAGGCCGAAGAGATAGCATGGAGGTAAAGCATTTGCCTTGCATGCAGAAGGTCAGTGGTTTGAATCCCAGCATCCCTTATGCTCCCCTGAGCCTGCCAGCAGCGATTTCTGAGCATAGAGCCAAGAATAACCCCTGAGTACTACCAGGTATGACCTAAAAAACAAACAAAAAAAAATCGCTTAGCTATGAGCTCAGAAATTGCATTCTGTCCTGGGTCAGCTGCGTGCAAGGCAAACGCCCGACCACTACACTAATGCTCCGGCCCCTTTAAGAGTGATTTCTGTGTGCAGAGCCAGGAGCAATCCCTAAATGCCACCAGGTGTGCCCCCTACCAAAGAAAAACAAAAAAAAATTTGAATAAAAAAGCATACCTGACAGCATACCCTTAGATTAAGGGTCAGAGAGAGAAAAATGGAAGAGTAATCTGCTAGAGTAAAACAGATAGTACAAAACAATGTTGCTTTGTACACATATTTACCTGTTTTAATTCCTACCATCACTCAAGAGCTGATAGAAGTGATCCCTGGGCCAAGAGTAAGCCCCAAAATATTAAGTATGTCCCAGGAACAACAGATGGAAAGATCAATTTAATATATTAGATCAATTCACTGTTTTAATATCTACCTTGATAAAATTACTTAATATTTTTATTCTGTCAGAATATTTATTATATGATAAAATTAATATCTCATAAGATTGTTGTAAAAATAAAATGAAATGGGGCCTGAGTGATGACGCAAGAGGTAAAGCGTCTGCCTTGTGCGTTCTATCCTAGGACAGGCCGAGGTTTGATCCCTCAGCATCCAATATGGTCCCCAAGGCAGAAGCAAATTGTGAGCGCATAGCCAGGAGTAAACCCTGAGTGTCACCAGGTATGGTCGAAAAATCAAAAAAAAATCAAATAAAAAGCTTTAAAATAATTCCATATGGTAACTGGACTATTCACAGGACCTCCGTCATAATTGCTTTTCCAGTATTAATCTCAAGAATCATATAACTAAAATATTAATGGTTTTTAGAGAATTCATAAATTCTAAAGTTGATTAATGAAAGAATTAGTATAAATCAAAAAATTATTTATCTTAAAAAGTTTGTTTTCTATGCTAATTCGATTGATTTTTCTATCACTGATGATGCAAAAGATGATGGATTTGATCCAAACTCCCATTACCAAGTCCCATTCCCATCCAAGAATTACCCGGAGAGATAGCACAGCGGCGTTTGCCTTGCAAGCAGCCGATCCAAGACCTAAGGTGGTTGGTTCGAATCCCAGTGTCCCATATGGTCCCCCGTGCCTGCCAGGAGCTATTTCTGAGCAGACAGCCAGGAGTAACCCCTGAGCACTGCCGGGTGTGGCCCAAAAACCAAAAAAAAAAAAAAAGAATTAAAGTAAATGTAAATTCTTTGAGCATTGTCTTTTCACTGTCTCTCATACCAAAGGCCAAGTTTGTATATTTTCATCTCTTAGTATCTATATTGAATTGTCATTCTTCTCTTCCTCTGTCTCTCTGGTTTGGCCAAATTTAAAATCCCATAACCTTTTTTTCTGGTCAATTATAACAGTCTCCTGCACTTTCTACTTCTACCTGGGTTTCCAAAACAAAACAAAACCTAAGAACTTTCTCTTTCCAATAGCTATAGAATGGCTGAAACTATTTGGATTTTCTAGTGTAATAACTAATCCAAATGATTTCTCTATATATCAAGGGGTTATTCTGGAAAGAAAATATTTTCTTTATCAATTTTGTTTTGGGCATTGGAAAATTTTCTTTTGCCTAGATTTATAACTCATTTTTTAAATTCAAAATATTTGATCACCTTGAGCTGCCTTGTGTTCAGGAAAAAAGAAAAGGAAGTGTTGCTCCACCTTCCTTTTTTAATCGAAATGAGTAACTCCCATCTCATATCTCAGACTTCAGACTAATACTTTCAACAGCATAGCAGAGGAACATTACACTTTAAATAGGTTTTTGTGGACATGCCTTAAAACTAAACATTGATTTATGACATTGATTCTTTGAAAAAGGGCATTTGGTTCCCACATGGCCCTCTAACAAATGAATTTTTGTAGCACAATCCATTTGTAAGTTAGAGTCTGCCTTTGTTAGGAAGAAAATGGTAAAACAAGAACATTTATCCCTAACTTAATCATTTCTAAAAGGACAGAATTGTTTACTAATTATTAAGTTGATGAGAACAGAAATAATTCGTTATTTTAATAAATACTTTTGAATCATTTTCATTGGCACTATTTCAGCTGTCTGTCTAAGAAAATTCTGAAAATCTTTTGTTCTTACATTTTCTTTTCCTTTCCTTCACCAACACTCAATAAGATTTCATTCTAGGCCTGAGATATTATTTGCTTTTCAGTAGGTTCTGCTGGTAATAAAACATTACTCATGTCTCTGCTTTATTTTCTCAGGACACAGAGCAAACATGCAGTAAGTGATAGCTCGGTTCAATTGCTACTGTATAAAACAAGTGAGCAAGACTCATGGCCCTTATCTCATCACTGACGAATGGAATGATTTAAGGAAGAACCGAAAGTAATAAATTAAATAAAGAAATGGTGTTTCCTAAAAAGTTTTACTGTAAGTATTCCAAAGTAATCTAGAATAATACACTCTGTTTGAATAAGCTAGAATTGTTTCTTTTTGAGTTTAATGAGAAAAGGATATTGCTGTTACTTGTGATTGTGTATTGAGGTTATTAAATTAAATAGGCTTACATTTGGCTTCCCTATTTAAGATCATATTAACAAATAGAATTTTGCTGAAAAATTACTTGCAGTTTTTACCCAATGCTTCCCAAGAGATAAATGGTGATATTCTTCACTTTGGAAAATACAAGTACTATTATGGTTTTCACTATGAATGAAACTAGAAAATTCATTCATGAGAGAAAAAAGCAATCTGATTAAATCAAAGGAAGATAGAAACCGCTATGACTAAAACCACATTTTTTACTTTTGAATCAGTTTCAGAAAAAATTTAGGGCATCTTATAGTCACACTATGATCCCCCATTGTAATTTATACTTTCGAAGAATGTAAACACATAAGCACTCTTGATTGCTATGAGTAGTTTGGAATATTATTCCTTCAAAACTCAGTTAATAAACGATACTGTCATTTTTGTGAAAGTGAAAAATGTATTGCTTATATGTAATTTTTCAGTCTTACCTAACAGCAACTTAGAATTCATTTTAATGAATAAATTAAAAATATGTCCCTTTGTTCATTGTTAATAAATAATCTTAGTAATGAAAAATATTAACATCTTATAAGGCTCAATTATTAGAATTTACTTCATTTTTATCTATGATTCATAAAATGAGAGGTAAGGCTCAAGCTCTGGTGGTATAAGACTGGTTCAAGTCAAAATTCTCTCATAGTTGAACTAGGTGTTAGAAGA
This sequence comes from Suncus etruscus, assembly GCF_024139225.1. NCBI lineage: Eukaryota > Metazoa > Chordata > Mammalia > Eulipotyphla > Soricidae > Suncus > Suncus etruscus. Next base: position 67,402,791 of record NC_064851.1, read on the forward strand.
CATAACACCAACTTTTCTAACCTCTGTGTTTTTATCTACAAAAAGATGAAAAAATGTTCTGCTTTATGGTTGCTGGAATGATTAATACGTTTAAAGTAGTTTTTTACCTTGCACATAGATTGTGCACCGATATGTTTCTAAATTAGTAACATGCATTAAAAGTATTTCGGCATCATAGTTTATGCTTTTCTAAAACAAAGAAAATATATACCATTAACATGTCTTTATTTATGATTAAAGTCATAATTTAAGTCTTGATTCAGATGATTATGAGAGTAAATTCTGCATTACACTATTCTCTTTCATTAAGCCAATTTTCATAAAATTTTGTGACTTCAAATATATAATATTTTCTGATCGATGGATAATTGTTTTTATCTACCTTCATAATGTTGTTGCAATATTTATAATCAGAAAAGCATAGACTTCAAAACAAAAGACCAACATAGAGTAAAAGTAATATCCACATAGTACATTTTATGCACTATGCAAACTTAAAATGCTCAATACCTTTACACGCTGAAATTAGCTAAAGTGTTTATGTGGTATACAAAATATAAAAACACAGACGCCATTTTCAGGGAGGGACTTCAGAGCATAAAAACCGGCTATCCTTTGCAAAAGCTGGCTCCCTGTGTGTGACACCAGGCGGGGAAAATCCGCGAAAGTACACCGGCCCAGTGGGGCTCAGCTGTGAAAGACTGTGAGTGTGACCTGTCTATGTCTGTCTACTGTCCTCTTGCGTGAAACTCTTGCGAGTGGGGCAAAAAGAGCCTCCAGAAACCTCGCTCGCCCAGACGCCATTTTCAGGGAGGGACTTCAGAGCATAAAAACCGGCTATCCTTTGCAAAAGCTGGCTCCCTGTGTGTGACACCAGGCGGGGAAAATCCGCGAAAGTACACCGGCCCAGTGGGGCTCAGCTGTGAAAGACTGTGAGTGTGACCTGTCTATGTCTGTCTACTGTCCTCTTGCGTGAAACTCTTGCGAGTGGGGCAAAAAGAGGCTCAGAGGAGCACGGCCGCTCCACTTCGCTACGCGGCCGTGCACTCTTTCTAAGGAAAGAACTCCATTGCAACAAGAAGGAAAAATCACACTAAGAACGGCGCTATATCACAGAAGCAAACATTTCTCTCTGGACTGTCTTCTCTGTTACATGCTCGGGCCTAAGATTTGACCCAGTGTGAGGCTTCATCCACGGAGGACTCCCCTCCCTTAGAGGCAAGTCAGCCCATCCAGAAAGGGAGGAGCCAGAGGAGTGTGCTGCCTACATCATATAGACAATGAATACCACTACAACACGTAGAAAAACCCACAATACAAATGTGACAATGGGGAAACAGCGCAGGCCAGCATCAGACATAGAGAATGAAGATGACAATTCTGAGGACCAGATAATGACTGAACAACTAATCAACCTCTCAGATAAGGACTTTAGACTAGCAATATGGAAGGTGCTCAACAGACTCCAAGAAACCATGGATCGAGTTGAACAGAACACTAATAAGAACCAAGAAAATATGAAGGCAGAAATGACAAAACTCCAAACTGAAATAACATGTCAACTAACAGGCCTGAAAAACTCAGTAAACGAAGTGAATGACAAAATGGATAAGCTCTGGGACAGGGTATCAGAAGCTGAGAATAGACTTGGTGCTGTGGAAGATGAGATACATAACAATTCCATACAGCAGGAGAGATTGGACAAAAAACTTAAAGCAAATGAGCAGACAATGGAAAAATTAGTCAAAGAATGGGAACAGACGAAAATAGAAGTCTATGATAAGATCAACAGAAACAACTTAAGAATCATTGGAGTCCCAGAGACCCAGGAAGAAAATTTCCAGGAAGAATCAATGGTCAAGAACATCATTAAAGAGAAACTTCCAGAGCTAAAGAATATATGTGATCAAATCCTGCATGCCCGAAGAGTACCAACCAAAAGAGACCCCAGAAAAACCACCCCAAGACACATCCTAGTCACAATGACAAATCCCACAGATAGAGACAGAATTCTGAAAACAGCAAGATCAAAAGGGGAAATCATGTTCAAGCAAGCTTCCCTGAGATTTACAGCAGACCTGTCACCAGAAACGCTCAATGCCAGAAAGCAGTGGTGGGATATTGTGACAAGACTGAATGAAATGAATGCTTCACCCAGAATACTATACCCAGCAAAACTCACTTTCCGGTTTGATGGAAGAATACATGGTTTCACAGACAAAAAACAGCTCAGAAACTTCACAGACACAAAACCAGTCTTAAGAGAAAAACTGAAAGACCTAATCTAAGACAAGACTACCCAAAAGACACACCAAATTTTGAAATAAAGATGGCGTTAAATCCCAGGACAATTCTTTCTCTCAACGTCAATGGACTAAATGCACCAGTTAAGAGACACAGAGTGGCTAAATGGATCAAAAAACTCAATCCAACCTTCTGCTGCCTACAAGAAACGCACCTGAATAGTCAGAACAAACATAGACTCAAAATAAAAGGCTGGAGAAAAGTTATCCAAGCAAACAACACCCATAAAAAAGCTGGAGTGGCCATACTAATATCAGATAATGCAAACTTTATACTCAGGAAGGTTGTAAGGGACAAAGACGGACATTTTATATTAATCAAGGGGTACGTAGAGCAGGAAGAATTCACTCTCCTAAACATATATGCACCGAATGAGGGGCCAGCAAAATATTTAATACAACTGCTGACAAATCTGAAAAATAATATCAACAACAACACAATAATTGTGGGGGACCTAAACACGGCTTTGTCAACACTGGACAGGTCAACCAGACTGAAACCCAACAAGAATATACTAGACCTGAGGAGAGAAATGGAAGAAAGAGGCCTAGTGGATATATATAGGACACTCCATCCCCAGAAACCTGGATACACATTCTTCTCCAATGTACATGGGACATTCTCCAGGATAGACTACATGCTGGCACATAAAACATACCTCCATAAGATCAAGAGGATAGAAATTTTGCAGACTACCTTCGCTGACCACAAGGCTCTGAAATTATTTGTGAACTCCAAAGGGACTCAGAAGAAACACTTTAACACCTGGAAGTTAAACAGCCTCATGCTCAATAACCAGTGGGTCCGAGATGAAATCAAGGAGGAAATAAAAAGGTTCCTGGAAACAAATGACAATAAAGACACAAACTCTCAGAACTTATGGGACACAGCAAAAGCAGTACTGAGAGGAAAATTTATAGCTTTGCAAGCACACATCAGGAAGGAAGAAGGAGCTTACCTGAGTAGCTTAATGACACAGCTAATAGAACTAGAAAATGCTCAACAAAAGGACCCAAGAACAGGAAGACAGAAGGAAATAACAAAGCTGAGAGCAGAAATCAACGAAGTGGAAACTCAAAAAACAATCCGAAAGATCAACGAAAGCAGAAGTTGGTTCTTTGAAAAAATAAACAAGATTGATAGACCACTGGCAAACCTAACAAAGAAAGAGAGAGAGAGAAACTTGATAACTCGTATCAGGAATGAAAAAGGAGAGATCACTACTGATATGACAGAGATTCAAAGGGTAATCAGAAACTACTTTGAAAAACTCTACGCCACTAAAAATGAGAACCTGGAAGAAATGGATAAATTCTTGGACTCTTATAATCTTCCACGGTTGAAGGAAGAGGATGTAGCATATCTAAACACCCCCATCACCATTGATGAAATTAAAACAGTAATCAAATGTCTGCCGAAAAACAAAAGCCCAGGTCCAGATGGATTCACTAATGAATTCTATCAAACTTTCCAAGAGGAACTACTGCCAATCTTGGCAAGACTCTTTCATGAAATTGAACAAACAGAAACACTTCCAAATAGCTTTTATGAAGCCAACATCACCTTGATACCTAAACCAGACAGAGACGCTACCAAAAAAGAAAATTACAGACCAATATCACTGATGAATGCAGATGCAAAGATCCTCAACAAAATCCTGGCAAATAGGATTCAATGCCTCATTAAGAAGATCATCCACTACGATCAAGTAGGTTTCATTCCAGGAATGCAAGGCTGGTTTAACATCCGTAAATCTATCAACATAATACACAACATCAAAAACAAGAAAAATAAAAACCACATGATCATATCAATAGATGCAGAGAAAGCATTTGATAAGGTCCAACACCCATTCTTGATCAAAACTCTCAGCAAGATGGGAATGGAGGGAACCTTTCTCAATATAGTGAAGGCCATCTACCACAAGCCAGTGGCAAATATTATCCTCAATGGAGAAAAACTGAAAGCCTTCCCTCTAAATTCTGGCACAAGACAAGGCTGTCCTCTCTCACCACTCCTATTCAACATAGCACTGGAAGTACTTGCTATAGCGATTAGGCAAGAAAAGGATATCAAGGGAATCCAGATAGGAAAGGAAGAAGTCAAGCTCTCACTGTTTGCAGATGACATGATACTCTACTTAGAAAACCCTAAAGACTCTATCAAAAAGCTTCTAGAAACAATAGACTCATATAGCAAGGTGGCAGGCTACAAAATTAACACACAAAAATCAATGGCCTTTCTATACACCAACAGTAATAAAGAAGAAATGGACATTAAGAAAACAACCCCATTCACAATAGTACCACACAAACTCAAATATCTTGGAATCAACTTGACTAAATATGTGAAGGACCTATACAAAGAAAACTATAAAACTCTGCTCCAAGAAATAAGAGAGGACACACGGAAATGGAAACACATACCCTGCTCATGGATTGGCAGGATTAACATCATCAAAATGTCAATACTCCCCAAGGCATTATACAGATTTAATGCCATCCCTCTAAAGATACCCATGACATTCTTCAAAGAAGTGGATCAGACACTTTTGAAATTCATTTGGAACAATAAACACCCTCGAATAGCTAAAGCAATCATTGGGAAAAAGAATATGGGAGGAATTACTTTTCCCAACTTTAAACTGTACTACAAAGCAACAGTTATCAAAACAGCATGGTATTGGAATAAGGATAGGTCCTCAGATCAGTGGAATAGGCTTGAATACTCAGAAAATGTTCCCCAGAGATACAACCATCTAATTTTTGATAAAGGAGCAGGAAATCCTAAATGGAGCAGGGAAAGCCTCTTCAACAAGTGGTGTTGGCACAATTGGATAGCCACTTGCAAAAAATTAAACTTAGACCCCCAGCTAACATCATGTACAAAGGTAAAATCCAAATGGATTAAAGACCTCGATATCAGCCCCAAAACCATAAGATATATAGAACAGCACATAGGCAAAACACTACAGGACATTACAGGCATCTTCAAGGAGGAAACTGCACTCTCCAAGCAAGTGAAAGCAGAGATTAACAGATGGGAATATATTAAGCTGAGAAGCTTCTGCACCTCAAAGGAAATAGTGCCCAGGATACAAGAGCCACCCACTGAGTGGGAGAAACTATTCACCCAATACCCATCAGATAAGGGGCTAATCTCCAAAATATACAAGGCACTGACAGAACTTTACAAGAAAAAAACATCTAACCCCATCAAAAAATGGGGAGAAGAAATGAACAGACACTTTGACAAAGAAGAAATACGCATGGCCAAAAGACACATGAAAAAATGTTCCACATCACTAATCATCAGGGAGATGCAAATCAAAACAACGATGAGATACCACCTCACACCCCAGAGAATGGCACACATCACAAAGAATGAGAATAAACAGTGTTGGCGGGGATGTGGAGAGAAAGGAACTCTTATCCACTGCTGGTGGGAATGCTGTCTAGTTCAACCTTTATGGAAAGCGATATGGAGATTCCTCCAAAAACTGGAAATCGAGCTCCCATACGATCCAGCTATACCACTCCTAGGAATATACCCTAGGAACACAAAAATACAATACAAAAACCCCTTCCTTACACCTATATTCATTGCAGCTCTATTTACCATAGCAAGACTCTGGAAACAACCAAGATGCCCTTCAACAGATGAATGGCTAAAGAAACTGTGGTACATATACACAATGGAATATTATGCAGCTGTCAGGAGAGATGAAGTCATGAAATTTTCCTATACATGGATGTACATGGAATCTATTATGCTGAGTGAAATAAGTCAGAGAGAGAGAGAAAAACGCAGAATGGTCTCACTCATCTATGGGTTTTAAGAAAAATGAAAGACACCCTTGTAATAATAATTTTCAGACACAAAAGAGAAAAGAGCTGGAAGTTCCAGCTCACCTCAGGAAGCTCACCACAAAGAGTGATGAGTTTAGTTAGAGAAATAACTACATTTTGAACTGTCCTAATATTGAGAATGTATGAGGGAAATGTAGAGCCTGTTTAGGGTACAGGCGGGGGTTGGGTGGGGAGGAGGGTGATTTGGGACTTGGGTGATGGGAATGTTGCACTGGTGATGGGTGGTGTTCCTTTTATGACTGAAACCCAAACACAATCATGTATGTAATCAAGGTGTTTAAATAAAAAAAAAATTAAAAAAAAAAAAAAAAAAAAAAACAAAATATAAAAACAAAACAACTTGTCAAAGTTGTGGAAATACACATTTTCCCAAACTCTTGTTTCTAATTTGTTCTCTATAGGAACAGTCTAGCAACCACTACAGAGGTTGGCTATATTCAAACTAACTCAGTGTTACAGAATTTTATACTTCTAAATTTAGCAATTTGGAGAAATATGTGAAATGTATGAGTTGATCAAGAATGATGTTTGATGCAATTGTGGAATATCAGTTAAGTAAGACACTGTGTTAATGTTCCCTCCATTGAAAAAAATAGCTAGAATACTGTGTCCATCAGTTCACAAGTAACAGCTGACTTGAGCCCATAAATTTTGAAACACAGACCTGAAGGTTAACCTAATTCAATAAGCTTTATTTTCAGTTATGTACCAAATTGAAACTGTACCTTCATTTCCCCTATGGGTATTCCAGTTCTGAATTATCTAATATGCACACAAATATTGCCACAGTCTGTAGCAGTCTTGTAATGACAACTCACAATTTCTTGAAAATACTGTAGCTATACCTAAAAGATGATGCTACTTCTAAGTAACTTTGAGTATTGAACATTGCTTCCTTCATGACAGGAAAAAAAAAATACTCAAATGTCTGAATTTTGTTTAAAAAGAAAATCCTGAGAATAAGAAATAAGATGAGAGAGAGAGAGAGGAGAGAGAGAGAGAGAGAGAGAGAGAGAAAGAGAGAGAGAGAGAGAGAGAGCGCCTAGAGAGCTTATTCCTGTTTACAAGTTCATATTCTGTCTACTGGATTGATCCTCTACTTCATGTCAGTTCACCAGGCTGACAGCAGTTCTAGCAGACACAGGGTAAGAGGGACTTTGATTCATCCCCTCCCCCAAGTCCCGCCTGTCATTGTCAGCTCCTGAGTAAGCAAAGCGAATATGGTCAGAGAGGTCTGGGGCTGCTGGAGCTGTTTTCCAATCTCAGTGGCAGCCACCTTCTCATCAACCAATTCATGCAAGCATTCTGTGCATTATGCCGCTTTTCACTCACAAGTTTGGTTCTTCACTAGAAAAGCACTTAGTTGAAATAAGACAATTCACTATTCAATGTGTGTGTGTGTGTGTGTGTGTGTGTGTGTGTGTGTGAGAGAGAGAGAGAGAGAGAGAGAGAGAGTACAGAGACAGAGACAAAGATATCAATAAATTGAAAACTTAGATTTTTAAAAAAGTTTTTCCATTTTTTTAATGTAAATTTCTTCCATTCCCCTTAGTGCTTTCAAAAACTGCTGTGTGGTGTGATCACAAATACTCATGTGCATAAAATCCCATTATCATAATAGAAGCATTGCACTGAGGCTTCCTCTGAAAATTACTCTCTAGAATATATTAGATGGGCTAAACCCAAACAAACTAAATTGTGCATTCTCCCATCCTGGAAGTTAAGCAGTTGAAGAAACAAAGCCAATTGCTTTTTCATTTTACATTGTATTTTGTTTTCTTGTTTTATTTATTTGCAGTTTTTCTGATTCATCTAGTTACTTTGTATTTTTTTAAAGATTGAGGGCATTTTAATTAGTATGTATTTTGTTTTCTTTCAGTTTTCTTAATTATTTTGTTAACTGCCCCACTTTTTTCAACATATTGGAGCCCATGTCAATATCCGTGGCTGACTTCAAATGCATGAATATTCACATGTTCTCTAAAGGAGGAAAGATGCCCACCAGGGAGAATTTACTGTAGGCAGTTTTAAGGAAGAGTATAGGCGGTAGCTGTGGCGTCCGTCCATATCCTGCTATTACATTGTTTATTGTTGGTCACTAATTTTGCTTTATTTTTTTATTTCTAAAATGGGAACAAATGAATCTACATGCTTATAATTCCCTAAGAATAAACTGAGCTAAAATAATTTATAGAACAGAACTTTAAGATTTCAGATAAACATTTTAAAGAAAATATTGCAGTAAAATTATCCTAGATTTTCTAATAAATATTTGCTTGATAAATATTTGTTTAAATGTTTCTAATTTTGTTTTAAGTTTAAAGTATAGAGATAGTAATTTTAATGAACCTGTACTCAAAAGGGGCCTCGATGTCTGTATTGGAGCAATTGGAGCAATACTTTATCATTATTGATGTCGGATACTTGGAATATTAAAATCACCTTTAAAATGACCCTCGGTGTTTCTGCCTTTTTTGCTCCCATTGGATAAGCACAGCAGTCATTGGTTCAAGAGTAGAAAATCAGTTATTAATAATTACCTTTATTACAGCTTAATTCATTGAATCTATAAACAAAAATCTTACTTTGATGTATTTTAAAACTTAAAATGAGAATTTTAACTTTTAATCCAATACAAGCTTTATTCTCTATGTCCAATGGATATAGTAAAATGTCTTTAAGTTGAATTTTGTTTAATATAGCTTGAATGACATAAACAAAAATGTCTATTCCATTCCGTGATTTTATAAAATATTTTTATGATGCTGCACATATTTTTCTTAAGGCCCTGTCAATTCAGCTTTAATACAGCTGTTTTAGAAAAAAAAACTCCACATAGAAATTGATATTGATCATAAAATGGTTAATGAGGAATTTGTTCACATTTCAGATGTATTATTTTAAAATTCATTTTTTCACTTTTGTCTATGAGGAATGATAATTTCTACCTCGATTCCTGCCTTATCTTGCTTATGCTATTTTTTATGTCTTGGATGGCTGGAAAGTGTCTGCATATTGGACCTTTCAATGACACATAGGAAGAAAGCAAACTCCTTCAAGTCAAGCGGAAAAGGATTTAAAACTCAGTATGCATTCCTGTTAGGGGCAGGAGAAGCTATTGTAGAAACAAAGAGTGAAGAGAAAATTCTATCCTTGGAAAATTCACCACGACTCAACCACAGCTTTTCATGTTCCCACTACAGCCATTAGCAATGTAATAAAACAAATCATTTGCTATCCGTCACAATTATGATTGATGGAATCCAACTGGCCTAACTTTAGAGAAAAACATCACATCTCAAAGTGGATCTATTTTAGAAAATAGTGAAGTCTAGGGAAGCAATGACACTTATTTCCTATAAACAATATAGTTGGGAATTTGATCTATCTAACCCAATAGATTACTAGCTTGATATGACTTCCCCTGTAATTTTCTTCTTTATTTTATTAGGCCTACTGAAGTATTTCCAGCTGTCCATGTGAATAAGAGAACAACTACCAAACCACCCAGAAAGTAATACTGAGATAAAGTAAAATAATGTTAATAAAAAATAACATTTTATTATTTTCTCTGCTGATAATTACTCTTGTTTTCTTCATTATGGCAGGTAGAGGGTTCTGAATAATTTTCTAATAATATATTAAAATGTCCAGAAACTTTAATGGGGAAATAAGTACTACTATTAAAGATATAATGATGAAAACCTATATTAATAGTATGGATACACATAAGAAATAAGTTTTGTTCTAAACATTATATGATTTTTGTAACATTTATATCTAAAATGTTAAGATCATAACACCATACAGAAGCCAGGTCCCCTATTTGTGACGTCAGGCTGGGAAAATCTATGAAACTACGCCTGCCCAGTGGGGCCTGACTTGAAAAATTGTGAGTGCTGCCTGTGTGTGTCTGTCTACTGTCCTGTTGCGTGAAACTCTTGGGAGTGGGCCTAAAAGAGGCTCTCCTAGAGGCCCATTCTAGGGCGGGAACGCCAAGGAACTGCTCCATAACGTGAAAACCAGAGCTCTGCTTCACTGCGCGGCCCTGCGCTATTTCTAAGGAAAGAACACCATCACAACAAGAAGAAAAAAATCACACTAAGGAAAGAACACCATCGCAACTAGAAGAAAATATCACACTAAGAACTGTGCTATATCACAGAAGCAAGCACTTCTCTCCGGACTGTCTTCTCTGTTGCATGCTCGGGCCTAAGATTTGATCCTGTGTGAGGCTTCATCCACGGAGGACGACCCTCCCTTGGAGGCAAGTCAACCCATCTAGAAAGGGCGGAGCCAGAGTAGTGTGGCTGCCTACAGCATTTAGCCAATGAACACCACCACAACATGTAGAAAAACCCACAATACAAGTGTGACAATGGGGAAACAATGCAGGCGAGCATCAGACATAGAGAATGAAGATGACAATTCTGATGACTAGATAATGACCAACCAACTAATCAATCTCTCAGATAAGGACTATAGACTAGCAATATGGAAGATGCTCAACGAACTCAAAGAAACCATGGATCGAGTTGAACAGAACACTAATAAGAACCCAAAAAATATGAAGACAGAAATCATAAAACTCCAAACTGAAATAACATGTCAACTAACAGGCCTGAAAAAGTCAGTAAACGAAATGAATGACAAAATAGATAAGCTCTGGTACAGGGTATCAGAAGCTGAGAATAGACTCCGTGCTGTGGAAGATGAGATAAATAGCAATTCCATACAGCAGGAGAGATTGGAAAAAAAACTTAAAGCAAATGAACAGACAATGAAAAAATTAGTCAAAGATGGGAACAGATGAAAATAGAAGTCTATGATAAGCTCAACAGAAACAATTTAAGAATCATTGGAGTCCCAGTGACCCAGGAAGAAAATTTCCAGGAAGAATCAACGGTCAAGCACATCATTAAAGAGAAATTTTCAGGGCCTGGAGAGATAGCACAGCTGCATGCAAGCAGCTGATCCAGGACCAAAGGTAGTTGTTCAAATCCCGGTGTCCCATATGGTCCCCCGTGCCTGCCAGTAGCTATTTATGAGCAAACAGCCAGGAGTAACCCCTGAGCACCACTGGGTGTGGCCCCCCCAAAATAGAGACTTCCAGAGCTAAAGAATATATGTGATCAAATACTGCATGCTCGAAGAGTACCAACCAAAAGAGACACCAGAAAAAATACCCCAAGACACATCCTAGTCACAATGACAAATCCCACAGATAGAGACAGAATTCTGAAAACAGCAAGATCAAAAAGGGAAATTACATTCAAGGGTGCATCCTTGAGATTTACAGCAGACCTGTCACCAGAAACACTCAAGGCCAGAAAGCAGTGGTGGGATATTGTGACAATATGAAATGAATGTTTCACCTAGAATACTGTACCCAGCAAAACTCACTTTCCGGTTTGATGGAAGAATACATGGTTTCACAGACAAAAACAGCTCAGAAACATTACAGACTCAAAATCAGTCTTCTTTTTATTTTTATAATTTGTTTCTTTTTTATTTCTTCTTTATTTGAACATCTTGATTACATAAATGATTGTGATTAGGTTTCAGTCATGTAAAGAGCACCCCTTTCACCAGTGCAACATTCCCACCACCAATGTCCCAAATCTCCCTCCATCCCACCCCACCCCCACCTGTACTCCAGACAGGCTTTCCAGTTCCCTCATTCATTCACTTGATTATGGTAGTTCTCTGTGTAGTTATTTCTATAGCTGTACTCACCACTCTTTGTGGTGAGCTTCATGGAGTGAGCTGGTGTTCTAGCCCTCCTCTCATTGTCTCTGAGGATTGTTACAAAAATGACTTTTATTTTTCTTAAAACCCATAGATGAGTGAGACTATTCTGCGTCTCTCTCTCTCTCTCTCTCTCTCTCTCTCTCTCTTTCTCTCCCTCTGACTTATTTCTCAAAACCAGTCTTAAGAGAAAAACTGAAATACCTAATTTAAGACAAGTCTAACCAAAAGACACACCAAATTTCGAAATAAAGATGGCATTGAATTTCAGGACAATTCTTTCTCTCAATGTCAATGGACTAAATGCACCAGATAAGAGACACAGAGTGGCTAAATGGATTAAAAAACTCAATCCAACCTTCTGCTGCCTGCAAGAAATGCACCTGAACAGTCAGAACAAACATAGACTCAAAATAAAAGGCTGGAGAAAATTTATCCAAGCAAACAACACCCATAAAAAAGCTGGAGTGGCCATAGTAACATCAGATAATGCAAACTTTATACTCAGGAGGTTGTAAGGGACAAAGATGAACATTTTATATTACGCAAGGCGTATGTAGAGCAGGAAGAAATAACTCTCTTAAACATATATGCACCAAATGAGGGGCCAGCAAATTATTTAATAGAATTGTTTACAAATCTGGAAAATAATATCAATAACAACACAATAATTGTGAGGGACCTCAACACGGTTTTGTCAACACTGGATAGGTCAACCAGACTGAAACCCAACAAGAATATACTAGACCTGAGGAGAGAAATGGAAGAAAGAGGCCTAGTGGATACATATAGGACACTCCATCCCCAGAAACCTGGATACAAATTCTTCCCCAATGTTCATGGGACATTCTCCAAAATTGACTACATGCTGGCACATAAAACATACCTCCATAATATCAAGAGGATAGAAATTTTGCAGGCTACCTTCGCTGACCACAAGGCTCTGAAATCATTTGTGAATTCCAAATGAACACAGAAGAAAAACTTTTACACCTGGAAGTTAAACAGCCTCATACTGAATAACCAATAGGTCCGAGATGAAATCAAGGAGGAAATCAAAAGGTTCCTGGACACAAATGACAATAAAGACACAAACTATCAGAACTTATGGGACACAGGAAAAGCAGTACTGAGAGGAAAATTTATAGATTTGCAAGCACACACCAGGAAGGAAGAAGGGGCTTACCTGAGTAGCTTAATTACACAGCTAATAGAACTAGAAAGTGCTCAACAAAAGGACCCAAAAATAGGGAGACAGAAGGAAATAAAGCTGAGAGCAGAAATCAACGAAGTGGAAACCCAAAAAACAATCCAAAAGATCAACAAAAGCAGAATTTGGTTCTTTGAAAAAATAAACAAGATTGATAGACCACTGGCAAAACTAACAAAGAAAACGAGAGAGAGAAACTTGATAACTTGTATTAGGAATGAAAAAGGAGAGATCACTACTGATATGGCAGAGATTCAAAGGGTAATCAGAAACTGCTTTGAGAAACTCTATGCCATTAAACATGAGAACATGGAAGAAATGCATAAATTCTTGGACTCTTATAATATTCCACTGTTGAAGGAAGAGGATGTAGCATATCTAAACACCCCCATCACTACTGATGAAATTAAAATGGTAATCAAATGACTTTCCCAAAACAAAAGCCCAGGCCCAGATGGATTCACTAATGAATTCTTTCAAACTTTCCAAGAGGAACTACTACCAATCCTGGCAAGACTCTCATGAAATTGAACAAACGGAAACACTTCCAAATAGCTTTTATGAAGCCAACATCACCTTGATACCTAAACCAGACAGAGAAGCTACGAAAAAGAAAATTACAGACCAATATCGCTGATGAATGCAATGCAAAGATCCTCAACAAAATCCTGGCAAATAGGATTCAATGCCTCTTTAAGAAGATTATCCACTATGATCAAGTTTAATCCCAGGAATGCAAGGATAGTTTAACATCTGTAAATCTATCAACATAATACACAACATCAACAGTGAGAAAAATAATAATTACATGATCATATCAATAGATGCAGAGAAAGCATTTGATAAGGTCCAACACCCATTCTTGATCAAAACTCTCAGCAAGATGGGAATGGAAGGAACCTTTCTCAATATACTTAAGGCCATCTACCACAAGCCAGTGGCAAATATTATCCTCAATGGAGAAAAACTAAAAGCCTTCCCTCTAAATTCTGGCACAAGACAAGACTCTCCTCTCTCACCACTCCTATTCAATATAGCACTGGAAGTACTCGCTATAGTGATTAGGCAAGAAAAAGATATCAATGGAATCCAGATAGGAAAGGAAGAAGTCAAGCTCTCACTGTTGGCAGATGACATGATACTCTACTCAGAAAACCCTAAAGACTCTACCAAAAAGCTTCTAGAAACAATAGACTCATATAGCAAGTTGGCAGGCTACAAAATTAACAAAAAAAAATTAATGGCCTTTCTATACACCAATAGTAATAAGGATGAAATGGACATTAAGAAAACAACCCCATTCACAATAGTGCCACACAAACTCAAATATCTTGGATTCAATTTGACTAAAAATGTGAAGGACCTATACAAAGAAAACTATAAAACTCTGCTCCAAGAAATAAGAGAGGACACACGGAAATGAAACACATAGCCTGCTCATGGATTGGCAGGTTTAACATAATCAAAATGGCAATACTCCCCCAAGACATTATACAGATTAAATGTGATCCCTCTAAAGATACCCATGATATTCTTCAAAGAAGTGCATCAGGCACTCCTGAAATTCGTTTGGAACAGTAAACATCCCAGAATAGCTAAAGCAATCATTTGGAAAAAGAATATGGGAGGAATTACTTTCTCCAACTTTAAACTTTACTACAAAGAAATAGTTATCAAAACAGCATGGTATTGGAATAAGGACAAGCCCTCAGGTCAATGGAATAGGCTTGAATACTCATAAAATGTTCCCCAGACATACAATCACCTAATTTTTGATAAAGGAGCAAGAAATACTAAATGGATCAAAGAAAGCCTCTTCAACAAGTGGTGTTGTCACAATTGGCTAGCCACTTGCAAAAAAATTGAACATAGACCCCCAGCTAACATCATGTACAAAGGTAAAATCTAAATGGATGAAAGACCTCGATATCCTACTCAAAACCATAAGATATATAGAACAACACATAGGCAAAACACTTCAGGACATTGAGACTACAGGCATATTCAAGGAGGAAACTGCACTCTCCAAGCAAGTAAAGACAGATATTAACAGATGGGAA
This sequence comes from Suncus etruscus, assembly GCF_024139225.1. Lineage (NCBI taxonomy): Eukaryota > Metazoa > Chordata > Mammalia > Eulipotyphla > Soricidae > Suncus > Suncus etruscus. The sequence continues at coordinate 67,417,982 of NC_064851.1, forward strand.
TATATTAAACTGAGAAGCTTCTGCACCTCAAAAGAAATATTGCCCAGGATACAAGAGCCCCCAACTGAGTGGGAGATCTATTCACCCAATACCCATCAGATAAGGGGCTAGTCTCCAAAATATACAAGGCACTGACAGAACTTTACAAAGAAAAAAACATCTAATCCCAACAAAAAAATGGGGAGAAGAAATGGACAGACACTTTGACAAAGAAGAAATACAAATGGCCAAAAGACACATGAAAAAATGCTCCACATCACTAATCATCAGGAAGATGCAAATTAAAACAACAATGAGGTACCACCTCACACCACATAAAATGGCACACATCACAAAGAATGAGAATAAACCGTGTTGGCGGGGATGTTGAGAGGTAGGAACTCATCCACTGCTGGTGGGAATGCCATCTAGTTTAACCTTTATGGAAAGCAATATGGAGATTCCTCCAAAAACTGGAAATCGAGCTCTCATACAACCCAGCTATACGACTCCTAGGAATATACCCTAGGAACACAAAAATACAATACAAAAATTCCTTCCTTACACCCATATTCATTGCACCACTAAATACTATTGCAAGACTCTGGAAACAACCAAGATGCCCTTCAACAGATGAATGGCTAACGAAACTGTGGTACATATACACAATGGAATATTATGCAGCTGTCAGGAGAGATGAAGTCCTAAAATTTTCCTATACATGGATGTACACGGAATCTATTATGCTGAGTGAAATAAGTCAGAGAGAGAGAGAGAGAGAGAGAGAGAGAGAGAGAGAGAGAGAGAGAGAGAGAGAGAGAGAGAGACACAGAATGGTCCCACTCATCTATGGGTTTTAAGAAAAATGAAAGACATTCTTGCAATAATAATTTTTAGACACAAAAGAGAAAAGAGCTGGAAGTTACAGCTCACTTCAGGAAGCTCTCCACAAAGATTGATGAGTTTAGTTAGAGAAATAACTACATTTTGAACTTTCCTAATAATGAGAATGTATGAGGGAAATGGAAAGCCTGTCTAGAGTACAGGGGGGGACGGGTGAGGAAGAGAGAGATTTGGGACATTGGTGATGGGAATGTTGCACTGGTGATGGGTGGTGTTCTTTACATGACTGAAACCCAAACACAATCATGTATGTAATCAAGATGTTTAAATAAAATATAAAAAATGTAAAATAACAAAAAGATCATAACACTAGATCTTCTTTTGAAAGAAAAGAAGTCAGAGTGCTAATATAAATCACAATATAGCATATAATAATAATTTAGCTGTAGCTTACCAAATAAATGTTGTGCATCAAATAAATATTCATGTTTGATCTGAGTTCTTATTGCACTCATACTGTCTTATTAATTCCTAAGACATTCTAAATTTTATTTTATAGATGTTAAACTGAGGTTTACAGAGACTAAGAGACTTTCCCATGAACAGCATGATAGTATATTTTTTTACTTGAGTTAGGATACAGGAATATCTAATTTAGAATTTATATACTACTTATTGCCAAAGTTTTTCAAGTTTGAGAATTCTTTCATTTGCAAGACCATCAGTGCACATTAGTTTAACCGCAAAAGTATAGCTGTAGTTTCAATGCTCAACATTGCACTTTGAAATTAGACATTATCATTGCTAGAACAATAGGCACTACTTCATTCAATATCTATAGGTACTTAAATCACTAAGAAATACTTCAAAATAAACTAATCAGGTAAATAATCCCAAATTATCTTTATGTTATTTTGAAATGAATAAATAAAACCATAAACTGAAAATAAAATGTCATAGTGCAGCATAAGATGTTCTAAATTCCAAATGAAGAATCAAACTTTAACTCCCCAATTGAGTGCTATAGTCATACTTGAGATATTAGAAAAGAAAATGTATTAATTTTTATTTGGACAGATGTTTTTAGGACATATACAGTATATAAAATATTTGCCTTATATTCACAGTAAAGTAGCTGTAACAGAACCTTGAAATAATTTAATTTCAACCTAAATGGATATAAATGGCCACAAAATTCCAAACCTCAAGATATTCTCTATTTGACTCCTCTTTTAGATGGAAAGTATTTGGAAAAAGATATACATTTCAGAACATTATTTTCCATTAGATAAACAGTAACTTCAAAAAAGTTCTCATTACAAGTTAACTAAAATTTTTTAAGGACAAATAAAAAGAAATACCATATTTTCTGGCAAAATAAGATGACGTTTTAAATCATGAAAAACTTCTTAAAAGTCAGGGGTCCTCATATACTCCTGTACATGACATGCTGAAATTTACTCCAGCTTCAGGGAAGAGTGATCTGCCCCCTCTTACCACTGGCATCCCTCTATTCAGCTTTTATAGAGCACAGGAGAGGCTCTCTGTCTCTCTGTAGCTGTCCTATTAATCACTGCACCTCAGCCAGATGCTCTTGGAGAAGCCCCCTCTCCCTAATCTCAATGTAGAATACAATGAAAAAATCACAGTCACTCACTACAAATAAATGTAAAATGATTATTGGCACTCCAATTTCTATTATACATATGTTGTTAACCTTTGAAGGTTCTACTATTTTTCTCTTATGTTTTTTAATTTCTATTTGATGTGCATTAAAAGAGAGGTAGTCTTATATGGCGCATATAGTCCCAAACCTATATTTTAACAGAAAAAGTGGGGGTCGTCTTATATGACTAGTTGTCTTATACGTTGGAAAATACCATACATAAATCAGAAGAAAGATATTTCTTAGAGAGCTGTGTCAGAGATTCTTTTAGACACTGGGCTAATTGGACAAGTAAAATGACACAAAGCATGGAGAAGCTTTTAGGTGATAGGAAATACTACTTTTCTAGACTCACTAAATAGTAGTACCTCTCCTTCTTTAGATTCTAGTACATATTAATAAGTGGCGCAAAAAACAGTCTTCAAATTTCCTCTGGTACGTTCTTAATACTGCTCTGATACCAACACACTTCAGATTTGATATGACATCCTGACAATGAGGAAATGGCAACAACTTGATCTAAGAATGGGTTGTCTTATCTCACAATCATAAGATGAAACCAGAAGATATGTCATCCTTTGATCTGTGCAAAGGGCAAAATCACTAACTACAGAAGACTGACTGTGACAAACATGAACTTATCCTGGGACCAATTAAATAGTCCTTTGTCTAGGCTTTGGCCTACGATCTGTACAACAACTAAGATTTCTAATTTCAGAGGTCTCACTGTGACAACTGCAACCGAGAACTTCTGGAAACATAATGAAAGACTCCATCCTAGGCTTCGACCTAGGATCCATGTAAAAAACAAGACCACCAACTACAGAAGACTTATTAAAACAACAGTGATGGAACAGAACTTCTAGAACCATAAGGAAAGACTCCATCCTAGGCTCCATCCTATGATCTGTGTCAAGACCAAGACCTCTAGCTTCAGAGGCCTGATCTCATCATCCAAGAATGAGTGGATAGTTTCCAGACACCACAAAAGGACGTAGGGGAGAGTAAATGAATAGGTACGGAATCTGGAGTTTTGCACATGACAGTTTACTTCAAAGGCGAAGAAACCTTGTATCTCTTAGGCCAAGGGAATTCCCTTTCTAATCTCCCCAATATTTACTGTGCCTATGAAAAAAAAGCACAAATTAATTTTTTGTTATTATTGTTGTTTTTGTTTTATTTGTTTAGTTTTGTGTTGCTTTGTTTTGATTTATGTTATTGAGCTCTGTTTCGTTTTTTATTTTAGGACCGGGATTATTGTTTGGTTGTTATATTTATTATTGTGGTGCTTTTCTGGTTTTTATTTTGATTTTTTTAGTATAGTTGCTATGTTTTTCTTCCTTTTTCCCTTTCTTCTCTTAAACAGAGAAGCTGAGGGGGAAATAATGGAGGTTACTAAGACTGAACAGTCGTATGAGTACATTGAGTAGACATAAAAAATTATCAGACTAAAAAAATGATCAGATTTAGGTACAAATTGAAAGCCAATGACAACAGAATCAATAGTCTACAACAAGCTAGACATAGAGGGGACCACTTATACTAGCAGTCCGGGGAGCAAAGGAGGAGGATATGGATGCATGTTGGGAACAGGGGGGAGGGAGGACAACATTGGTGGTGGGAATGCCCCTGATTCAATGTCACTATATACCTAATATTTTACTGTGAATGATATGTAATCCACTTTGGTCAAAATAAAAATTATTATAAAAAACATGATTTTAAGGATCCATATTAAAAATATCTTATTCCAAATTACTGGTATTTAGCAAATTTTGAGTATTCAAATAAATTAAATAGAAAAAGGGTATAGAAAATTAGCCTTCTCTCTGGGAAAAAAACCCTGATATCTTAGACGTTAAGGTTAAAGAAACTTTTCTGCTTTACAATAGAAAACTTTCTAAAAGAATGTTGACCATTCCATAGAGAAGCCAAAAGATTACTACTGCAATTAAGCAAAAATGGAGAGCACAAAGATTAAAATGGAGTCATGTATATTAACTTGGAATGAGGCATGCCCTGACTTTAATTTTAAAAAGGACCCATTATATTGCTTTATAATAAAATACTTTAAACTTTTGCACCTTTCTCTTCCTGGGAAATAACGGATGAACTCTTAGAGATTATAAATGGAAAACTAAAAATTTAATTTGTTCTGATTATTGTAGCAAATATGACAACCTTTCCTTTGAGTAGCTACAATAAACATCATTCATTTGGCTTTTATTATACTAAGACATGATCATATCTATATTTATAAATGTATATTTACATATGTATACTTATATGTACCCATATTATAATACTAGCCAGTATTATTTATGAAGGATATGGGGTGTATATATATTCCATATTCTCCATAGATAATACTGGCTAGTGTAGACTCTAGATTGTCTAATGGAGCTTTCCTTGATCTATGGTCACTCTTATTCTCATGCCTCAAGAGAAAAGAAATCATACATCTGATGATAATTTTCCACTATTCCTAGCAGATATAATATATGATCATGCCTTTTTACTTTGTTTTGGTGCCACACACATACTTGTTTTTATTTGCAACTCCCTGATGATTAGTAATGTGGAGCATTTTTCCTTTGCTTTTGTATTTCTTCTTTGACAAAGTGTCTATTGATTCTCCCATTTTGTAATAGGATTAAATGTGTGTGTGTGTGTGTGTGTGTGTGTGTGTGTGTTCTGTAAAGTTCCATCAGTGCCTAGTATGTTTTTGATTACAGTTCCGTAACTGATAGGTATTTGGTGAATAGTTTCTCCCACTCAGTGGTTGGCTCTTGTATCCTGGGCACTATTTTTTTTGAGGTACAGAAGCTTCTCAGCTTAATATATTCCCATCTGTTTGTCTCTGCTTCCACTTGTTTGAAGAGTGAAGTTTTCTTCTTGAAGAAGACTTTAGTTTCAATGTCATGGAGTGTTTTACTTAATTGTTGTTCTATATATCTTATGGTTTCAAGTCTGATATCGAGGTTAATCCATTTGGATTTTACCTTTATACATGGTGCTAGCTGGGGGTCTGAGTTCAATTTTTTGAGAGTGGCTAACCAGTTGTGCCAACACCACTTGTCGAAGAGAATTTTCTTGTTCTATTTAAGATTTCTTGCTCCTTTATCAAAAATTAGGTGATTTTTCTCCCTGGAAAAATTCTCTGAGTACTCAAGCCTATTCCACTGATCTGAGGGTCTGTCTTTATTCCAATATCATGCTGTTTTGATAACTATTGCTTTGTAATACAGTTTAAAGTTGAGGAAAGTAATGCCTCCCATATTCCTTTTCTCAAGGATTGCTTTAGCAATCCGAGGGTGTTCATTGTTCCAAATAAATTTCATTAAGTGTTTGGTCACTACTTTGAAGAATGTCTTGGGTATCCTTAGATGGATCATATTAAATCTGTAAAATGCTAGGGGAGTATTGCCATTTTAATGATGTTAATCCTGCCAATCCATGAGCAGGGTATGTATTTCCATTACAGTGTTTCCTCTCTTCTTTCTTGGAGCAGGGCTTTATAGTATTCTTTGTATAGGTCCTTCATGTCTTTGGTCAAGTGAACTCCAAGATATTTGAGTTTGTGTGGCACTAATGTGAATGGGGTTGTTTTCTTAATGTCCATTTCTGCCCTATCATTATTGGTGTATAAAAAGGCCATTGATATCTGTGTGTTAATTTTGTAGCCTGCTATCTTGCTATATGAGACTATTGTTTCTAGAAGCTTTTTGGTAGAATCTTTAGGGTTTTCTAAGTAGAGTATTATGTCATCTGCCAACAGTGAGAGCTTGACTTCTTCCTTTCCTATCTGGATTCCCTTGATATTTTTTTTTTGCCTATTTGCTATATCAAATACTTCCAGTACTATGTTGAATAGGAGTGGTGAGAGCAGATAGCCTTTTCTTGTACCAGAATTTAGAGGGAAGGCTTTTAATTTTTCTCCATTGAAAAAAATATTTGGCTGTGGTAGATGGCCTTAACTGTATGGAGAAAGGTTCCTTTCATTCTCATCTTGCTAAGAGTTTTTATCAAGAATGGGTGTTGGACTTTATCAAATCCTTTCTCTGCATTTATTAATGTGATCATGTGATTTTTATTTTTTTTGTTGTTGATGTTGTGTATTATATTGATAGATTTGAGGATGTTAAACTATCCTTGCATTCCTGGGATGAAACTACTTGATTGTAGTGAATGATTTTTTGATATGGCATTGGATCCTATTTACCAGTATTTTGTTGAGGATCATTGCATATGTGTTCATCAGGAATATTGGTATATAATTATTTTTGCCAGCATCTCTGTCTGGTTTTGGTATCAAGGTGATGTTGGCTTCATAAAAGCTGTTTGGAAGTGTTCCCATTTTTTAAATTTCTTGAAAGAGCCTGGCTAAGATTGGTAGTAGTTTCTCTTGAAAAGTTTGAAAGAATTTCTTAATAGAATACTAAATATGTATAGTCTATTAGCTCATCCTAACTACTCAGTCCAAAATATTATCCTTAGTTTCTCTTTTCGAAGCATGCTTTACAACCCATGTTTGCAGATATGTTTTTATCATTAGCTTGTTTTCCATCTAAAACATCACTTTATTTTTATTTAATTGTTCTGTGATATTATGACATTGACTGAAAGCATATAAATAAGAAAAATAAATAGTTATTTCTACTTTAAAGATCAAAGTTCTAAAAAGCGACTCTGTGATCCTTAATTTTTTTATGTCAAATATCTAAGTATTGCTCAGAAAACTGCCATAACATTATTGGTGGGTTTTACTGTATGCGTATATCCAGAAGAGTTTAATCTTTGAATTTTTAGGCAGAGTTAAAAAACAAAAAGAGTATGCTCACCAGGGTGAGTCGGATTCACCTAATTCTCTAAGACCTAAATAGAACTAAAACTCAGAATGCAAATCTTCTTTCTCTGCTTCTGTTAAAACATCATTCTCTTCTGCTTTTGAACTTTAGCTCCTTAACTTTCACACTTGGGTAGTGTTACAGCATTAAGTCCCCTAATTTTTAGACTATGAACTTAGATAAAATCATGCCAACAATTTTCCTGGGATTTTATGGGAGATCAGAAGGATATTTTTCCATAATTATGTGATCCCATTTTTGTAATAAAATGACGTATTGATATGTTTATCGACCAATCTGCCTATGTCACTTAGACTATATTTCTTTGGGAAACCCTAAAATAGGTACTATAGTAGCAGTCTGAAATTTTCATTATTGTTTTTACATTCATTTTTCTTTACTTCAAATATAACTATGAATTTACTAAGTTGAAGGTAGAGGTGACAGATCTCACACAAAAACATGAAAATTAAAAAATAAACTGACCAGACCAAACAAAGCCCTACTTTTCACACTACACAGAAGTACTAAAAATTTTCATAGCTCATTCTAAAAACTGAACTATGAGGAAAACGGGCCAGTTATTTACACCTCTACTTCTCCGATATAATTTCAGGTAGATATCTACAGAATAAGAAAACAAAGCAAGACAATGTACAACTATTTTTATTGTCCTGGTAGAATAAGAATTTTTCACACTTCTAGTTCCCCAAATTGAGTGGGAAACTTACTATTTTATTCTCAAATCCATATGTACAATCTACATTTATTATAACACCTTATGCATTGATTTATTTTTATTTTTGTTGTATCCAATATTTTTATGTACTAACCATATTTTAACTCCCAGCCTATCTTGGGAAATTGTTGGCCCAATAATTGTTTGTTGAAGCTAATTGAATCAAATTAAAATGATAGTTCAGGTTTAAATATTAACTAATCCCAATTGGTTGTACCATGTTACCCACTGGACTTAATTATGATTCATATATAAGCTTGCTATTCTGAGTGATTCACAGAATTACAGCAATGACATCACCTAGGAGATGGTTAAAAATAGAGACTCAATTCTCAGACCCCACCCCAGACCTACTGAATCAGAATCTGCATTTTAATAAGTTCCCCAGATGATTTATCTGCCCATTTTAAGATTGACAACTACTGATCTATCTATATAAGGTTAGTTTTCATATATCCAATTTTCAACAAATACATATTAGGTTTCTATTGTGTAAAAATATTGGTTCAATGTAATACAGTAATAAACAAGGTTTAAATATATTACAAAATTTTATTTCTTATAGGCAAAACAAATTATAAAATTTGCTTTACAATAAATAATCACAATACAGTGATTGATCTTTTGGATAATCATAGTAGTGTGAAAGAGATCTATTTTCGGGAATATACAAATATTTTCCTGAAAAACATATTTGATTAAACATCTTAAGAATGAGAATACTTAATTAAAATTTCTCTATAGGACTGAGGAGGAACTTTTTGGAAAGAATACAGCATTTATGAACAATCTGGGACAAAATGAAGTGTGGTATTTGGGTGCATCTTAAAATAGCTATTGTGATTATAGTTACAAGAATGAGGAAGATAATGAAAAAGGAGATGCAGCTAGATACATCATTATAACTCAGAAGATAATGGTGAAAATTCTTATCCTAGAATAATTGCACTGTTAAATGCTAAATATAATAACAATTATTCAAATATATTTTCAATAAAATTTGGCTACAGTATAGATAATTGAAACATGAGGATAAATACTATTATTTTTATTGTTTGTTGTCACCTAACAAACTTCCCCAAAACTTTATTTTATGTTTGGTTAGTCTTAGATCACACCAATTTGTGCTCTGTTCTTACTCCTGACTATGCTCAGGGATCAATCTTAGAAGGTATAGTGGACCATATTCTGGTGACTAACATAAGTTGGCTGAGTAAAAGTTAAGCACCCCACCTGCTCTGGTACCACAGAAGTAAATACTGCTAATTTGTTCTGCACATATATTGTGAATCAGAAACCTGGTAACTGGGAAATATTATTGTTTTTGTTGTTTCAGATGAGAAAGTTGAAGTAGAAAAATCTGCCTCCAAGTCTTCTTCCTTCTCCATACCACTCTCCTGTGTGTATGGGGAGAGGGCAGTGTATATGTGGTGAAGTTGTCTGTTTTTCTCTCCTCTCTCTCTTTCCCCCCTTACTCTTTTCAGAACATTTTATCCTCCTCTCTCTCTTCGTGGATTTAACATTCTTTTAGTATAAAGATTATAAGAGCAAAGGTCACAAAACAAAATATAAATGCTGCCAGTTTTATGCTTTAAATCTAAAAATTGGCAGAGCATGAATTAAATCAGTAAGAGATAGACTAACACAAAAGAGATTTAAACTGTTCACTCTCCTTCCAAACCTGCCATGAGAAAAGCAGAAAACAGTCTGAAGCCATGTTTAATCGACCATAGAATGAAAGTAAAAATAATATTTTTGTGGGACCAAGATGAACATGTTTTCTAATACGTAGTAAAACCTTTTGTGTATATATTAAATTAATTTCTATCACCTGATTGTTGCCACATAAATATTATTTCTTATTGTTTCTAGATTTGGTCAATCAAGTGCATCATAACAGAATTGTAATTCTAAAGAATGTGACCTTGGCTTGTTAGGTGTAGTTTATGTCCCAAGCCTTGTGATATTCTATAGTCATCTCTAGTAATAATTTATTATTAACTAAATATTCTTATATTATTTTTCTAAGTAAGTCACCTAAAGTTTCTTTTTATTTTTCTACAATAATACTGACCTCTGTACATCAGACTAGTTTAAGCAAAGCTATGTGATAATCTCTATCCCATAGTGATGTATAAGGAAAAAAAACTCAATAGGATCAAATGATGTAAATAATAAATACATTATGGAATATGTATGAAAATTATTTTCAAGATTTTCCCTTATTTTCATTTTTGTCTCAAAAATTTTGTGGGAGATATAAAGGAATACATTATGTAGTTTTCATATCATCTATAGTTTATAAAAAGTATTTAGCATGACTGTAATATAATATTAATAGGAATATATTTAGTAATAGAAGCACAAATGTTGGAACAATTAGTTTATATAGACTGAAGAAAATTATTATTATGAATAAATAAACATGTAATGGAACAATTTTTTTCTTTCCCACTTTCATCCTCTTTCTTTCTTCTGTTAAGTAACATATATTTGAACAAATTACTTCCTTTTCAACCTGTCTCTTAGGTTTATCTCCACAAAGAACATGCAGCATTCTTTCAAAAGAGTCCATTATAGGACATCCGAAAACCAAGGTAAGGTACTCATTTTATAAATTTTAGAGATTCATTACCTTTGAGGTAGCATGAGACATACATCACTTAGCATAGCATTAATATATCATCTTCCCAACTTTGACCCTTAATTCTAAAGTAGCATTGTGCTTTAATTCCAACAAAAATCAATTAAAATTTCTAATTCATAGGTACAAAACAGTAAAATAAATTTTAATAATTTATGAAATAATTTATAGAGTTGTTTTGAAGGTGGGATAGTATTTTTAGGGCTATGTCTCACAGTACTTTACGGTTACCCTTTTCTGAGCTGAAGATCATAAAGTTATGATTATTATTAAATTTGGACCTCAAAAGTACTATCCAGGAACTCAGTCCATTGAGTTGTCTCTCTAACTTCAGGCCTTAATTCATTTTTGAGAGTAGAAAATTTACATCATATAAATTAAAATACATAAACACATTACACTATATTGCATTTTGATAGAAGATTCAGTAATTCCAAGGAATAATCACCATATATCCATAGTATAAAGAAGAGCTTTCAATATTAAGTACTTGATATTTTTTGCACCAGAGAATTTCTGGGATTAACTCATGCTAAAATAATGTAAACCTTATATATATGTATGTATATCATATACATAATATATCAGAATCCTAAATGTACATTTGTATAGTTATAATTATGCATGCTGACTGGTGAAAAGTACCCTCTCCTTTAGCAAGTTGTTTTTGGAAACCCAAATCACTAATATGATTTTTTGTTAAATTCTGAAAATTCTTTTCCAAAATTTCTTTCGTAGAGCACAAGTTTGAAACTGTGTTAGTGAATGTGATACACTTCCTCATTTGTCATACAAGGGTTTATAAAACTAAACAAAGTAGAAATAATCACCCCCAAAATTGGTCGTTTAATCATAAACCATTATATATTACAACCTGAGTATCTAAAGAGCAGAAAAGTCTTGACTAAGGAAAGCTATGAATCTTTCATGCAATTGATATGGTGTGACGCTCAGTTTTGGATAAGCAAATGGCTCAAAAAACTGGATGACTAGAAGATCGTTCTTGTATCAACTTCAGAAATTTTCCATGTAGTCTATCCATATGGCTGGCTTAAGCTCTGACTATGGTAATCTCATGACACTCAGATATTATACATCAACACTCAACTTTTACCAGAAATGTTTCAGCAAAAACTATGAAAATCATGCCATCTTTTCTGATCTATGTTTCAGAAGGCATAAGTATCACATTTTTCTTTAGTTATAAGCAGAACCAATAAACCTAGATTTATGAGCATGGGGGGCACCACTTTATGGGAATATCAAGGTCATATTTTGGAATAGCACTTGGGATGAGAAATAACTTCCCTCTTTGGAAAAAAATGTGCTGAGTACATTGTAGAAACAAAGTAGCTCAGTACTAGTGGTCAGTAACTGCACATTTTAGTATCTCACAATAGAGGAGAGCAAAAAAAAAGTTAAGAAAACATTCTGATTCAGACTTCTATAAATCCATAACAGTAGAAGAGCTAGAAAATATTATGTAAAATATTACTTAAATACCCTTTTCTTTGTATTCAATATTTATTTCACCTTTTTGTGTGTATATTAACCATTTTGAAAGCTCTTACCAGTTTTCAAATTATGTATATGTATATACTAGAAATATAATTTATATTTTCATCCCAGAAATTTCCCTAAATGGCACACATAATTGAGTTGTTTGTCCAAAACTAAAGTCCTGATATTATTCCTTATAAAAGGGTTAGTATTTCTGATAGAATAAATTGAAAAATTGAAATCTAATCTACATCTTTACTTGATAACTTCTAAATTGCAAAATGTATTTTCTTCAGACTGACTTAATATGCTTAATATTGTATTAATTATTTATTTACATATGAAAAATTAACCATATTACATAAAATTTAGGTCTCACATATCTGCTAACTCAGAAATTTGGACTGGTTTTTGTTTCACATAGTTTTACTTGAGGAACACATTAGTTAGGTTTTGTTTTGTTTTTGTTTTTGTTTTGTTTTTGGTTTTTGGGTCACATTCAGCAGCGCTCAGGGGTTACTCCTGGCTTTATGCTCAGAAATTGCTCCTGGAAAGCACAGGGGACCAGATGGGATGCCGAGATTTGAACCACCATCCTTCTGCATGCAAGGAAAATGCCCTGCCTTCATGCTATCTCTCCAGCCCTATTAGTTAGGTTTTTATTCCTGTTTCTGTGTTCAGAGATCCTGACTGTTAGTGATTGTGGTATTTCATATGATACCAAAATCAGACGTGTGCAAGGCAAGCACTTTCTCTCTTCCCCTGAAATAGGCATTCTGAAGATAGACCTCAGAAATCTGTTTTCACGAATCCTCAAAATGATTCTGCTATACACTCAAATTTTAAATATACTGTCTTAAACCATCAGTTTCTGATGATTAACTATTTAGCAATTAATTCAATCTTTTTTATTTTATTTAAAATCTTTTTATTCTTATTTATTGTGACAAACATAGTAGTTAATGATTCTAAGATCTCTTCAAATTCTCAGTAGGATGAGCAGAATTGCATCCAAATATTTCTCTTTTTGTAATAAGAAAGAAAACAATCTATTTTTCCTTTTTTGAGAAGGGGATAGGTGTTGTCAGATGATAGCCAGAGGTCCTCAGGGATTACTCCTAGTTTGTAGTCAGGTGTTGCATCTAGTGGATTATGGCAGATCATACACAGTACAGAAGATCTAATCTGGGTTGGCTGCATGCAAGGAAAGTTCCCTACCTGCTGGACTACATACTCTCCAACCCCAATGTTTTCTTTTCCACCGGTTCTCTACTAATGATTCTCCAAGATCATTTGCCATGTGAATTTGCTATAACTCAGGTTTCTCTTTTTCAGCTGGCAGCAGTATTTTCTTTCAAGCAATTTTTCATATAAAATGCATCAGATAATTTTGATCATTATCTATGAGATGACTGGTATGTCTTGCTTAGTTTGAAAACTTTCTTAAATTACCCTCAACATAGCAATCTAAGTAGATTGCTCACAACATAATTATAATTGTGTCATACTCTTCTGCATAAATCTGTAAATATATCCCACTTTTCATACAATACTAAAGCCATATTTATAATAATAGACTCCAAGATGGTAAATGGTCCACCTTCTTCTTATCTTTTATTTTCTGTCTGAATTCTCTTCTGATTTTCTACTCAGACACACTGAGGTTCTTGCACTTTCTCCAGTGTTATCTGTCTAACTTAAAATGGAAAAAAATCAACCAGAGTGGTCTGCGTTTTTAAAACAGAAAACATAGTGGGAGTAGAACATAGTGAAGAAGACTATGGAAGAGCACAGAATGACCATTGTAAAGTCAGGAATGAGTATCAAACAGATCAGACTGCAATATTTTTATTCTAGAATTAACCTTGCTTATACAGAAAAATAACAAGTTTTCTGGTCCACTTCCCGATTCTATTTATTTTCTTGTCAGTCTTTGCTTAAATAAGCAGTATGATTTTTATAATTCTGCTTAATGATAATCATAAATAAATATTATTTGTTGTTGGTTAGTTACAAATTGCTGACCGAGAAGTCAATGTTTATAATACTGAGATAAAAATGTAGTGGAGCTCTCTATTCTAATGGTGCTGGAAAAATTTTCATTCTCACATTGAAGTGGAATGAATTGAGAATATGAAGATTGGTGTACTCATATCCCTTTCCTAGCTTGCCCTTTGAAAGAGCAAAGCAAATAAAGGCTTTGATCATTGTCTGAGTTGAAGAGCAGAACTGCAACCCTTTCTTACCCTTTGATTTGAAGAGTAGCCTTTCACAGCAGGGTTCAAAGCGCATATCTTTACTTTTGGAACCTCTTTCTGACTGTGAGCATGGGCAGTTTGTCTTCAGAAATTTATATAGTGTCGCCTCATTCTATTTTTCTTCTCATCTATTTCTCTACATATGCCACCCACCCTAAAAACAAAATTCCAGTGACATTCTTATATTCTAATACAATCTTACATTTGATAGAAAGCTCTGTTCTTTTCTATCATACCACAGTTTCTCTTTTCCTTCACTAAATGAATATATTCATTTTTATATTTTATTTACACACCTAAAATCTTATTGTGTATAAAACTTACCCCATCAAAGGCACCAGCTGCAAATGTTGGTTCCAAATGGCCTAGAATTGTCTATAATCATAATATGATCTTTGATCAACTTGTACTATATACCGCAAAATAATTAACATGTGTAACAAAATTACATGGGAACTCACTGGATATAAAATCAATTGTAATTGGGGCCAGAGAGATAGCATGGAGGTAAGGCGTTTGTCTTTCATGCAGAAGGTTGATGGTTTAAATCCCAGCATCCCATATGGTCCACTGTGCCTGCCAGGGGCAATTTCTGAGCATAGAGCCAGGAGTAACCCCTGAGCGCTGCTGGGTTTGACTCAAAAACAAAAAGAAAAAGAAAGAAAAAAGAAAAAAGACAGATAGACAAAATAATCAATTATAATTTATGAAAATTAAAAAAAACTTAATATATTAATGAAGAATACAGACATATTCCCCACTGGTAATTAGAACCACAGTGGGATAAGAGAAATGCTGGGGAAATAAGGTACCAAGGAAACAAAGGCATATATCAGGGAAATATATTCAAGTGAAAAAAATCATAGAAAGGGCTTGTCTGTTACTAAGTCAACACCCACTATTTCATATTAAATTTTGAAACTTACCTAAGAGCTCTCAATGCCTTCTGTTTCTAATATGATCCACTAGGACTTAAGAGGATAATTAATACTGTGGGGAAAAGAGAAATAAAACAAATGCATTTGAAAAAATATGTTAAGAGTTGAACTTCTGGGGTTAATATGTTTCTTCTTTATTGTCCTTAGGAAATTAGGCAGGATTTCTTAAAAGCTCTACCAGCCCTCTGGGATTCATAGGATTTGAAAACTGTGCTTTGAAACATGGATATATTTATTCTTTCTATAATGAGTGATAACCAAAAGGGAAATGTGTGCTGCCAAATTTTTCCACAGTTGGCAGGAAGTTCATGGATTTTGTGTGCTCTTCTTTGTTGACAGAATGACAGCCTCTTTAACCTTCCTGGTGAAGAAAGTACATTCACTGGTCTGGAGAGATCACACATTTAGTTGGGCATTTGCCTTTCAGGCAGCCAACCCAAATTTAATCTCTAGCATACTATATGGTCCGCCGAAGACCACCAGAAATTACCCCTGAACTCAGATCTAGGAATGACCCCTGAGCACAGCAGGTGTAGCCATAAAAAAAAGAATGTACATTCAGCCTTTTCCTAAACAAACACAAACACACACAGAATTTACACCATTGCTAAAATTATTTAAATTCTTTATCTATCTATCTATCTATCTATCTATCTATCTATCTATCTATCTATCTATCTATCTATCTATCTATCTATCTATATATTTGTTTTGTTTTGTTTTGGGGACACACCCGGTGACGCTCAGGGGTTACTCGTGGCTATGTGCTCAGAAGTCGCTCCTGGCTTGGGGGACCATATGGGACGCCGGGGGATCAAACTGCTGTCGGTCCTAGGCTAGCGCAGGCAAGGCAGGCATCTTACCTCTAGCGCTACTACGCCGGCCCCGATCTATAATATAATTTTACTGAATATTTCTATTCTACATTAATAATTATCTGTCCAGTCTGTTTAGAACTTTTGTTTGTATACCCTCATTTATAAATTCTTCCATTTGCCCCAAACCATCCCCACATATATTCAATTTCATTTGTATATATACATATATGTATATATGTATAGCCTTACATTTCTTGTATAGCCTTACATTCCTTGTTCCTTGAATGTGATTAAGGTTCTTGTCATTAAGAGTCAAATATCATATATACTCTTATCATGCCAGAATTTGGTAGATGTTAGCCTTTATTAACTTCAGTTTGTTAACAAGATGAATTGTTTTATTTCTATCAAATAATTGTAGCAGGTATTCCTTTCATTTGTATATAATTTCTTATGCTGCCCATCTGAACCTGCATACAAACTCATATATATGGTCACACAAACCAAGCACACACAAATGCACTCTAATACTTAAATTCATACATAAACACCACTTTTATATATTACTCAAGTCTTAAGCTTTATCTATTAATCTTTAACCAATTAAAAAAATTCCAAACATAACATTACTTGTTCCCTGCTTTAATACTTTGACATGTTCCCTCCATTAATACTCTGGTCATATTATTTTAAAACTACTTAACTTGCTTTAAAAAAAAACAGATCTTTTAAAATGCATTTTGGCAACATCCATAGAGAGGAGAATAGAATATTATATTAGCAATGGAAATTTAGAATCAGAGAAATTCTTAGACTTTATCAAGATATTGGAAGAAAATTAATATAGGTTGGTAGGAAGTGCTCATGACATACCATGCCCTGTTTATTATTACTTTATGCCAAAATTCTTAATTTTGAACATACATTCTTTGTAATTAAAAATTTAACATAAATAAACTATATCTTGAAAACTGTAAAGTAATATACATCTGTGAAATACATTTTCAAGACTGTTTGGTTTTTATGAGCAAAACTGTGCATAAAAATTGGTTGAAATAAAGCTGTTAAATAGTATTCTTCACTTTCCATAATACACTTATAAAAATGTAATTGACAAGATGTTTAAATAAAGATATTAATTAAAATGTAATTGATAAAACATATGTAAAATTGTATAATTTATTAGGAAAATAAATCAATAGGTAATGTGGTCTGATCTGCCACAGAAAATTAAAATCTTATAACTACAAATAGCCATATATGTTTATAGAAATTAATCCTTAGAGACAATATGGCTTGAGATTCTTACTCTTGGGGATGGAGTCCCAAGCAATGCTCAAAGGGCCCCTGGGCGACTCCTGGTGATACTCCCCATTTTGTCTGGACTGCTCATTGTTAAGAGTCTGAGGATACAGTTCTGTTCATTTCTTACAGGTCTGGGAGTTACCAGAGTGTCTATGGCAGTTTGAAGAATCTCCAACCTAAATTGCCCATATGTTGAGGCATGAAATAACAAAAATCAAAATGAATCCCAGTGCACCCTGGGCTATCTCACTGTGGACATCACTGAGATTAAAAACAACAACAACAACTACTTCTACTACTACTACTACTACTACTACTACTACTACTACTACTACTACTACTACTACTACTACTACTACTACAATTAAAGGTGGGAGCAGAGCAAGAGCACAGTGAATAAGGTACTTGCCTTACTCAGATTAGATCCGTGCAATCCTATACAGTCTCCTAGCTCATCAGGCATGATTCCTCAGCACAATGTCAGAAATAAACCCTGTTTGTATCCTCCCCAAAAAATATCTAACCAGTATTCCTCTTGCTACCTTTCAATTATGACTCAGAAAATTTAATTGCAGCTTTCAACTAATTAAACATTTAAAATGATAGATTCTTTGTTGAGAATCTTTGTTGAGAATTGACTTTACAATCTACAACATGCTAGACACAGAAAGGACGACTTATACTAGCAGCCTGGGGGCGGGGGGCAAAGGAGGGCCAATATGGGATGCATGCTGGGAACAGGGGTGGAGGGAGGATAACACTAATGGTAGGAATGCCCCTCATTCAATGTCACTATGTACTTAAAATACTACTGTGAATTAATTGTAATCCACTTTGATCAAAATAAAAACGATTAAAAATAATTAAAGAAATTAATAAATGGATTAATTGGTCCAATAAATATGTACCCAAATTCCTCTAAAAAGGAGAATTGACTTTAGTGGAGGGAGTTATGCTTATGTATTTTACATAGTATAATTTGTATACTGTAATGTCTATTATCATAAAATCTATTCTTAAGTAGTATTACCTAATTAAAGAAAGATATAATATGATAAAAATTAAATACTGGCATTATTTTGTAATAATTTTGTTCTAATTGAAATTAAGATAAATGCTCCAAACTTACTTTTATATTGCCATTTTATTGGAAATAAAATTATTTTGTTATTTCATACTCTACCTTATTTACCTGCACAAACATAAAGAGCTCCAATTGCACAAGACTTCTACTGTGCTCCTAAATTTTCTAAAGCCCTGGTGGATACCCTACAGTTTAGTAGGAACTGGTTTTGGTATATAACTTGGAGTCATTTGGTGGGGAGAAAATACTATCCTTGTCATTAACTGAGGTAACCAATATAACACATTATTTTATTCAACTATTTAACTTTTTAACTCAAAAGAGAAAATATTTAGAATCAAAATTTACAAGCTTGTGATAGAGAATTTCACCTCTGTACTGACATTGTCTGGACTATTTGAAATAGGCTCTAATCCAACAAAAATCTTTCAATAATCCAAGGTTTGAAAAAAGAGGAAGGTATGAATTGCTTTTTCTTCTTTCTTTCTTCTTTCTTATCTAGCTTTACTATTGCTGTTGCTGTTGCTGTTAAAGTCAGTCTTGGGTATTTAGATATGAGCTTTTAGTCGTTTTATTCTTTCTTCTTTCTTTTCTAATATTCTCCCACTATAGTTTCCTTGCTAATCTAGTTCCCACTCTGTGATTTAGGGTCACTTGTGCCATACTTATAAAATTCTTAAATTCTTTCTACACTTTTGGTTAAGGTCAGTATATTCAATTGACCGAGCTTTTTTATCCAGGTTCTTCCATTACATATGCTGAAGCAACTTCATGACAACTATTCTTAATAATGATTGCTCTGACAATTAATCATTGCTAATCATTAAATTAAAAGGCTACCTCCTCACTGTGTAAAACAGAAAAGAATGATTAAATAAATAAATCTAACTGTTGCCAGAAACCAACTGTTAACTCTGCAAACTGAATATGCTTTAATTTTTCTACAGTGGAGTGTCAACATTTCTAAACAAGTGAGCTTATATGTATTAGTTTTGTCCATCATTAATATATTTGTTATTTATTATTAGATTATTGATATTATTAAAATTAATATAATAGTATTAATACAATTAATAAAATAGTATTAATACAATATTAATATAAAAAGAGATATTTAACAGAAAGAGGAAGATGGGGAACACCTTTATTTTGGGTTAGTAGCTGGGTTTTCTCTTACAATTCCACCACCTGGATTACTCAAACTTTCCACACCTGGTGTATGGGTATTTGGCTTAGTAAAAGAAGAGGAGTACTGGTTTGGGGCTTGGGCAAACACCACCAGAAAGAAGCCATAAGAAGCCTCTGACTCCAGTACTCTTTCCTAACTGGCTTGGTTTATTAATCATTTGCCACTAATACGCTTCTTCAGATCCTACTGCGAGGAGTTTAGAAACACTGTGCCTGGTGTGATCTCACAATCTGTGGGTTTTATTTTACAACTGGCACCCAAACAGGGAAAACTCAAGGCCTTGAGAAGACCCCAATGATGTTGAATGATAGTGAGTTGGTTGATTGATATTGATATTGGTTCTCTGGTGGCTAATCACCAAGATGGCTTCCATGAACTGCAGTGCCTTTCACCATATGCAGTGTGCTTCACCATGACAACACTGTATATGGTCTCTGTTCTGAATGTGGCAGAGGTCCTTTTGGGAGAGACAGAAGGAGTCAGTGAAAGGGAGAGAGCTGAAGACTCAGAGCAGCATCATAGGGGCAAAAGCCCAGCACTTTTCTTCAACCAAAGGTGCTTTGTGCAGGGTTCTCACCCCCAAACTACAATAGCTTATAGAGTTCACTGATAGGGTAGAAGCCAAAGAGAAAGCTCAGTGTGAGAAAGACTAATAGCAGGCAGATGAGCAGGTACCCGCACCCAGATTCTGACTCAGTTACAAAAGGTCTTTCCATTCGAAATGACCTCAGATGGCTACTATAGAAAAGGATGGAGGGGGGCTGGGTAGGTGGCGCTGGAGGTAAGGTGTCTGCCTTGCAAGCGCTAGCCAAGGAAGGACCGCGGTTTGATCCCCCGGCGTCCCATATGGTCCCCCCAAGCCAGGGGCGATTTCTGAGCACATAGCCAGGAGTAACCCCTGAGCGTCAAACGGGTGTGGCCCAAAAACCAAAAAAAAAAAAGAAAAGGATGGAGGATGCAAGCCTCGCCAAAGAAGCCCAACTGGTTTTAGAACCTCATGCAACTTTCTTCTAAGTTAATATCTTGATCTATCAGTGTCAATAATTATATTTCTGGTAAAATTGTGTGTTCTGGTTCAGATGAGTATTTCACCTGTATTGATTTTATGGCCACTCTTTTATTCTATGCAACACTGCAAACATATAATTTTGTATCCAAGTTTAGTGGTTTAATATTAATTTTCACATTTCAGGGAAGTACATAATGTTGTTAGTTTTAATAGTTCTCATCTATCCAAGTGAATGTTTCTCAATTGTGTGATATTTAATTGTCTACATTATTTAGTAACTTATTCTCAAAATACATCTGAAAAAATATTCTAAATTCTTTGTCTGCAAAGTTATGGAAAGGAACTTGGATATTATAAACTCTATTACAGTGCTCATTATAAGTATGTTTTTAGTAAACTTATTTTTAAACTATGTATACATATATACATATTTATACATAGGAAAAGTGTACTAGTGAAAGAATGGGTGTTGGGCATTGTGTGTCTGAAACTCAGCCATGAACAACTATTTTACTCAGAGTGATTCAATTAAAATTACTTTAAAAACCATAAAGAAACTGTCACCTCTTTTAATGTGTTATCTTAATTCTTCTCTAAGATGAACAAACAAATATGGATTTTTGGATAAAAATGATTATTGAAGGAAAAGATGACAAAACCTTTAAACCTCGGCCAGTCTGTTAGTTTGAGCAGAAAAACAATGTGCTCAGTTAGCTGGACTAAACATTTTAAAACAATTTTAAATTGTTAGTAAGGCTAGCAATCTATGATTGTTCAGTGTTCAACATGACTTGTGAATAATTGCAGGATCATTGCAATTATATTGTACTTTTTACAAAACACTCCACACATTCCTGCCACATTAGAGACCCACTTTTTTTTTTTTCAGATTAGCAGACCTCTGTAATCTATTTGAATGTTCAGGTGGCATCTCTCTTTGAGTTCTAAGAACTGCTAGGCCTCTGGGATGTGTGCTGCATTACAGACTTAAATGATAATAAAGCAGCACACAGACCTTTTTCAGCCACTAATTAGAAACACTAACAGTGGCAAAGTAACTGAACAATTCTTTATATTTATTTTATTTTCTTTTAATTTTTATGAATCAAGCATCAGTACCTCCCAAAAAATATAAACCTAAGTCAACCCTAAAACATTTGGTACTATGGCACATCAATTTGTTACCCAAATTTTTGTGTAGGTAGAAAAATATTAACAATGAAGTCATACCCCGGAGATGATGCAAAAGGGAACTTGCTCTTCAGGTCTGGCTGAATTCCCAGATTTGGACCAGTGTTCATCTACCGGAATCATTGATAATGTTTTCTGTCAGGGTCATAAAATAGTTTCAGAGAAACGTAAATTTTTATGAGAAGAATAGTAAAGAAGATGACTTCTAGGCCCGAGGATTAATATTTGTTCTTGTGGTTTGTTGGAGGATAGCATAGGTGAGGATGGGGGAAATGAAGGCACAAAGTTTGCTCTTTGCTGTTGCTGCCCAATATAAATAGTAGCTTCTAGACAGGTGCAATTGCTCACATTTTAAAGGCTCCAAGAAATCCCTAAATCACTAGACTGGAACTTTAGAACTTGCTGGTTTTGTCTAAAATATAAAAATACATTTTTTTCGTCTTTTTCCCTTTCCTTCATCTTTTTTTTATTATGGTAAGATTCTCCAATAGGCTTCTATTATTGTTGTTGTTATTGTTGTATTAAGGATAGCTTAAATGTAATATGTCATGAAGTTTAGAGACCTTTTCAAAGAGTAGAAATGTTATGATGCTTAAACCACATACTGTCAAATACTATTTTAAGTGCCTTGCTTCATCAAATAAATTCAGTTAGTAAAATTGAATTTGGAAGATTTTCTCCTCTTTGTGATGAACAAAGAATGATTATCATACCTGAGATACTCCTGACTTCCCTTTTGTACAAGTAGAGTAGTCATTCTGATCTTGAATTTTATTAGAGTTTAAGCTGTCAGGTTATTACTGTCAGTTTCAAAAACAGAGTTACTGATATAAAATTAATTTATTGAATGGGATTTGTTTAGCCCTGAGGGAATAATGTCACGATTTAATTTAATTTCCATATCATATTGTCTCATTTGTGGAGGAAAAAATAAATTTTCTTTTTAACAGAATAAAGTGCATTTTGCTCAATGGTGTACTTCCTCCTTACAGGTATTACTTGCTCCTAGATCATCAGTTGTCATAACAATATGATATATTGTTCAATAACTCTTGCTTGCTAAAATTTGGGAAACAGCAATGATTTAGGCATTTATTTATATAAAAATGTGTTACAAGGTTTTAATAATACTTTAAAGAGTTTTTTCTTTATTCACATTTTTAATACCAGAGCTTAACTATAAGTTCTTCCCTGCATGAATATATATTAAAATATATTTAAATATTTATATTTTAAGTTATTGAGTCACAAACAACTTGATCATTTAATATCCTCTTTGATTTTCTCTTTGACCCACTGGTTGTTCAGTAGTAAGCTGTTTCATTTCCAGGTGTTAAAGTTCTGTTCTGTGTCCCTTTGTTGTTCACGTCTAATTTCAGTGCCTTGTGATCAGTGAAGGTAGTCTGCATGATTTCTATCCTCTTGATTTTATGGAGCTATGTTTTATGGGCAGTATGTGGTCTCTCCTGGAGAATGAAACATTTGTATTGGAGAAGAATGTGTATCCAGGTTTCTGGGAATAGAGTGCCCTATATATCTACTAGTCCATGTTCTTGCATTTCACTTTTCAGAGCTAGTATATTTTTGTTGGGTTTCAGTCTGGTTGACCTACCAAGGGGGGACAGGGCAGTGTTGAGGTCTCCCACAATTAATGTATTGCTATTGATATCATTTTTAGATTTGTCAACAATTGTATTAAATACGTTGCTGGCCCCTCAGTTGGTGCATATATATTTAGTGTGTGACTTCTTCCTGTTGTACATATTCCTTGATTAGTAAAAAATATCCATCTTAGTCCCTTACAACTTATCTGAGTCTAAAGTTTGTGTCATCTAATATTAGTATGGCCACTCCAGCTTTATTAAGGGTGTTGTTTATTAAGGGTGTTGTTTGCTGTGATAATTTTCCTCCAGCCTTTGATTTTGAGTCTATAATTGTTCTGACTATTCAGGTGGTTTCATATAGGCAGCAAAAGTTTGGATTCAGTTTTTTGATCTATTTTGCTACTCTGTGTCTCTTAACTGGTGCAGTTAGTCCATTGACATTGAGAGAGATAGTTATCATGGGATTTAGTGGCATCTTTTTGTAGAAGTTTAGTGTTTTATATTGGTCCATCTTGTCTTAAAGTAGACCTTTCTTTTAAGCCTGGTTTTGAGTCTGCAGAGTTTCTGAGCTGTTGTTTATTCGTGAAACTAGTATACTTCCTTCAAACCTGAAAGTGAATCTTGCTGGGTGCAGTACTCTAGGCGAAGCATTTATTTCATTAAGTTTGGTCACTATATTCCACCACTGCCTCTGTCCTTGAGGGTTTCTTGTGACAGCTTTGCTGTAAATATTAAGGATTATCTTTTGAATGTAATTTCTCTTTTTGATCTAGCTGTTTTCAGTATTCTATCATTATCTGTGGGATTCATCATTGTGACTACGATATGTCTAGGGTGCTTTTCCTTGGGTTTCTTTTAGCTAGTATTCTTCAGGCATGCAGGATTTGGTTGCATGTAGTCTTTAACTCTGGTAGTTTTTCTGTAATGATGTCCTTGACTGATGACTCTTCCTGGGGATTTTTTTTCCTGTGTCTTCGGTTCTCCAATTCTTCTCATGTTGTTTCTGTTGATCTTATCAAAGACTACTATTTTCATCAGTTCACATTCTTTGAGTAATTTTCCCATTGTCTGATCATATGCTTTAAGGCTTTTATCTAGTTTCTTCTGCTGTATGGAGTTGTTATGCATCACATCTTCCAGCTCACTAATTCTATCCTCAGCTGCTGTTACCCTATTGGAGATGCTTTCCATTGAGGTTTTCAATTCGCCTACTGAGTTTTTCAGACCTGTTATTTTAGTTTGGAGTTTTCTGATTTCTATCTTTTTTAAAATATTTTTTTCTTTATTTAAACATCTTGATTACAAATATGATTGTGATTAGATTTCAGTCATGTAAAGAACACCCCCCCTCACTAGTGCAACATTCCCACAACCAATGTCCCAAATCTCCCTATCTTTATGTCATCTTGATTCTTATTAATGTTCCATTTAACTCAATCAATGCTTTCTTTGAGTTTTGTGAACATCCTCCATATTTCTTCTCTAAACTCCATATCTGAGAGACTAACTAGGTGGTTGGCCATTTTTAGGTTATCAGAGGTGCCCTCTTCATTCTCTATGTCTGGTTTTGGCCTGTGTTGTATCCCCATTGTCACATTGTATTATGGATTTTTCTACTGTTATTGTGTTATTCAGCTGCATTTCACTGGCTTCACCTTTGTTGGAGGGATGACTCACCTCTGAAGAAGGCGAGCCCTAAGGAAAGTATGCTGAAGAGGATCAAATTCTCAGGCAGCAGGAAAGCAGAAAAGGCCCAAGATGTCTGTCACGCTTCTGACACACAGCAGAAATCAGCTAATTCCACTGTCTGTGGACTGGATGACTCAACTCTGAAGAAATCAAGCCCTCAGGGAAGAATGCTGGAGGATCAAATTCTCAGGCTGCAGGAAAACATAAAAGGCCCAAGATATCTGCTGTGCTTCTGACACACAGCAGAAATCAACTAGATTTTCAACATGATCATTTGAGGTATCCTTCATGTTTGTTCAAGGATAAAACTCATACTATGGGGAAAAATAGAAGCATAATTGGCTGAATACGTGGAAATGGTGGACATAGAAACAACATTCATATAACCTAGTACTTAATGCCTTTTGTTTGGGTGCCACACTCAGCCATACTATGAGTATTCCTGTCATTCCTCTTAAAAATCACTTCGGTGTGAACTGGGAGATCATATGTGGTGCCAGATTAGAATATAGAATTTGAATCTGGATTGATCAAAGGCAAGTAAGTGCCCTACCTACTATATTATATCTTTGTTCCCTTAACCCTTTCAATATACTTCTTTTGTTTGTTTTAGTGAAACACTCTGCTGCGCTCACTGTTTGCTCTTACCTCTTAGTTCAGGGATAACTCCTGGTGGTCAATATGGGGTGTGAAAAATAGGGCCCCAGCTGCAGTAAGAGCAAGTACTTTATCTTCACTGTAAAATTTCTCTGTCTCCACTCCACCCCAAAATACTTTTAAGAAATGTTACTAAAGAGGTACTTAAAAATGCAGTAATGAAGAAAATTACTCCAGATGCATTAAACACACCAATACTGAATTATATTTTTAGAAGATATTATTTTACATATAATAGTTATGAATCACTCTATAATTTGGAAATTTATAAGAAAGTAAATAATCACTCAAATTTCAATACAAAGTCCTCAAAAAATCAATTCTCACTTTGTGAGGACTCTATTTAACAAAGTCTCAACTTTTTCTCTCTCCTTAAAATGAGCCATAATAGCAAATCAATATTTGTTTGACAAACACGTTTTGAGCCCTCATTATGTGAAATGCATATTATTTATCACTACAGGTTGTAAAAAGCTGCAGAATGCACAACTTCTTACCTCATGGAGTTTGCAATCAATAAGTAGGGCAATACAATTACACCATGAATGTTGATACGATACAGAACAGAGAAGGAGCACATGATAAATTCATGAATGAATAAGTAGAGCTATGCTAGTAATATTTGTATTGTAGAGCAAGGTCCGTGAGTGGTTGCTCAGTGGACCATTCCTAGTGATATTCTACTAAACAAGTGGTTTATTGCTAAAATCTATGTATGTGTGGCTTCTCAGGGCTTACGGTGCATAAAGCTATTAGAGACACCTTGGTAGTAGTCAAGTATTCTATAGGGTCGTACCCATGATGCCGCAAAGGTTATATGTTTCTGGAAATAGTTTGCTTTAAGGTGTAATACTTAGCATGCATTATAACCAATGTAACATCTCCATAGCTCCTTGTGAGTAATCTATAGTGTTATGTAATACTGTGTGACTCCATAGAACGTAAAAAAAATACTGGTCTAAACACAAAAGTATTCTCCCTAATCTGTTTATTTAGCTCCTTTTACAAAGACCTGATATTCCCAGAATTTATTTTAATGACTTAAGTATTAACATTTACATTATAAATGCTCATAAAGACCAAACTTCACTTAAAAAACTCATTTTGACTTATGAAAATCCAAACAAGAATACTTTCTTTAGTATATATTAAATATGTACTATTAGATATGTAATAGTAGCAAAATATGAAGCTAACTTTTTACTATGCAAGAATAGGCACATATCTGCAATTTTATATAATTCAATATAAGCAGAGCAGATGTTACAAATTTTCATGAAGAAAATGATTACATCTCATCATGTTAAAAAATGTCTTCAATCTAACTTGATGGACCTCAGATTTCAACAAGCACCCAAAATACAAAAAGTCTTCTTAAGATACATTTTGCAATAGGATTGGAGTGAGGTCTGAACACTCCCATTTTGAGTAAAGCTAAGAAGTGTTATCACTAGCCCTGGGATTGCTTAGCGTGCAGCTGCTTTGATGTGAGAATATGTTACTATTTCCACAATTATTTTAAGCCACTAAATATTAAAAAAAAAGTCTTGAAAAGTATTCAAAGGCGCAAAACTAGAAAACACACAAAGGGAAAATAAAATTGGACAGCAATTAAATTTAAAATTACTAGTTATACCCAAATTAAAAGTATCACTTGAAAATTTACTATTTGAGATAAAATATATTAAAACTGATTATATTAAGGAAGTTAAGAAAAATGAAGGATATCATATATTGCTAAAACTGAAAGGTAATTTGGCAGTGTGTATCAAAGACCTCTATTTAGAAATAGATGCTCTTTGCTCAAAGTTTTCTTCTAAAAACAAATGCCAAAAATTAATCAAGAACATGCAATAAAACGTATATGCTAATGTTCATCAAAGTATGATTTACAATAAAAGCATTTTAATAAAACTGGGTATAGCCAGCTTTTATTATATTCATGTTTTAAATATTTTGCATCTTTTGTATTGAAGATTTAATATTATAAAGCATTGAGAAAATTTTATAATGCTTATTTTGAAAAAAGAAGAACAATAAAGTTTGAAATAGATCTTATATGAAGTAAAATTTGTGTTTAGGTCTAAATGTTTACATAGACAAAACAAATACCAAAAATATAGTAAAAGACTAGAATTGAAATACTGACTCCTATTACTCAGGTTGATAATCTTTCATAGAACTTTTTATTTTCTTATACATTTTTGACGTTTCAAATTTCTCATGCTGAGTTTTACGAGGAATAATTCATATCTCCTCTCTCTTTGGACTTAGTAACTAGTTTCCCCCTGATTAAAATATTAGCATAGTTTCTCAACCCTTTTATCTAGAAAAGTTATTCATACCAAGAGTTAAGATTATCCTTAGGAAATAATTGTGCCCAAAGCTATGTCAGTTTCCCTTAACTTCTAGGACTTGGATAGTATAATAATCATAATTTAATAGCACACTATAATTATATGTTAATATTTAGCCATATGCTATTCTATATGCCTTAACTATGTCCAATGTATATTTATATCATCATATTCATTAGTATACAACCAGTTTCTTGTCAGCTAACGAGCAGCCTAATTTCTTTCGAAGAAATATTAACCTGGTGAAATAATATACAGGAAAACATTGAGAAATAATGAGACGAGGGTATTGAGTACACTTGTATTACTTATTTTTTCAACTTCACCACATTTCCAGTACATCATAGTGGGTCACTTTGTATCTGCAAGATTAATTGCATTTTCTCTGTCAACTGATTTGGAAGAGGATAGTTTCACAATTGCAGAAAGATAGGTGGCATTGTTCTAAGATTAATAAAGTCTTGATTTAGCTTTGTTCACCTCTGCTCAAAGCATTCCAAAAAGTACAGGTTTTTAATTTTTTTATTTATTAATATCTTTGTTTAAGCACCATGATTACAAACATGTTTGTATGTGAGTTTGTTATATAAAAGGACACCTCCCTTCACCAGTGCAATATTTCCACCACCAATGCCCCCATTTTCCTCCTCCTTTACCCCATGCCTGTATTCTAGATGGATATTCTATTTCTCTCACTCACAACAGTCTTAATACAAATAGCTATCTCTTCAAGATCTTCATCTATGAATAGATGATAGGTGACATATGATATAGATGATATATGATATTATATATTATTATATACCATATGATATATGATATGTATAATATATATCATATGATATAAGATAATAGATGAACTTCATCTATTACCTAGCTTATATAAAAACTGGACATAGCTCCCTCATTACGGTTGAGTCAGACTGATTTTCAACCAACTTACTACTTGGAAGAAGGAAACAGAAGGCATGAGCTATGTGCTATTGTCTTCACCCAAAAATATCATGAGAGACTTATTGCTTATTTTTTGAAGACTATGGATAAAAGGAACCAGGCATTCTAATTGAATGTTAATAAAAATATACTACCATTCCTGCAGATGTTTCAGTCTCTCTCACACACATACTACTAAAGATGTCTTTTGAACATTGCTCACATTCTTCCTCATTTTTATCACGCCAGTAGAAGTTAATAATAATATCTGTCTATGACATAAAGATACAATTTTACAATTATTTTCATAATAAAAAAGCAACTTGTTTCTTTTCCAACTATCTCTGGGTACCTCTGAGAGGGAAGCTAGAAATAATATGGAATAATATAAAAACCATTGTAGAAACAATAGAAGTAAAATTAATTCTTTGGACTGTTGTTAATATTTTTAAATTCATTTCCAATCTTATAGGTCTCAAAAATCAATTAAAACTATTTAACTCACCGTGCAAGAATGAATTTATTGGTGGAAAGAAAGAGGCAGGCTTAAAATCTTTGAAGGTTAGATGCAGAATGCCTTCAGCGGAAAGCAGGAAGGACAAATGTAGGCTTATAATGGGATTATGAGGGCTATTTTTTGGGTGGGAAGTGTTCACTGAAGAGTACTAAGTGGTCCAATTAAAAATGCTATTATTCACTTTTGAAGAGTTGAGATTTCAAAAACTCCTAAAATATAAAGTATAGTCAGATCATGAACTTAACCTGGTTGAGTGCTTTTATAAAATGTCCTTAATCTTATCTTTTTATAGTTTTTATTATTAAGGCTAGTCCATAACTCTTTCCTTCATAATTTGCCTAGGTAGGTCTAACAAGGACTCTATCTAGATCATGGTAGTAGACACTCTCAATAACCCAACCAATACACTTACAGAGATAATGCTGGGTAAAAAAAAAGTAAACAATTGTTGCCTTGCATTCGGCCAGCCTGGGTTCTAACCTCAGCATCCCATATGGAACATTTTCTGAGCGCCAGGAGTAACTGAAACAAAACAACAGCAACAACTACAAAAAGTAAATGATGGGAATAGAGTCTCTTCCAGCAAATGCATTCTCCTTATGTAATATAAATTCCTTGAGTGTATCATTATATTGTGAAAGCAAGTATAAAGTATAAAGTGTTACTTCTAGTGTTTTATTAAAAACTACCCTTTCTTCATTTCAATCTAATCCAATCCTACCAGGTGACTATTCATTGAATCTTTTCTGATTCAAAACTGGATCATAAAAAATAAAACAAAATAAAACCAAGAATATTTTTAATGTCAGTGAAGTTAAACATTTTGAGCATATGGATACATTTTTCTAAATTATTAAAAACAAAGAAAGAACTCCAAAATGTATTTTTAAGAAGTTTCACTGAGAATTATTACCTAATCTAAAGACATTTTACCTAAACTAATAGCAGTTTCTGCCTCTCCCAAAAGTATGAACTTAAAGTACTTATTCTTTGTTTCCTAATCAGCAGTAAAATAAAATAAGTTTTGATACTGCTTCCATCAGATTTCCCTGAGAGAAGGTGACTTTTTCTGGAATAATTTTTCAATTATTTGCTAATAAACTCAAACTATCCTTTTTAGTAGTTAAAAACTTTCTACTTCCCTCCATCCCACCCCATCCCCACCTGTACTGGGAATGTTGCACTGGTGAAGGGGGTGTTCTTTACATGACTGAAACCTAATAACAATCATTTATGTAATCAAAATGTTTAAATAAAGAAAAAAGTTAAAAAAAAGGAAAAACCATAAGCAGGCCCATCAAATAAAACATAAAAATAAAAAACAAAAACAAACAAAAAAATCTTTCTACTTCCTGTGTGTACCACCAGCTTTCTGCTCCTCATATGGGAAATTCTCTGTTTCATAAACAGTTTTGATATGCTTGATTTATAATCAAGCAAAATACATGCCTTGTTATTTGTTTTCGGGCCAGTCACAGTTGTGCTTCAGGCTGACTCCTAGCTCTACAATTAGAACTCACTCCTTGCAAGTTCAGTAGACCATTATGAGGTGCTGCAAATCAAAACCAAGTCAGCCATATGAAAGCCAAGCACCTTACTAGGTGTGCTATCTCTCTGGCTGCCTATCTTTTTTAAATTAACTGCATTAGTTTTCTTCTATTTAACAATCAAATTATTGCAAAACAGAATTTTATTAATATATAATTTCTATAGAATATAATTTCTAGAGAAGATATATAGATATTTCTAATCTATCCAAAATTCTTGTAAATAACCAATCTAACTATGCGTCTTTCAACCTATCAGATTTAGACTTTTGAGTAGAATTTTAGAGGAAAGTTATGAAAATAAGACTTACCCAGTAGTTCTGTACTGCTTCTTCAAAAACTTGCACACTCATTCAGTTACACTCACATGCACAATCACACTTTTTTTTTTTCTTATTTGAATCAGCTACCACAGCTGCCAGTGCCTCAGGGGCTTTAAACATCAATCAGTTTCACAGCTGGAGGCAGAGTGATCTACAGCAATAAAGCTTAAAGTGCTTCCTTTTCTGATATAATTTGATTCTTGTATTAGAGCACACATTTTTTTTTAAACTAAGGCAAATGTTCTCTGCCCACATCAGGACATATATAGTTACCTTAAAGAGGCAGACAGTATTATTAACCATTTAAGATATTACATAGAGAAATCCATCTAATATTTTTTGGTTTTGAGTTTCTCACTCTGATCTATAAAATTTTCCCCTCTTCTACTACTTTAAGGGCTTCCAGAGATCTTAGTTGTGTTGGTTTGAAAGTGAGTTCTGATAGCTTTAATAAAACATATTTAAGTGGTTTCATGAATATAATTTGGGTTTTTAATCTTATAAAATTCAATGGAACACGGGAAAAAATCACTACAAATTCATTTTTCATTAGGCCCAGCTTCTCCATTAACTAGAAATTATTCTTAAATCACCTGTTTTAAATTATATTACACATGCTCTAACCTCTCATCCTATTTATTGCTTCCTAACAAGTGCTGTATCAGTTATTCTGTATCAGTTATTCTTTTAATTTTGTAGAACTTTAGTTTTAAAGAGCACTAGGAAATACATGGCGCCGTAGTGATAGCACAGTGGTAGGTCATTCCCTGCATACCATGTTGTCCCCTGAGCCAGGAGCGATTTCTGAGTGCAAAGCCAAGAGTAACCCCTAAGTGTCTCAGGGTGTGACCCCCAAAAACAACAACAACAAAGCACTAGAAAATATATGGAGAGATTCTACTTGTACAAAACACTAAGAATGTTAGTTGCCAAAACTTAGTTGTCAGTTACGATGTGCATTCAAAGGTTAGTGGTGGAAGATCATCAGGAATTAACAAGTGAAATATGGTGTTTGTTCCCATCTGATTGGAATTCTTAGGTTTGTTTTGTTCTGCTTTTAATTTTACAAAGAAGATAGGATTTTTGGCTACAAAAATTCATATATTTTTAACTAAATGAACAATCACATCTCAACTTGTAGTCTGTTAGACCATATAATCCATCTGTTCCTGCTGCTGCCACTACTTTCCAGCTGTTGGCAGAATTTAGGGATTGCAATTCTATTGGTGATGCCAAAAGTGTTCTCCTTTTATTTATTTATTTTTGCTTACTTCAAGCTTAATCATTCCTTAGAAATTGTTAGGCTAATAAAACTTTACACCTGAAACCTATTTGATATAGTGTATGAATTTATAAAACTACTATAGTTAAGATGATAGAAGAGAAATATATATAGATTATACATTGATCTTAAGTGTTCTCAGAAACACCTAGTCCAATAAAATATCTTCAGGGGAGCAATATGAGGCCAAGAAAGTTTGTGATGAATTTAAGATAATAAAGGAAGTTATTTAATGATTTGGAATTTGAACCCTAATTTTCTAAGCCTTGATACTAAGATGAAAATCTGTCATCTCCTCTCTGACCCCACACACAAATTCATAGGTTGCCACTGTGTTCTCAATGTTACTGTGTTGAAGATATTGTCTGTTAGAGTTAATTATGGTTAAATGAGGTCTTTTGTGAAGACTTAATATTACTAGTTAAACATTTTATATAGAAACAAGACACTAGAGTTCTTTTTCTCTCTCAACATTATGTCAAATTTTAGAGCAGGAGATTATTTGCAAGCCAGGAAAAGAATTTTTACCAGAAAATAAAACCGGTTGATACCAAATCAATGGTGTTTTGAGAAGACTGTATATATCATGTCAATTAACTTTCTTGTTTTCTGACTAATAGTTCAACTCATCCTATTTGTGTGTGTGTGTGTGTGTGTGTGTGTGTGTGTGTGTGTGTGTGTGTGTGTGTGTATTGGTTTTTGGGCCACACCTGGTGACATTACGGGTTTACTACTGGCTATTGCTCAGAAATCTCCCATGGCTTCGGGACCATAGGGGACCCTGGGATATTGAACCACAATCAGTTCTGGGTCAGCTGCATGCAAGGCAAATGCCCTCCTGCTGTGCCATTACTCCAGTCCCTATTTGCTTGGTATTTTAATGATGATTTTCTTTCTTACATTTTTTATTTAAGTAACATCACATTATGGCATTACATACATTTCTAAAATGTATGTAATTCTAAATGTATGTAATTCTAAAAATCAACACGTATATACATTATCCTTTGTCACTTCTAGTACAAAGTAGATTTTCATTTCTGTTGTTCAGTCTCTTTGTTCCATTACATGCCATGTTTGCATGAGCTTATTCAATATTTACCCTTCTTCTGATTTATAAGTGACAAAGGATAGCAGTAGTGGAGGTGCAATACTTCACACTTCAAAAGATTGTCTTAATACTGTGGTAAACCATGTTATCCCAATAATAACATTAAATACATTTTTAAATAATCATTTTTATTATTTTATTTTATTTTATTTTATTTTGGCTTTTGGGCCAAACCCAGTGGTATTCAGGAGTTACTCCTCGCTCTTCAGTCAGAAATTGCTTTTGAAGGGCTTGGGGGACCATATGGGATGCTGGCAATTTTACCTAGTCAGTCCCAGGTGGGCCAACTGCAAGGCAAATACCCTAGCTCTGAGCTATCACTCTGACCCAAAATACTCTTTTTTTAAAGCAAGGAATGGTTACTATAATAAAATACTTCCTGAAAAGGAAAATGAACTTTCTGAAATATGGGTTCTTTCTAATAATTTACTTTATTTAATATGAGAATAACCTATTTCTAATATTTGGCTTCAGAGTAGAGCCTCGAGCTTCTGAGCTCAGTCAGGGTATTTGGCAGATTGTACATCTGGACTCTCCCAAGCCAAGGGCTGGGTCTCTAGAAAAATACTACATTTTAAAGGGGATATTTTTCCCATTTTCAGAGGATTTTCAAATCTTGGCACTAAAGAGGGGATAAAAAAGTGTGTCTTCTCTTTGAAATATTGTCTTTTTTCTGAAAAGACCACCCCCTCCCCAAGCCTTGGAAACTTCAAACAGTCTGACTGAGAAGTCAGAACTCTTCTGGTTGAAGAAGCTGTTATCTTGAAAGCTGCTACGGGCTATAAGCTCTTAAGAGTTCTATAGCTCAGAGTCTGTTTGGATTCATTTTTAATAAGCTAAATGAAAATCAGAAAATATTTCAAAATATGTATATATATGCATGCATATGTGTATATTTATAGAGGCATATGTTTAGTTTGTTTTTATAAATATAGAACATTTAGTAAAATAGTTAATTTATAAATTAATTTTAAGAAAATAAAATTTAACTCTAAATGTATTATTTGAAAAATATGATTAGATACTTTTCACTAAATGTAATATATTCTTTTAGCAAATTTCCTGTGAAATTTTAATTGGATTTTGTACTTTTTGTCTTATTTTTATGCACGTCACATTTCACTACACTGTGAGAATTTGACACAGTTTCCATGTGTTCCTCTTACCTGATATTATAGTTTAAATACATTTTAAGTACACAAATTAAAGGGCAAAATTCAAAGCTATTGACTAGGGTAAATATTAATTTCAATGTACTGTCACTATTTTGGCACATTCCCTCTTGTAATACTTCCTATGTATGTTGGACCATCTAATTATTACTTCTTTCAACAGAGAAAAAGGCCCCAAATATGTGTAGTCACACACATATTTATGCTCTTCTAAATGCATATAGAATGAAAAAATAATGACCAAAATTTTGAATTTTACTAGAAAGAAATTCTTTTCTTGTAGTTATCATAACTGTACCTTCCAGGAATTCTTAAAATTTCTGTTTATTTAAATAGTCTGTATAACACAGTTCCAATTGTGTTAATGTTTATGATACTGTTGTACAAAATCACTGCACCCCACCACCACAAAAGTGTTCAAGACCTTCTAATACTGTCCTTGTCAAATCTGGACTACTTCTATATTCTTTTACACTGCTTTCTAATTTGAGTTTTGTAATGTTAGGTCAAGTTTGTCATTGCTTCATTCTGTCCATTTTTTTTTATTAAAAACTTATCTTTATAACACAGATGAGTGGAAATATCTGGTATTTGTCTTTCTGCCTGTAACTTATTACACGCAATAAAACAATCTTTAGCTCTATTCATGTTGAAGCAAACTGCATTATATCATTATTATTTACTTATAGTTGTGTAGCATTCATATAATTGAATATATGAATTCACAAGTTTCCAGCAATTCATGTGTCGTTGATATTTGGTTGTTAACTTTGGATATTTTACTAAATGCTTCTGTGAGCATAGTTGTACATATATATTTTCAGATTACTGACTGCGTGTTTTAAGAGTACACTCCAGAGTGGAATCACTGGATCATATGAAAGCTATTAACTTACTTCTGTACAAAACCTCTATATCTTCTCCAAGGAAATATACATTCATCATCTTCTTTTTTTTAATATTCCTGAGTCTCTGATTCATAGTTCAATTAGTGAAAATTCATGCATATCACACACCACCATAGTACCAACTTTTCTTCTTAGAGAGCCCAAAAGACCTCCTGTCCAAACACCAACACCTGCAAATTTAGTTCTTGGACAAAATCTCAAATTCTACTGTCCTTGGTCATTTAGTGCAAATGTTACAAAGATCATTCTATATCCATCTTTTTCTTACCCTCAAATTATATTCACATGTGACAAATAACATATTTTAGTTTTTCTTACATATTGAGCACAGTATTCCATTATATACATTCCATTATATAATTATATTATATATTATGTTATATAATATATCATATCTATTCCATTATAGACATTGATATATATTAATATATATCAACTTTTGATCTGTTATTCTGTAGTTGAACATTTGAATTGGTTTGATACCTCAATTATTGTTTTGTGCATTGCAATATACATAAGTGTGCATACATCATTGTGAATTACTGTTTTCATATTGATGAGGTATTACATGCTAAAAATGGTATTCTGTATTGTATGAGAGTTCTGTATTTACTTTTTTGGAAAAAACTTTCATATTACTTTCTGCAGTGGAGAGATTGCTTCAAATGACATTCCCTCTAACAATAAATTAGGATTACTTTCTCATTAAAATCCCAACAAAAAATGGGTGCCGGAGCAATAGCACAGTGGTAGGGCATTTGCTTTGCATGTTGTTGAGCCAGGACGGACCGAAGTTTGATCCCTGGTGTCCCATATGTTCCCCAAGACATAAGAAATTTCTGAGCACATAGCCAGGAGTAACCCCTGAGCATCACCATGTGTGCCTCCCCCCAAAAAAATATCCCAACAATGTCTATAACCAGACTTTTTGACATATGTTACTCCACTGTTGGGTGATAAAGTTCTCATTGGTGAGATATGTTGATTTTCAGTTACTTATTAATATATGATAGAGAACAGTTTTTAGGACTTTTAGCTACTTGTACATATTTTTCCCATATTTGAATGGAGTTAAAGGATGTTTGTTGTGCTGATCACTTTAATTACTTTAGAGAGCTTGGATATTATACCTTTATCTAATTTATGGTGCATAAATATTTTCTTTCATCCAGTATATTTTTTTATTTTAGCTTGAGTTTATCTTTTTATGCAAAACAATTTAATTTGATGCAATCTGATCTGTTTATTTTTTGTTGTCTTTGACTCTCTGGACATCTCATTGAGTACGTCTCTGAGATCAACAGTTTGGTATAGGTTGCTTGTTTGTTTATTCAATTCATTTTATAAATTATGGCCTAATACTGAGGTATTTAAGCCACTTTGAATTGACTTTTTGTAAATTGTGTAAGATATGGTTCTAATTTTATTTTTGTACATATAACTATCTAGTTTTCCCAAAATCTTTTATTGAGGAAAAAATTTTTGCTACATTTGCTTAAATCTTATCTATATCATAAATTTATGGCCTATAAAGAACTCTCATTTCTGTTCTTTTGGGACAATAAATATGCCTTTTGTCTGTTCCATGCAGTTTTGATTGCTATATCTTTGAATTATTGTTCAATTTTGGGAAATATATTGTATTCCAATCTTCTTTTTTCCCATAGGCTTCTTGGATGTTTTGGGAGTTATAGAATTACATGCTAATTTAGCAGTTTATTTTGAGTCTTTAAAATATTATTGAAATTTTAATGTATATTGCACTCAATCTATACTTCGTTAAGTCAATCATTTGCATAATGTTGATGTTTCCTATCCATGAACAGATATATCTTTCCATTTACTTGTCTCTTTTTTGTATTAGAAGTTATTTTATACATTTAAGTACGTAAGCATTTCACACATATTTTTAAAGGAATTTGTTGTTTGGGGGACACTAATATTTTTCCTTCTGGTTCATTATCTGTCAAAAGAATTGTCTAATACTTTTTTGTATTAAAATGGTAATCTGCAACCTTATTGTATTGTTTTCTTGTTTCTAAGAGGTTTGTGTGTGAGAGAGTAGCTTATAATGTTTTAAATGCATATTATCAAATCATCTCCAAGTAGTAATATTTTAACTTCTTCAGTTTGTATTATTATTTTCTGTCATCAGAGAAACTCATGATACTTGGTGCTTAGAGCTTGAAGAAATAGAACAAACTTTAGAATGATAATCAACATCCTGGACTACCAACTGATAGATGACAAGACCCACATAGCGAGGTCTGTGAGTATAATCAGAAGGGGAGTTAAATATGACACTGAATAAATCATTAGGGTAGTAGGGAGAATGGGGACAGACATCCAGATGTGTGCCTATTACTGGGGAAAAAAGCAGAAAAGTATGCCTGCACCAAAAAAACAGCTTTGTAATGACATCTCTGTGAGGTTAGTTTGATGGTCAGCAGGGTAATCAAATCCATATATGGGTTAGGATAGATTCATCTCAGAAATGCTGTTCCAAGGTATTTGTCCTGAAGTATTCTCAGTAAACAATCTTTCCTATGCTGCATCTGGTCACATATGGACTCCAAAACCTTTTCCAATTTTTTCTTCTTTGATTGCTGTGGCAAGGATTTCATATAATGGTGAATTAGAATATTGTAACAGTCTACATACTTGTCTTTTTGTGGTCTCATAGGAAAAACTCTAAGGTTTTTACCATTGAGCATTAAAATAGTGAGTTGACTGTGGTTTTGTTGTAAATATGTATGTTCTTTCTATTACTTTTTTTATTTCTAGAGGTATATTCTTTCTATTTTTGAAGACTATTTTATCATGATAGATGTTGGATATGTCAAAACTTATTTTTGGCAATTGATATAACTATGTAATCTTTATCATTCACATTGTTTATTTAGTGTATTGCATTTTTATTATTTACTTATGTATACTGAAGAATTCTTGAACCTCTGGAATCAACCCTACTTGATAATGATGTAAAATACATTTCCAGAGGTAGTTTATTCTGATTTTGTTATAGATTTTAAGCATTGATGTTCATCAGGAATATAGATATAAAATATGATTTTAGTGTTTGTTTTTATAATGATTTTATTGGTGTTATTAGGGAGGATTTCTATTTTCCTGATTTTTTTGTAAGAGCTTGAAGAGTATAGGCACGAAAACTTCAAATTTTTGTTAAGTGAGTTGTGAATCTAATTAGAATGGGGTTTTTGTTCTTGGGAGATCTTAATTAACTGTTTAGATTTGGGAAAGGAGAGAATGACCTAAAGATCATTTGCCATGCATACAGTTGACCCAAATTGGAGCATCCAGCATCTCATATATTTTCCAAAGCTTGCCAGGAGTAATTTC
Source organism: Suncus etruscus (assembly GCF_024139225.1). Lineage (NCBI taxonomy): Eukaryota > Metazoa > Chordata > Mammalia > Eulipotyphla > Soricidae > Suncus > Suncus etruscus. The sequence goes on from NC_064851.1 coordinate 67,457,452, forward strand.
TGAGCTCAGAGCAGGAAGTAACCCTTGAGCACTGCTGGGTGTGGCCCCCTCACCCACCCAAAAAAAAAAAAAACAAGATAAATAAAAAAAAACTGTTTAGAATTTCTTACTTGTGATTTATATATTCAAGATATCTATTCTCTGGTTGAAATATTGAGAATATTGATAATTTTGAGAACTTGTATGATTCTAAGGACTTAATTTCTTTCAGGTTCTCTAGCTTGATAACATCAAGTCATTCATAGAAGCCTCTTATGATCTTACGTATTTCTGAGATGTCTATTATGATTCTACTTTTCTGTTTGTTTGTTTTTGGGCCACACCCAATGACACTCACGGGTTACTCCTGATTATGCGCTCAGAAGTTGCTCCTCACTTGAAGAATTGAATGAACTGTGATCAGTCCTTGGGTAGCAGAGGCAAGCCAGACGCCTTACCTCTTCTGCCACTGCTCTGGCTTCTCTACCTTTTTCTCTCTAATTACTTTTATTAGGATTTTATGTTTTATCTTTTTAAATTTAGCTACTATTTTCCAGTCTTGTGTATTCCTTTAATTATTGTCGCTTGTTTTCTATTTAGTTTGGAGTTCATTTTTCATTCTTTTTCTAGCTTCTGTACCTGAGATTTAGATGGTTGATTTGAGTTTTCCCTATATGCCAGGTGTGGTATTTAATGGATATGAGCATGTCCTTCAGTGCTGAATAAATGTTTCACAGACTGTTAGACATCATCTTAATTTTGTTTGTTTTGAGAAAAGAAATTATTTTTCTTTAATTTCTTCCCATCTAATTTTTACTTAAAAGAATTTTGTTCAGTTTCCAAAAGTTAACATACTTTTAATTTTCACTTTGTTATTAAATATACCTTTGTGATTTTGTGGTTTCAAAATATTTTTGGTAATTATTTTTTGCTTTTTGGGCCACACCCTGTAATGCTCAGTGGTTACTCCTGCTATGCACTCAGAAATTGCTCCTGACTTGAGGGAACATTTGAGAAGCTGAGGGATCAAACTGTGGTCCATTCTAGGTCAGCCAAATACAAGGCAAACACCTTACTGTTGTATCACCTCTCTGGCCTCAGATTTTTGGTATAATTTCTATGTTAATTTTATGAAATTCTATTTGATTTATTATGTAGAATGCTGCTTGAACACTAAAAATAATGTGTTATTTTTAAAATAAGTTATTTTTTTATGTCTATATGAGTTTAATTGCTTATATTCATTGAATGTTTTATTATCCTATGTGATCTTTAAGTGTCATTTATATCTTAAGATTAGATTCCAAATATCATTTTTTGAGAAAATTTTTATAGCTCTTTTCACTTGGGGAGGTAATCTTAGTGGATAGAGGATTATTTACTAGAGGTTATTTAATCAATACTTTATATATGTTTTTGGACACTTTTTAGTTTATTATATTGTATAGTTTTGGTTTTAGGGTCATGCACAGTTGTACACAGAGCTTACTCTTAACTTTGTACTCAGATATCACTCTGGAAAAGCTTAGTCAAATCTATTCACTACCAGAGATAGAATTAAGGCCAATTACATGTAAATCAGGGGCCTACAAGAAATGCTATAACTTTAGCTCATAATATACTATTTGATTATTATTATTATTATTAATCACAGCAATAACTAAACTCCAGAAACTGTGAACCCTGTGCTAGAATATAGACTTTTTAGATTGTTAACACAATTCTTTCTTACACATAAATCAGTCATAAAAACAAAAATTATAAATCAAACATTTATTATATCCATATAAGGCATCAATGACTGCAAACAATTAGTAGAATCACTGACATGTTTCTGCTATTATAAATTAGAAATTATATAGCTGCTCAGAACTCCTAGAACTCAGAACTTCATTACTATTTTCCATAGAATAGAAAGAAAAAATTTAAGGAATTCATCCAGATATAGCAGGAAATCAAGAAAACTCAAATATATCAGACTATTTATAGTGCCCAAAGGTGAAACCAGCACAGCAATTTTGTTAATGTTCATTGATCTGGGAAAAGTTTGGAAGATAGACAATACATTTGAGAAAGACTGATCATAAAAAGAGAATTGATGTAGCTAAGATTCTAGCAGATTAATAAAAGAAGTCAAAATTTGAAATAAGCAAATAAATAAAATAATAATGAAGAGAATAAATGATAAAGAAGAGGGGACAGAAAAGAGATGTCAAGAGATTAAGAGAATGAGAGAGATAGTTCAGATCTTAACATACTTGCCTTGCATTCAACCAGCCCTGTTTATACATATGATCCTTTGAGCATAGAGTTAGAATAAGTCTCGAGTACCACTTTGTTTAGCCAATATAAAAGAAAATGTAAGATACTTAATAGACAATGGCAAAATAGATAATCTATGAATAGTGGAGTTACATGTGAAGACAAAGGGAAATAATTTCTGGCAGAATATATAATAGTTAACTATATTTCTGTCTTAAAATAAATCTTGTGTACTCATCAAAGAGGCCCAAAAGTGTGGAACAAAAGAACCATATTTTTGAATAGTGGCTTAATTTATCTCTAAGCTTAACCTATAATGCATTGAACCATACCTCCTATCTCCTCAATCCATATTATGTCTATGTTTTTCATAACCATTTGCTTCAGGTCTTAATCAGAAACACCTGACATTGACACATTGCTTTATGAACAAGAGTTTATTTGATGAATAAAAACTGAGAATTTCCTAGAGTTCACGAAGAAGTGCTACCTTAAAAATGGCTTCATATAGATTTACCTGATGAGTGGATATTATTACGTAAAATATCCCAGAACATTGTTATATTTTTGTAAAAAGTACATTAGGATACAGAGAAAAGGAGCTAATTTCAGTTTAACTCAAATTAAAGAACCAACTGACCATTTGCTAAGAGTAGACATATAGAAAGCTCTGAGAGAATATATGACCAGATATCAAAATAACTCACAAGTTACTAAGGAAGTAAAATATTGCCTCCAACAATTAAAATTAAACTTAAAAAGAAAGTTATGAAGCAACCAAATAATTTAACATAAAAATCAAAGAATATGATTTGTCACTTGTATGAGTTAATATATAATCAACTTATTTACCATTTGTTTACCAAGGAGTGATATTACATATATATATTATATATATTACATGTATATACATATATATACATATACATAATATAGTATCCATTTTCCTAAAACATTGGCAGGGACTTAGAGAATCCATGTTTTGAAAGCATCCTGTTGTGAAAACAAATGGCTTGGAAACATTTAATAGTTTTACTTAATTCACCTTCATTTTAATAAATCATTAAAATTGGGCCGGGAGCAACAAGGCTGTTGTTGATTCTTGCTTCCAGCTTTCTTTATACTCATACCCTGAACCTAAAACTTTTTTGAGGATGACTGTGAATTCAGTTTTAAGGTTCGTTAATCATATTCCCAACTGCATATGCTTTCAGATGTGTTGTGATGCTGAATAAGATTCCCGTATTTATGCAAAATATTACCAGAACTTTTATATTAAAGATGCGCTTTATTAATCTTAATAAATCATAGTTTGTCAGGTCCTTTCTGACTGCTTCTCGAATAAAATGGGGCTTGACTGTGCAGTAACAATGTTTATGCCATGCTTGAATTGTTTAAGGTGAGACTTTGAGTAGTTTTATTGCTTTTGTTTATATAGGTAAACCCAATCTGCACATTTGAAATGATTGATGAACTGCAGCCCCACTTGGAGTGTTTGTCATCATTCATGTGCTGAAGTGACATTTCTTTATGTATTTTGGCATAAACATATGCAACTACTGGCAAAGCATTTGACCCTAGAGTCTGACTATTTGTCATTCTAATCTTTTTTTTGCCCAAAGTCAAGCAAGTTACTGTATATTCTATCTTCACACACATTGCTAATTATTCAACAGACAGTAAGAGTCCTGTGGCTGGCATCAAATAAATTGCTGAATGTGTGATCCTTATTTCTCCATCCAGGTAACCAGGCTCTATGCAGAAAAATAAATAAAGTTCAGTTATATGCAAATATGAAGGAAGATAGCCATACTGAACTACAGCTGCTTTAAAAACAAATCTACAGCTTTATCAATGAAAAAAAATGAAATACCATGAGTATGGAATATAGCAAATCAAATGTAGGCAAAATTCATCATATGTAAACAACTTAGAATAAAATGTTTATATAATAGGCCTTTATTTTGTAGAATTATGATGGAAAACAACTCAAATAACCCCATATAATGTGGACAAATATAAATAAAAGTCTTTGTAAGCTCTAGGTTTTGTAGTTAAACTATTTGTACTGTTTGACACTTGTGGTTATTATTGATGAATATGTCAGAAAAAATAAACTGTGAAGTAATTTTCTTTTCTTTTTCTTTCTTTCTTTCTTTCTTTCTTTCTTTCTTTCTTTCTTTCTTTCTTTCTTTCTTTCTTTCTTTCTTTCTTTCTTTCTTTCTTTCTTTCTTTCATTAATATCTTTATTTAAATACCTTGATTACAAATATGATTCTGGTTGGGTTTCAGTCATGTAAAGAACACCCCCCCTTCACCAATGCAACATTCCCACCACTAATGTCCCAAATCTCCCTCCTCCCCACTCCACCCCCACCTGTACTTTAGAAAGGCTTTTGACTTCCCTCATTCATTCACATTGTTATGATAGTTCTCAGTGTAGTTATTTCTCTAACTGCACTCTCCACTCTTTGTGGTGAGCTTCATGTCATGAGCTGGACATTCCAGCCCTTCTCTCTTTATCTCTGAGGATTATTACAAAAATGTCTTTTATTTTCTTAAAACCCATAGATAAGTGATACTATTCTGTGCCTATCTCTCTCCCTCTGACCATGTACATCATGTATAGGACAATTTCATGACTACATCTCTCCTAATGGCTGCATAGTATCCCATTGTATATATTACCACAGTTTCTTTAGGCATTCATCTGTTGAAGGGCATGTTGGATGTTTCCAAAGTCTGGCTATTGTAATGAATATAGGTTTGAAGAAGGGATATTTGTATTATATTTTTGTGTTCCTAGGGTGTATCTCTAGGAGTGGTATAGCTGGATCTTATGGGAGCTCAATTCCCAGTTTTGGAGGAAGCACCAAGTTTACAAATTTGTTCATGATTGAGTTTCAATCATACAATGTACACCACTCTTTAGCAGTGCATATTTCCCACCACCAATGTGCCCAGTTTTCTTCCCATACTCACACCTACCCTGACTGCCTCTTTTACTTGACTCTCTCTCTTTATTTTCATTTCTTTTTCTTTTTTTACACTGTGATTTATGACATTATTAATGAAAGGGTACCATGCATGCCACTTTATTTTTTTTTCAGCTCCCGTTTTTTGTTCAAAGTGATCAGATACAACTATCATTGTTATAATGGACACACCTCCACTCTAATTGCACTAATCACTATTTGTGGCAAGCTTCCTACAATAGACTGACTATTATATCCATTGTCTCTGGGTACCATTATCATGTAGTCTTTTATTTTATTATTATCATTGTTAATCTTTATTAGTCTTTTAGTTATTAATATTCATTTAATCTATATATTAATATAGGTTATATGTAATATGTTAATTAACAGTACATTATGTATAAATCTATATTTATTTTATTAGTCTATTATTTATTCATCTTTTCTTATTAATCCCACCCCACAAACATGTGAGATTATTTTATATCTACCTCTCTCCCTATTACTCATTTCACTCAGTATAGTACTCTCCATAATCATCCATGTATAAGAAAATTTCAGGGTTTCATTTTTCCTAACAGCTGCATAGTATTTCACTGTGTAGATATACCATATTTCCTTAGCCAATCATCTGTTTTGGGCACTTGGGTTGTTTCCATATTCTGGCTACTGTAAATAGTGCTGTAACAAATTTAGAAATGCAAAGAAAATTTGTGAATGGTGTTTTTGGATTTCTAGGTTATATCCCTAAGAATAATATTGCTGAATCATATGGAAACTCAATTTCTATTTTTTTCAGGAATATCCATATTGTTCCATAAAAATTTTGACCAGTCCAAATTTCCATCAGCAGTGAATTAGTCTCTTTCTACCCACATCTACATCAGCACTGGTTGCTCTTGTTCTTTGTGATGTGTTACAGTCTCTTTGGTGTGAGCAATAAATAGAAAGTGGACCAAGGAAAGCTCCTTAAACAAGTGTGTTGGATAAACAGGTTGGCTTCCTGAAAAAAAATTGCAATTTCTTTGCTCCTCTCTTTAATAAAATGCACAAAAGTCTTATCAAAATGGATTAAAGACTTTGCTATTAGACCTGAAATAAAAAAGGACATAAGTAAATGTAGTGAGAACACTCCATGTCATTGAAGCTAAAGGCAACTTTAAAGATGAAACACTACTGTCAAAATAAATGGAAACAAAGATAAACAAATGAATAACATTAAACAGAGATGCTTCTTCATATCAAATAAAACACTGACTAGGATACTATGACAGAATAGGAGAAACTAACTGTTCCCATAATAACCATAAGATAGGGGTTAATGTTTAAAATATATGGGGCATTGATAGAATTTAGCAAGAAAAACAAACATCTAATCTTCTCCAAAAATTCTGAGAAAAAAATAAGCAAACATTTCCTCAAAGAAGAAATAAAAATGCTCAGATCTATTGCACTGATCTGAAGATCTGTTTGTATTACTAATGTTCCCCAGGCATACAATCAACTAATCTTTGATAAAAAGGCAAGAAATTCAAAATGGCGGAAGGAAAGCCTCTTCAACAAGTGGTATTGGCACAACTGGTTAGCAACTTGAAAAAAGTGAATTCAGATCCCCATCTAACACCATGCACAAAGGTCAAATCCAAATGTATTAAAGACCTTTATATCAGGCATGAAACAATAAAGTATACAGAATAAGTAGGTAAAACACTCCAGGAATTTGAGACCAAAAATATCTTCAAGGTGGAACAGCACTCTCAAAAAAAGTGGAAGTAGAGATAAACAGATGGGACTATACTGTATTAAACTGAAAAGCTTCTGCACCTCAAAGGAAATGATACCTAGAATACAAAAGCTACCCAAAAAATGAGAGAAACTATTCACCTCAATACCCATCACGTAAGGGGCTAATAGAGAAAATATATAAAGTACTGACACAACTTCAGAAGAAAAACACATCTAAGTGGGAAGAAATGAACAGACACTTCCTCAAAGAACAATTACAAATGACCAAAAGACACATGAAAAAAAATAGTTCACATCACTCACATGAAGGAGATACAAATCAAAACAATAATGAGGTACTATCTCACAACACAGATACTGGCACACATCACAAAGAACAAGAACAATCGAGTGATGGCGGGGATGTGGAGAGAAAGGAACTCTCATTCACTGCTGGTGGGAATGCCATATAGTCCAGCCTTTATGGAAAACAATATGCAGATACCTCAAAAAAAACTGGAAATTGAGCTCCTATATGATTCAGCTGTACCATATCTAGGGATATACCCTAGGAACACAAAAATACAATACAAAAATCCCTTCCTCACACCTATATTCATTGCAGCGCTATTTATAATAGCCAGACTCTGGAAACAAACAAGATCATCTTCAACAGATGAATGGCTAAAGAAACGGTGGTACATATACACAATGGAATATTATGCTGCTATCAGGATAGATGAAGTCATAAAATTTTCCTATACATGACCTATTATGCTGAGTGAAATAAGTCAAATGGAGAGAGATAAACACAAAACAATCTCACTGATCTATGGGTTTGAAGAAAAATTAAGGACATTATTGTAATAATGCCAAGAGACAATATAGATAATGGCTGGAAGAAACTGCTCACAATAGGAAGCTCAACTCAAAGAATAGTGGTGCAGTTAAGGAACTATCTACACTAACAACTAGCATTACAATCTTAATAAGTTAGAGATGTAGAATGCCTGTCTCATATACAGGCAAGGGATGGAAAGGACGAAGGGGGAACTGGTGGTTGCAATGTTGAACTGTTACAGGGGTGTGTTCTGTTTGAGAATGAAACCTAACTATAATTATGCTTGTAATCATGGTGCTTAAATAAATATTTTTACATTGAAAAAGAAGAAATACAAATGTTCAAGAGGCACATAAAGAATGCTCCACATCACTAATCATATGAATGATGCAAATAAAAACAATAGTGTAAATCATCTCACACCACAGAGACCTGAAGTAATTTTCTCAGGAAGACAAACACAACTCAATAAGTTGACTATAATTGATTATTGTAAATTCTGAATGTACACTACTGGGAGGGACAAAGAAAAGAGCAGAAAAAAAAAGCTAATACCAACATAACTTATAAGGTAAGGAAATATAACTGATATTATAACATGCTTATTGTACTATAGTAATGAACAAAAATTAAAATGTGTGGGAAATCAGAACTAACAATTAAAAAATTGTGAATAAACAATAAAACTAAGAACAAGCTTTATGATGCTAAATTATTTTTTTCAATCAATAAATTTTAAGCTAAATACAAAAATACTTCAGGTTAATGTGATAGATTTCAAGAACCCATTAATTAAAGACCTGGATATTGGATTTGAAGTTTCCAGCTTTCTATCAATTAAGATGATATAATGGTACCTTCATAAAACATGCTTTTATCTCTACATTGGAGTATGTTTTTCAATAAAATAAGAAAAGGTTAAAGAATAGCATACTTGTATAACTATCACGATTTCTTAACAAAAATTAATTTTGAGTGAAGACAAATATTCAGAAATATAAAAAATAAAAAGTCATCTTTTCTCACATATTAATTTCATTTGGAATTCATGTTTATAAACTTACTTTTGTTCCTAAAGTTTTGTTGTGATATTACTAACTGTACAGTACTATGTTATTGTGCAAAATAATATCTGCTCCTGTACAAATATTTGTAACCCAGCTGCAATCTTGATAGACTGTATTTCCCTATGACTTCTGATTTTGTCTTGAGCAAATAGTGACCATTCCAGCAAAGGTTTATACATTCAGAGTTGTATAATTTCCGTTGTCATCATTTCTTTCCACATCATTTCTTTTGGTCACTGAAAAGAATATGCACAGAGATATATGTGATAAATAAAAATTGTACTTCAATCTTGTCACTGCTGCCATTTTGGAAGATTTTGAGAAAATGAATTATTTATCTACTTGGGTTCTAGGATAGAAGAGGAGGAGCAGATCGTCATCTGGCTCAGTGGACTTAAAATAGCATGGAAGAAGACACTTACTTTATCGACGAGTTTTATGTTGTTTATTTTTTTAAGAAAACATCAGTTGTGGCCGGAGTGATAGCATGGAGGTAAGGTGTTTGCCTTTTATGCAGAAGTTCAGTGGTTCGAATCCTGGCATTCCATATGGCCCCCGAGCCTGCCTAGAGCAATTTCTGAGCATAGAGCCTGGAGTAACCCTTGGGCGCTGCTGGGTGTGACCCAAAACAAAACAAAACAAAACAAAACAAAAAAAAACAAAAACAAAAAAAACCATCAATTAAGTTGACTTTTTCTTGTTTTTTGGGTCACACCATAAGGCCCTCAGGGGTTGATCCTGGCTCTGCGCTCAAAAATTGTTCCTGGCTGGCTTGGGGAACCTTATGGGATGCCGGGATTCAAACCACCATCCGTCCTGGATTGTTTGCATGTAAGGCAAACATCCTTTCACTGCGCTATCTCTCTGGCCCCAAGTTCACTTTTAATATTAGAAATTCATATAATCTCAAAGTCAGAAAAATATTGCTCTGAACAATTGTAAAAATAAGAAACTCAAATTTTCATTTCAGGATACCAGAAAAAAAGGACTCTGGGAATCAAAAGACATTTGTACTTCTAGATATTTGACAGAAAAGCTAGTTTAAGACTGGAATAGGACAAAATGTGAACCCTAAATATACTAGAAAAATATCAAATATGTCAATTCTATGAATAGTCCTTAACCTGAAAAATATCAAGTATGTCAATTCTATTAAAAGTTTATTAACCAATAAAAATATTGCAGTGTTCATCAGTGAATGATCCTGTTTCTGTATTGATTAAATGCATTTCGGTAGATAATTATTAAAAATATAACTCAGGTTGCAGCGATAGTACAGCATGTAGAAAACTTCTTTTGTATGCCTCTATCACTACCCAGTATTGATTCTTGTCATCCCAGTTAGTCTACCATATCTACCAGGAGTGATTCCTGAGTATAGAGCATGGAGTACTTCTTAAACATTTCCAGAACCTCCCCCAAACTACCAAAAAACAAATGAACAAAATATATGCCTCCGTTACATAATGAAGAAGGGTACCCAAAATGATAATCTGTAATTCTGGCCCTTAAAGATTTTATATTCTAGTTGTTGTTTGGAGGCTATATTACAGGAAATATTTATTTTAGTTTGAGACAGGGCAACAGGATGTAGTTAATGCATACACATGAGCAATAATTAAAACTGATTTCCAAAAATTATAATGGATACTCTGACAACACACAAAGTTTAATATAAACAAACTTTATAATGTGTCATTTGAAATCTTATTTTTTAAAACCTCAGTATACTAATTACATATAGTACTATACTAATATGTACATTGATGTACATTCAAGTAACATTTTAAACAGTTAACATTGTTGTAATCTGTTGCTAAATTCCATGCTAAGCAATTTTACATTTTACATCGTAATACCTCTATCACAATCCCATGGAAGAATATATTATATAATTCAGATATTATAAATAAATCTTTCCTAAATGCCCATGATTTAGAAGTGAACAACTCTAATCCAGACCTGTTGTCCTTTACTCTTTTCTCTGTTACCTATATTGAATTCATGTATTTCATAGTAATGGAGTAGAGTTTGTCATAGATGTTCTGAAACTGCATTCCTATCACACTCTCCAGTATTTTGTTTGCTTATACTTAGTGTGCTTAGATAATGTATTTCTTCATGGGATCTTTTTTATAGTTATGGACGAACATGGGGAAGCTATACAAAGTTTCTTTCATTCCAATTCCTGTTTCTGACCAAACACATAGATCTAAAATCATCAAAAGAAAGTTATGTTTCCATTTCCTGTTACAATATTATTGCTTATGACCCAAAATCTTCTTCATTTGGCCTTGTTTCTTTTGAACCTCAGAATTATGACTTGTACTAATTTGCATGGTTGCACTGAAATAATGAGGGAAATAATTAGAGTCTAAAACATTATAAATCAGGAGTTTCACAGCAATATAACTGATGCATTCAGGAGTATCAAGAGAAAACATAGACCAACAACTATTGTTATAATATGTTTCATGTGAGCATGGACTCTAAATGAACATGACCTTGTGTTAAAATTCTTGACAAAGCACTGAAATATCCTTTGTGCTTTTGATTCAAAGAGATCAGAACAAACATCAATAAGAATATGGTAAGTATCATAAAACCTAGTTTAAAATTTTATACATAACTGCAACTAAAATGCTATACATTTATATTTCTAATTTCAAACATTCATTGGTATCAAATAACAATCAAGTGTTAAAGAATCTTCTAGAAGCCATCTTCTGGAATTATACTATTCATACTTATGTTATTTTCTGGATCTTGGAAGATAGTATAGGTGCTGAGGCACTTATTTTGGATGGGACTATCACAAATTCTATCTCTGGCACCCTATATGATATACCAAACCTCTCAATGAGTTATATCCCAAAAGAAAGAACCAGGACAAGCCCTGAACACTGCAAAGTGTTGTTGTGTGTTTGTATATATATATATATATATGTATGTATATATGTATGTATGTATATATACATATATATACACAATATATATAAAATACACACAAAATACACAAACATATATAAATTATTTTGTCTTTAATACCTACCCTATAGTTATATTGAGTAATCTAATTTATATTTATATGAGAATTGTCACTAAAATTATTATTTAAAAGGAGTAATTTGTAAGTGTATGTGATAATTTTGAAACTATTTAAAATCACATTTATTTTCTGATTACATGTAAGATTTTAAAAGATTATTTTTTAAATAAATTTATTTACATTGTAGTATATAGTTTACATAAAATAATTAAATCATTATCTTTTTTGTAAGCTATACACAGTGGTGTTGAAGACTTTCAAGTGATCTCAGAGATCACTACTGGTGTTGTTCAGGGGACTATATGTGATGTATGAATAAAATTCCAGTTGATCACATATAACTCAAGTGCCATGACCACTGTATTATTTCTTTGGCCTCATAATCATTCATTAATTAAAAATAAGTTGCAGCCCTTCATATTATAGACACATTTTGGAGAATTATGGGGTAGCAGACAAAAATAGTTTGTTTCATAAGTTGATATTCTGGTGGGGAAATTTATCCAAAACAAATAAGGGAAAAGTGTAGACAAAAAGTTGTAAAGACAGAAACCCATAATTATTAGTAAAGTGCTTATTTGAAAGGGACAGAAAATGCAAAGACTGCTTTAAACATTAGCATCAAAGAAAATTTTTCTTAAAATGATCTTTTTTTATAGTCAAGAAAAATACATTAGAATTTAATATCATTAATTCACACAAATGCTGAATTGGTCAGGTGGGAAAAACATAGATCTATAGCCTAGACATACAGTTATGTTTATATAAAAGATAGCCAAAAAATTTTATGGGAGGTTTTATTGTTCTCCACCTAGCCCAATTTTGCTTGCTGTCTTCCAATTGTTCTGATCTGCCTCAAGAAAAGGAAATAGTTTCATTTACTCAAATATATGAATTCTCCATAAACTCTGCAGTCATGATCTTTATTTAAATATAAATTTTTATTTAAGCACCATAATTACAAGCATGTTCAAAGTTGGGTTTTAGTCATACACAGAATACCCTCCTTCACCAGTGCAATTTGTGAATTTTTACCGCCAATGCTCCCCCACCTTCCCCATGACTGGCATTTTACTTCTTTCATTCTTTAATATGGTCATGCTAGTTGTTAGTGTAGTTATTTCCCTAGCAGCGTTCACTACTCTTTGTGGTGAGCTTCAAATTGAGAGCCTATCCTTCAGGCCCTTTCAGCCCTTATCTCTATTGTCTCTGGGCCTTATAACAGTAATGTCTTTAATTTTTCTTAAAACCCATAGATGAGTGATACTATTCTGTGTCTATCTCTCCCTCTATGACTTATTTCACTCAGCATAATAGATTCCATGTACATCCATGTATAGGAAAATTTCATGACTTCATCCTTCCTGACAGCTGCATAATATTCCATTGTGTATATGTACTACAGTTTCTTTAGCCATTCGTCTGTTGAAGGGCATCTTGATGTTTCCAGGTCTGGCTACTGTAATAGCACTGCAATAAATATAAGTGTGAGGAAAGGATTTTTGTATTGTATTTTTGTGTTCCTAGGGTAAATCCCTAGGAGTGAGAAAGCTGGATTGTATGGGAGCTCAATTTCCAGTTTTTTGAAGAATCTCAATATTGTTTTCTATAAAGGCTGAACTAGAAGGCATTCCCACCAGCCCAGCAGTGAATAAGAGTTCCTTTCTCTCCACATCCACTAAATTTTATCTTGGTGTTATAGTTATAATAATTATAATGTTAACTATATAACTTATATATGTGATCTATATAGTGTTATCTGTAAAAATTATTGTCTTGTCTTTACCATTAATAATATAAATTATTCAGACAATGATAGCCTCTCTTTAAATACAAATGCATTGCATTCGTTAAGTTAAATTGTTGTTTTCTTCAGATAAATTCCTGAGAATTAATTTCTGTTTGAAAAAAACTAGTTACTTTAAAATGTTTTTCCTTGATCTAGGAGAAATTTTGTCTATGTAAAGATGATTTATCAACCAGCTTTTTCTCTAAATTACTAAGCTAATTCAGATCAAATAATTTAAGGTAAAATAGAGAGGAAATTCAGAAAGAAATTGATGACCTAATGAGACAAAAATGCATATTCATTAAAGAAAACCTTGTTAAGGAAACATGCATCATGGCATTTTTTGAAAAACTTATTCTGTATCACAGCTACACTCACAGCTAAAAATACTGACAGTGACATGATTCTAGGGAATATAGTTCTCTTTAGTCATGCACACAAAGACCGATGTGCACATTTCTTTTTAACCTGTAACTGGGGCAGGGAAGAGGTGAAGAAATGCCTTAAAAAGGTCAGTGAGGGAGCAAGCATATATGCTGACTTTGCATTCTGACTAAATGGATTTGAGCAGTTTACTTGATTTTTTTTTAAGTGTAAATGTAGATAATAATATTTAGTTCAAGAGATTTTTTCAAATGAAGAATACCTAAGATAAATTATGTAAGGGACACATCTTCTGGACCTAGCATAGTGTCATTACCAAGTAATTATTAGATATAATTATGACTTCCCCATTTCCCTTTTCATCCTTTTCTCTTTTTTTAATTCTCTGATGTATTTTAAACTATGGATAAGAGACATTGTCAAAACTAATAAACTATTTGAGAAAATAGATACCATGCAGATTTCACCTGTATCCTCAAAATTTTGATTGTAAGCTTTAGTTGCCATGAAAGTCTGAGCCTTGCCAATGATAGTAGTTTCATATATGCTTATCAAGTAAAATAGGAAAAAGTGCCTACCCTGGTAGAAGTGAATGATGCCAGATTGCTTTATTCATATGTATATCTAATATATTGAGCACAGAAGTAGTTTCAGGTTAAAAACATAACAGATCCTGTAGATAATAATCTACAAATGAAAAGGCAGAAGAGAGATAGGAGGTTAGCTTTGGTCTGCAAACCTTGGTTTTGTACATGAAGAACTTGACCTGAACTGTTTTGTTTTACTTTGTTTTTTGAAAGGATCCAACATGGCAGTGCTGGATGTTACTCCTGACTACTCAGAACTTATTTCTGCCAGTACTCAGGAGACCATATGAGATGCCAGGATACAAACCCAGGCCTGCCACCAGCAAGGCAAATACTGTATCTGCTGTGCTATCATTCTGCTTTTTTAAAAGGAGTTTGTATCAAAAATTTGGGGTGGTTTTTTTTATGTCATTTTCTAAAATATAAAAAAAGGTGAAATATAAAACAGTCCTTTTGGGGGAAGTGAGGATAAAAGGTCAATCACTCCCCATAAATATAAAAATACTATGTTGTTTGTATCTATGTTGCTTGTATGTCCAGAGTCTGACTGTGTAAAAAAATTACAACTTTAAACTAAAAATAGAAAAAAATAAAATATAATGATATACAGATTAACACATGCCTCTTTTAATCTCTCATAGGTAGAAGTATGCCTAGTAGGACTATGCCTAATCTAGTTAACAAAAGAACAAGTATTTAGGATCTTGATTTTTTTCTTTTTTTGGTTTTTGGTTTATGGGCCACACCCAGTGGTGCTCAGGGGTTACTCCTGGCTGTCTGCTCAGAAATAGCTCTTGGCAGGCACAGGGGACCATATGGGACACCAGGATTTGAACCAACCACCTTTGGTGCTGGATCGGCTGCTTGCAAGGCAAACGCCTCTGTGCTATCTCTCCAGGCCTAGGATCTTGATTATTACATGCAATTAATTGTACATTAAGATCCATTTTGAAGGAACATTGTATAAATTCCCATTCTCTCATATAATTGTTCTTATTTTATTCTGGAATATTGGTATTTGACAGAATAAATCCTCTGAAGAAATGCAAGTCATTTTTAAAGTCAATTCATTAAATGGTTAAAAACTTATAATTATTAGAATTCCTCTCATACTATGGTGATGTAATATGCTTCCAAACTAGTTTTTGCTGATCTTTCTTAATCTAACAGAAGAAAAAAGTTCACAAAATACTTCTGTTTTTTTTTTATCTTTTTCATTTTTAGTTTTCTCACCTATTTTGTTATTTCTTATTGAGAGAAAAAATTATTTTTTTTTGTGGTTTTTGGGTCACACCCGGCAGTGCTCAGGGGTTATTCCTGGCTCCAGGCTCAGAAATTGCTCCTGGCAGGCACGGGGGACCATATGGGATGCCGGGATTCGAACCGATGACCTCCTGCATGAAAGGCAAACGCTTTACCCCCATGCTATCTCTCCGGCCCCGAGAAAAAATTATTTTATTCTTATTCTACCTACATTGAATATAAAGTTTGTGGAATTTTTAGATGGGGAGTTTGAGGCCACACCTGGTGATTCTCAAAGGTGACTCCTGGTTCTGTGCTCAAAATCACTCCTGAAAGCTCGGGGGACCATATGGGATGCCGAGAATAAACTGGGGTCCAGCCTGTGTTGGATGTGTACAAGACAAACACCCTATTGCTGTGATATCGCTCCAGACCCTTGTTTGTAGACATTTTTTTTCCAACTGCTTTTTTTTTTATAAATTTCTATTTTGATCATAGTGGCTTACATATTGTTGACAATAATATTTTAGGTACATATTTAGGTACATATACATAAAATCAGGGGGGATTCCCATCGCCAAATTGTCCTCCTTACCCCTCCGTTTCTGTCCTACCTCCCTTTTCCTTTTCCCTCACCCCAGGGCGGCTAGAATATGTGGTCCCCTCTGTATCTAACCCACTACTTAGTAGTCTTGCAGCTGTTTGGTCTTGATGCCTCCCTTATTTCCCCCTCTAACTGGAGTCAAGTTGCGTGGTTTTGTTTGAAGGAGAGAAAAGTAATAAACTGGGATAAGGGTCTAATACCCCAAAATTGGGCGGAGTCCTTCTAAAGGCTCTCATCATCAATTTGGGAGATGGAGAAAAAGAAGGTGAAACACTCCACTAGTACCAAAAGAAGTGTCAAATATCCAGTGAGGGCTCCAGCTATATTGATAAGCACCACACAGAGCAGACAAAACAAACAAACAAACAAATAGAAAAAAAAAACAAAAACAAAAACAGACAAACAAAAATCACGCCATGGTCTTGAATTGAGAAACATGGCATAGCACATAACGAAAGAGAAGAAAGGAAGAGAAAAAAAAAAGTATAATTGGGGACTACACTTTCAATAATCACACCCAAACAGAGAAATCGACCAAAATAGATTGGTAAATCAAAAATAATAATAACAATAATAAATGAAGGTAATATATATATTTATATAAAAAATAACCAAGGTTTTGTGCTTTTTGTATTTTTGTTTTTTCCCTCCTGCCCTGGCACAGTAAATATTGGGGTCATTCGAAAAAGAATTCACTTGACCTAAGAGATATGGGGTCTCTCCGTCCTTGGAGCATACTGTCATGGGATCAACTCTAGACTTTGCTCAGGATCCTTTACTTTCCCGTTGGTGTTTTTTTTTTTTTTTTTCCTTTATTTTTTTGGTGTGTGGAAGACTTCTGCTCTGTGTTTAGATGTCTCAGTATCTGCACAGATCCTGAGGTGGGACTTATGATGAAGTCAGTCTTTGTGGTTCTAGAGGTTCTGTTACCTCAGTGTCATTTTAGTCCATCTTCTGTGGTTGGTGATCTTGGTCTTTGCACTGAACCTAGGGTGGCACCTAGGATAGCGTCTTTCTTTGTGCTTCCAAAAGCCCCATTCCCTTACTATTGCCTCTGCCGGACCTTTGGGACTGGGGATCATGATTATTGTGCAGGTCATAGTTCAAACCCTAAACTAGGGCTTTTTTTTTTTTTTTTAAACTAGGGCTTTTTTATTGGACCCAAGATGTATACAGTCTGGTCGTGGATCTAGCAGCCAGTCATCTGTAAATCCCGATCTTGGCTTTTGGACCTACCAAAGGGTGCCACGACTTCTGTTTTTGTCTTGTCGTTAGTTGGTAAGGTAGGCTAATCTGCTCTAAGGTCAAGATGTTCGCATTTTCCTCGTTGTCAGGATATCATGTTAGAGCTGGGCCTTGTTGTTGGTCTCGTCCTATTAAGGCCGTCCCGGATGGAGTTTGTTTCCTGCAGCTGTTGTGAAGAGCTGTGCCGTTTCTATGTCGGGGATCAAGGGTTCAAGGCTGGATGAATGGTATCTAATCACCTGAGGTCTAATTTGATTCCACATGACATATTTTCAGGGCAGGAGATATCCCTATATTTTAAACAACTATGAGTTCCTATCTCTAGTAGATAAGAGCTCTTTTTTTTTTATATGTAATATTTCCCCTTTACTTAGTGTGCCTTTGCAGAGGGAAGTGGTGCTACATTATAATGTCTGTGTATTCGTGGGTTGACTGATGGGATAACAGACACAGGTCACATACCAAAAAACGAAGAGAGAAAAAAAAAGAAAAAAAGGGGGAATTAAAAATGTATGTGCTCACAAATATATATGTAGGACGAACATTTAAAAAAGATAAATAAATAAATTAAAAAAAAAAAGAAAATGAGTTAGCAAAATATTTAAGGGACCAAAGTGGTGCAAAAGATTACCTTACATTTGGGGGAGGGCAGGTAAAGAGGTGGTGTATTACAGCTCTTATGCCTATGTTGGAAGTACAGTTTTTCCCATTGTCTTTTGGGTTTTTCTTGTGGTGTGTGGGTTCCCAGGCATCTTCCTAACCCACCCCCTGACCTTCTTCAGATTGGTAAAAATTTGCGGCAGGGAGGTCTTGGAAGAGTTCTTGCATTGGGGATACTTTTGGATCTAGGCCCGGTTTCAAGGAGTAGTCCACGTTAGGGGGAGTTGGTAGGGAGGGCCTCGCGTGAGTCCACAGGGGAGTTGGCTGTCTTTTCTTTCAGGAGACGAGGTGTGGGTTTATCTGTGTGTCCTCTCGCCTGGGTGCTGGGTACTGGTTCGTTGGGTAGGGGGTCGATCTTGATGCCTAATAGAATAAGGACTGGGGGTGAAGAGTTTTAATATGGTGGGAGATCTGGATGGGATTGAGGGGTGAAGGGATAGTTGGATTTCCGGAGGGGGGAAAGGGGAAGGTATATGGGAAGGGTTTGAAGGGAGAGAAAAGAGAAAATACCTTAGAGAGAAAAGGGGGAGAGAAAGGGAAAAAAGCAATGCGCAGAATAGAAAAAAAAAGTAGTGAGAAGAGAGGAGAGAATAGCAAGGGAATGCTGGTTTGATTGAATGTGTTCGAAGAATAGAGCCTGTAGTTTAAGTCTGTACGTCTCAGGTACTGCTTCAGTGGTCTGACTGGTCTCGTGCTTCAATTCCTAAATGAAGGTATTACCTAGAGATAAAGTGTATGTTAAAGAGTTTTTTTGTGGCCATCTCGTAGTGCAAGCAAGGTATGGTATCCCCTGTGGTATCCCGAGTTGCCACCTTAGTTTGTTCGCCCTTTGTATCCAAGGGCACCTGTGGACAGAAAAGCTGAGAGGTTATTTAAAGTATAGTAAGATAAAGGCATTAAAAGGTAGTGTTATGGTATGTTGCCATTGCAGTCCGTGATTTCCCTTGGTGTTCTATACTTGTGTTCCTGTATACGAACTCTAAGGGGTTATTGTGGACCTTTGTTGTAGAAGTCTGATTACATACCTGTTCTCTCTATGCTGCCGTTTCTGTTGTTGCTGTTTTCCTTGTGGTATAATGTGTAGTCAAGAGTTTGCATTGTTCCTTTTTCATGTATTTTGGACACTGCTCCCACGTCTATGTTGACTATTACAGTGTTCGGAGTTTCTACCCTGTTGAACCCTGTTATTTGATTGTTAGGTATTAGTTGTGTATAAAATATGTGTTCTAGGTGTTTCAGAATAGTGCTACCATTCTGTGTTTATCTTTTGTCTTCTGACTTACTTCGTTTAACATAACATGATCTAGATCCATCCACGTTGCTGTAAAGTCTGTGATTGTATCATTTCTGACTGCCATGTAATATTCCATTGTGTATATGTACCACATCTTAATGATCCATTCATCTGTTGTTGAACATCGAGGTTGGTTCCAAGATTTGGCTATTATACTGAGTGCTGCGATAAATAGTGGGGTGCATACGTATTTTGGAATGAATGTCCTTCCATCTTGGGGGTATATGCCTAGAAGAGCAATTGCTGGGTCAAATGGCAGCTCAATTCTGAGTTCTTTGAGCACTCTCCAGACTTTTCTCCATAGATGTTGGACTAGGGGGCATTCCCACCAGCAGTGGATGAGAGTTCCTTTCATACCGCATCCTCGCCAAAAAAGGTTGTTTCCATTATTTTTGATGTGAGCCAACCTCACTGATGTAAGGTGGTATCTCATTGTTGTCTTGATTTGGATCTCCCTGATGATGAGTGAAGGTGAGCATGTTTTCATGTGTTTGTTGGCCATCCTTCTGTCTTCCTCAGAGAAGTGTCTATTCATTTCATCTCCCCATTTTTTATGGCTTTATTTGGTTTTGAGGGGCTCAGCTTTCTGAGTGCTTTGTATGTTCTAGATATCAACCCTTTATCTGATATGTCAAGTGAAAAGATTTTTTCCCATTCTGTTAGCTGTCTTCTTGCATTAAGTAGGGTTTCTTTTGCCATGCAGAAGCTTTTTAGTTTGATGTAGTCCCAGTTGTTTATATTTGATGCTAACGTTCTTGCCATTGGTGCTCCGTTCTCAAAGACCTTTTTGATATATAGGTCTTCGAGTGTTCTGCCTATTTTATTCTCGATAAACTTTATAGATTCAGGTCTGATTTCAAGGTCTTTGATCCATTTTGAGTTGACTTTTGTATAAGGAGTGAGATATGGGTAGATTTTCACTTTTGTACATGTGGTTTTCCAGTTGTACCAACACCATTTGTTGAATAGGATTTCTTTGTTCCATTTCAGATTCTTGCCTCTTTTATCAAATATTAGTTGGCTGTATATCTGGGGGTTTATGTCTGGGAATTCTGTTCTGATCCACTGGTCTGAGGTCCTGTCTCTGTTCCAGTACCATGCTGTTTTAATTACTATGGCTTTATAGTATAGTTTCAAGTTAGTAAGGAGATTCCTCCCAGCTTCTTGTTTTTCAGTATGTGTTTGGCTATCCTGGGTCTTTTGTGGTTCCAGATGAATTTTGTGATTGATTGTTCTATTTCTTTAAAGAATTGTGTCTGGATTTGGATAGGGATTGCATTAAATCTATATAGCAGTTTGGGTAAGATAGTCATTTTGACTATGTTAATTCTACCTATCCATGAGGATGGGATGTTCTTCCATTTCTTTAGATCGTCGTCAATTTCTTTCTGAAGTGTTTTGAAGTTTCCCTGGTAAGGTCTTTCACTTCTCTTGTAAGGTTGACTCCTAGATACTTGATATTTTTTGATACTATCTTAAATGGGATTGTATTTTTAATCTCTCTCTCCTCAACTTCATTGTTTGTATATAGAAACGCTACTGTCTTTTGTGTATTGACTTTGTATCCAGCCACTTTGCTGTATTGGTTGATTGTTTCTAGGAGTTTTACTGTGGACTCTTTAGGGTTTTTGATGTATATCATCATATCATCGGCAAATAGAGCTAGCTTGTGTTCATCTTTCCCTACTTGAATTCCTTTGATTCCCTTCTCTTGTCGGATTGCTATTTCTAGGACTTCTAAGGTTATATTGAATAAGAGTGGAGAGAGTGGACAGCCTTGCCTAATTCCTGACCTTAGTGGGAATGCTTCTAGTTTCTCACCATTAAGTATAATGTTGGCTGTAGGCTTTTCATAAATAGCCGTAACTATCTTGAGGAAGGTTCCTTCTAACCCTATTTTGCTGAGTGTCTTTAACATGAAAGGATGTTGGATTTTGTCAAATGCCTTCTCGGCATCGATTGATATGATCATGTGGTTTTTGTCTTTCATGTTCTTGATGTGATGTATCATGTTTATTCATTTGCGTATGTTGAACCAACCTTGCATTCCTGGTATGAATCCCACTTGGTCGTGATGTATGATCTTTTTGATGAAGTGTTGGATTCGGTTTGCTAAGATTTTGTTGAGTATCTTTGCATCTATGTTCATTAGTGAGATTGGTCTGTAGTTTTCTTTTTTGATGGTGTCTCTGCCTTCTTTGGGAATGAGTGTGATATTAGCCTCATAAAAGGAGTTGGGGAGGATTCCTGTTTTTTCTATGGTTTGGAAAAGCCTACGGAACAGTGGTAATAGGTCTTCTTGAAATGATTGATAGAATTCACCTGTAAATCCATCTGGGCCTGGGCATTTGTTCTTAGGGAGTTTTTTAATTACATCTTCAATTTCCTCTGAAGTGATTGGTCTGTTTAGACTTTCTAGATCTTCCTTTTCCAGTCTTGGAAGAGGGTGTTTGTCCAAGAATCTGTCGTTTTCTACTGGGTTCTCTAGCCTAGTTGAGTATAGTTGTTCATAATATGATCTCATGATATGTTGTATTTCTTGGGGTTCTGTTGTAATCTCTCCCCTTTCATTTGTGATCCTAGTGATTTGGGTGTTTTCCCTCTTTTTTTTGGTGAGTCTTGCCAATGGTTTGTCTATCTTGTTTATTTTTTTGAAAAACCAACTCCTGGTCTCATTGATTTTTTGTATT
This sequence comes from Suncus etruscus, assembly GCF_024139225.1. NCBI lineage: Eukaryota > Metazoa > Chordata > Mammalia > Eulipotyphla > Soricidae > Suncus > Suncus etruscus. The sequence goes on from NC_064851.1 coordinate 67,479,848, forward strand.
GTTTTCTTAGTTTCGATGTTGTTTATTTCTGCTCTGGTTTTTATTATTTCTTGCCTTCTGGTTGTGGTTGGATTTCTCTGTTGCTGTTGTTCCAATTCTTTGAGGTGATCTTTTAAACTGTTGGTTTTGTTGTTTTCCTGTTTCTTGACATAGGCCTGTATTGCTATGAGTTTCCCCCTAATTACTGCTTTTGCTGTGTCCCATAAATTTTGACATGTTGTCTCTTCATTGTCATTTATCTCAAGGAATCTTTTTATTTCTTCTTTGAGTTGTTCTTTGATCCAGCTATTGTTAAGCAGCATGTTGTTTAGTCTCCAGGTATTAGTTTTCCTCCATTTCTGCTTCTTGACATCAATTTTAAGCTCTGTTGCATAGTGATCTGAAATGGTACTTCTAATGATCCTTACCTTTGTGGTCTTACATAGGTTGGCTTTGTATCCTAAGACATGGTTTATTCTGGAGAAGGTTCCATGTGGGTTTGAGAAGAATGTGTATTCTTCTTTCTGAGGATGGAGGGCTCTATATAAGTCTATTAGCCCTAAATCTTCTAATTTTTCATTTAGAGCTCTTATTTCTTTGCTATTTTTCTGCTTGGAGTATCTGTCCAGTGGTGATAGTGGAGTATTGATGTCCCCTACTATTATCACAATTCCCTTCATGTGTTTCTCCAGGTTTGCCAGTAGTTGCCTCACATATTTTGGTGACTCTACATTAGGTGCATAGATATTGACCAGGGTTAGTGTTTCTTGATCTAATGTTCCCCTGATCAGTAAGTAGTGACCCTCTTTGACTCTGATCACTTTCTTGAGGTTGAATACAATTTGGTCTGATATAAGAATGGCTGTCCCTGCTCTTTTTTGTTTTCCATTGGCCTGAATAATTACTTTCCATCCTTTTATTCTAAGCCTGTGCTTATCGTGTAACTGTAGGTGTGTTTCTTGCAGACAGCAGAGTCCGGTTTATTTTTCCTAACCCAGTTCTCTACTATGTGTCTTTTAATTGGAGAGTTTAGTCCGTTAACATTTAGGGAAATTATTGATAGAGAGGACTGTTGTGCAGTTGTATTGTGTGGAGTGGTTGTTGTTACAATAGGGGGTTTGGATTGTGTAATTCGTCTCTGAGTAAGTCGCTTAGGGTCGGTTTAGTTTGCACAAATAGTTCAAGTTCGTTCATGTTTGAGAATGTTTTTAGTCTGCCCTCCCATATGAATGATAGTTTTGCTGGGTATTGGACCCTGGGTTGGAAATTTCTTTCATTCAGTCGTTTAAATATGTTATTCCACTCTCTTCTTGCTTGAATTATTTCAAATGGGAGATCTGGTTTGATTCTTATGTCCTTTCCTTTGTACTTGAGGTTTTTATTCTCCCTTATTGCTTTCAGGAGTTCCTCTTTCTCTTTGTTTTTTGCCATTTGGATTATTATGTGTCTTGGTGTGGGGTTATTAGGGTCTATTTTATTAGGGACTCTCTTGACTTCTTGAATTTGTCCTGAATTGTCTTTCCAGAGGGAGGGGAAGTTCTCTGTTATTATCTCCCTGACTACCTGTTCTTCCCCCTTCCCTATTTCCTCCCCTTCTGGTATACCCACAATCCTTAGATTGTTTCTTTTGTCCTTGTTCATTAGATATTGGATTTTTCCTTCCAGTGCTTTGCCTTTTATTTCTTTGTTGGTTTCTTTATCATTTTTTGATTGCAGTTTTCCTTCGAGTTCTTCGATGTGCTTCTCCAACTCTGTGTTTCTGCTCGTAAGGCTTGTTATCTTGTCCTTTAATTCCTTCACTTCTTTTTGTATGGAATCTCTCATGTTCTTTGACATTTCTTCTTTAATTTGGCTGATTCGTTCATCCATGGATTTCTTATACTCGGTTGCTAGGGTTTCTTTCAATTCTTTTATTAATTCTTGCATTTCCTTCCTCATGACAGCTTTTAGGTCTTCTTCCCGTGGATCTGTGCGTTTTGGTGGACTTGGAAATTTGATAGGGTTTGTCATGGTGTCTCCAGTTATTAGAGATCTCCTTGATTTACACTTTGTTCTTTGTATTTAATGGTGTATTTTGGAGTGCTGTGGCTTCTAATTTTGGCCTGCTTTGGTCCCCTTCCTGACGGTGTTTCTAGAGGGGGCTGTTGGGTGAGTTTGTTGAGCCTAGCCCTTTCTCCTCCCCTTTGCTACCTAGAGTTCAGCTTTCCTGCTGTGGGTCTTTTCCCTTTTCTGCTCCTTATTTCTGTCAGCAGTGCAGTTCCACTCCTGGCCACAATGGTTACTGGAGCTGTTGAGCCTAGCTCTCAATCCCCCCTCCTTTCTCTGGGAGTCAATGGAGCTCCGCCCCCTCCACGCCTCCCTTGAAGGGTTCCCTCAGTCCAACCCTTCAGGCTCTGTCCTCACCCTTGGGGAGTCCCTGGTCCACTCCAGGGTCCAGGGGGGTGGACTGCTCTAGTTCACCTGTGAGTCCAGATGCCTGGCCCTATCTCTCCCGTCTGTTACGGTCGCTCAACTTGCCTTTCTAGGCACCCACCTGGGGGAAGGGAGTCACTCAACCCTCTCCGGCTGGCACGCAGGGGTCCCTGGGGGGAGGTGCCGACCCAAGCCACGCAAAGGGACAGAAATTCCCTCAGCCTCTCCTCACTCACTCCTCCAGCCAGCACACCGGGGTCCCTGGGGGGAGGGTCCGACCCAAACGCCGCCTGCAAAGGGACAGAATTTCCCTCAGCCTCTCCTCACTCACTCCTCCAGCCTGCATGCCACGGTCCCTGGGGGGAGGGTCCGACCCAAACGCCGCCTGCAAAGGGACAGAAATTCCCTCAGCCTCTCCTCACTCACTCCTCCAGCCAGCACGCCGGGGTCCCTGGGGGGCCGACCCAAACGCCACGTGCAAAGGGACCCTTGTTTGTAGACATTTTAAATAATTTTAATTGCTTTGTTTCACTATGAAGAGGAGGCCATTATTAGAAAATTCTGGAGATTAGAAAACTGAGATACAAAGAAGTTAAATACTGTGAAAAGTTAAAATAAACCTAAAATAACTTATGTGAAAAATATTTTTTCTTGTTAATATGCAATGTCTGTGTTGTCTTTCTATACATATTGGCAAATTTTTTTCTCTGAGTGAATGCAACCTTATATTTCACTGTGGTTGTTATTTGCTCAAAATAAATTTTGCATAATAAATTTGTGGATTGGACATTAAAGTTTAAATATAAGTAAATTATTACTAACATGAGAAAGAATATATAGTTAATATTTAGCAAGCATAAGCCAAACAGAAAAATGTCTGGAATCTTTCTTCATGGTGTGTAACAGTTCTATAAGAATCTTGGAAGTCCAGCATATCTAAACAACATGGCCACTCAAAGTAGCTTAAATAACTGACATCTGACTAATGGACAATAATAAGGAAAAAACTCCTAATACTTTATGATTAGTTTTATTATTATGTAGAAACTTGCAAAATTTTTAAATAATGTGTTTAAACTAAAAAACAGAAAACATAGATTGAAGAAACTCGCTAAAATAAAGATATAAGCAAGACAGTCAATTATTGGAGGACACAAATAATTATATCAGTAACATTGAGAAGAACCTGGTTTTTCAATTGAAGCACATTAGTTCCATGACAGCTAAAACAGAATTAGTGCGAAAAAAAATTAATGTGATGCTTGTATCTCAAATACAGGTCATAGCCTGGGGAATTAATCAGTTGCATCCCACTCAGTCTTTTTTTTTGTTTGTTTTGTTTTCTGGGTCACATACAGCCGTGCTCTATGCTCAGAATTCACTCCGGGCAGGCTCAGGGGACCATGTGGGATGCCAAGATTCGAACCATCATCCTTCTGCATGCTAGGCAAACACTCTACCGCCATGCTATCTCTCCAGCCCCTGGAAACATCTTTTTAATGTAGTACTTTGGATTGATATTTAGACCTCTGAATCTTCAACTCTGGGTGTGGTCTTATTCTTCCTAATAAATACCCCTGGTTTCAGGAAAACTTTCTCTTGCATTTCTAGACTTCCCACTGAGCCTCCTGCTTTATAAAATCTGAAGGCTTACATGTTGGAACTCCTAAACTCATTCCAATTTCTTTAGTGTGTGTCTATTATTTCCTACATCAAAGTTTGCTTCCAGACCTGCATCTCTCCAGTTCCTGGCTTTGGAATTTGGGCTTCATTTAACATTAGTCATGTGCATTTCCTTTGCCTACAACTAAATGTAAGAACTATAGTTTTAGTATAGGGTATTCTGAATATAACTTAAAACTTAAAACTGGATCCATAAATTTCCAGGATATCATACTCAGACAGTATCTGTTTGGAATTAATGCCTTTATAAATGACATATGGATGTACTATACAGTAAATTAGCCAATAAATATTTATTGATCATCAGATAGGCATGATACAGAATTTATTTTTATTATAGTTTTAAAAGAGTATATTTATTTATATAATTTTAGTTGTTAGTTTTTAGTAAGACACCTTTTTTATAGTTATGTTTTATATGCACTTGTTTTTCTATTATTTAAAAAACTTTATTACATACATGATTGTGTTTGGGTTTCAGTCATGTAAAGAACACCACCCATCACCAGAGCAGCGTTCCCATAATCAATGTCCCAAATCTCCCTCCTCCCCACCGACCCCCGCCTGTACTCTAGACAGGCTTCGTATTTCCCTCGTACATTCTCATTATTAGGATAGTTAAAAACATAGTTATTTCTCTAACTAAACTCATCCCTATTTGTGGTGATTTTCCTGAGGTGAGCTGTAACTTCCAGCTCTTTTCTCTTTTGTGTCTGAAAGTTATTGCAAGAATATCTTTCATTTTTCTTAAAACCCATAGATAAATGAGACCATTCTGCATCTTTCTCTCTCTCTCTCTCTGACTTATTTCACTCAGCATAATAGATTCCATGTACATCCATGTATAGGAGAATTTCAAGACTTCATCTCTCCTGAAAGCTGCATAATATTCTATTGTGTATATGTAACACAGTTTCTTTAGCCATTCATCTGTTGAAGGGTATCTTGGCTGTTTCCAGAGTCTTGCTATGGTAAATAGTGCTGCAATGAAGATAGGTGTAAGGAAGGGATTTTTGTATTGTATTTTTGTGTTCCTAGGGTATATTTCTAGGAGTGGTATAGCTGGGTCGTATGGGTGCTTGATTTTCAGTTTTTGGAGGAATCTCCATATTGCTTTCCATAAAGGTTGAAGTAGACGGCATTCCCACCAGCAGTGGATAAGAGTTCCTTTCTCTCAACATCCCCGCCAACACTGTTTATTCTCATTCTTTGTGATGTGTGCCATTCTCTGTGGTGTGAGGTGGTATCTCATAGTTGTTTTGATTTGCATCTCCCTGATGATTAGTGATGTGGAGCATATTTTCATGTGTCTTTTGGCCATCTGTATTTCTTCTTTGTCAAAGTGTCTGTTCATTTCTTCTCCCCATTTTTTGATGGGATTAGATGTTTTTTCTTGTAAATTTCTGTCAGTGCCTTGTATATTTTGCAGATTAGCCCCTTATCTGATGGGTATTGGGTGATTGGTTTCTCCCACTCAGTGGGGGGCTCTTGTATCCTGGGCGCTATTTCTTTTGAGGTGCAGAAGCTTCTCAGTTTAATATATTCCCATCTGTTAATCTCTGCTTTCACTTGCTTGGAGAGTAGATGCACTTGTTTTAGCATCAGTGCCATCACCAATATCAATTTCTGTCCATCAGTTTCCCAAATTCTTTTTTTTAAGTCACATAGTCACATACTTGATCATTTTCCAAATAGCAAAATCAATGCTTTTCCAATAATTTTTGTTATCAAGTCTCTTCTCAAACATCCACTTCATATGAATATATACTGAAACCGGTAGTAATACAGGAGGAAGACAGAGAAATTCTTCCTATCTCACAGCTTGGATCTGGTGGTGGGATTTTTTTTGGTTTGTTTTTGTTTTTATCATTCTATGGATATGAATACATTGGAATAAATAGGAATTTTAATTCTAATTCAAAGAAATTAAGTTCAAAACTCTAAAATTTTTTATTGACCATTAAACTTATATTCAAATAGTTACAGAAAAATCTTAAATGATTCACCCATATGCTGTAAAATACAAAGTCAAGAAAATTCTGAGTCGGTTCTCAAAGTGTCTAAAATAACAAACTAAAAAATTAATTTAGAAATTAGGAGACAGTTGTTTAATCAGAATGATTGCATCAGGAAAACAGCTCTCTGATCTATACACAGAACAAAGAACTAAGGACACCCAATCAGTGGACTTGGAATCCAGAATGGTAACACTTGCAAGGCCATAAAATCATAACTCCCCAATTCCTCTGTGACTTCTCTGACAGTCGGAAGACTAACAGTGACAGGAAAATAGCAACTTGAAACTACAAAAATAACTGTGGTAAGGCAGCACAAAACTCACAACTTCTAGTGTGTGAAGACTGCAATCCTGTAGATCTGCTCAATATTTATCTCCCATATAATCTCTCAGAAATGGGAGTTCAGCTCTTTTCTGCTAAGCCTGCCTAGAGACTCCAAGGACTATAACCTCTCCAGGGCCCACACCTGGTAAGATGTCCCCACCCAGTGCACGTGGGGCCAATTCCTGCCATGTACCCAGAGACTTATAAAGCACAACATCCATGCTCTCTGCCTCTTTTCTGCTGAGTCTGCCTAGACACTTCAAGGACTATAATCTCTCCAGGACCCACACCGAAACCTGGCCGCTCTGCTTCGGCTTATCTTGTAACCCCTGAATTCCATTTCTGCACAGTTTAAGAAGCAATCTACAGTCTTGCCAATGGAGTAATTTTGCAGTACACCCCCATATTTACAGAAATCAAGATGGCTCCTCTAATAATCTAAAAAAGTCACACAGCTACCTAAGCAAAGACTCATTACCATTTCAAGAGAAGATGCGTCGTCAAGAGGAATCCGTAAAAATTATTGAGGAAAGAAAGTCCATCTGTGCAGCAAGGAGAATGGGTCAAATTGATTCACGGTTGAGAAAATTCACATTCAAACTGACTCGTGCTCTGTAGTGGCTTCGAGTTCAGGGATAAAGAAGCAGCAGTATACAAGACGTTAATTCTTCTTTCCACAGCCCTAGACAACTATGTCAATTGGCAACAACTGCACTTGAAGGCTGACTGAGAAACTTTTTCTACATACACTGCAAATAGCTACCTACAGAGTACATTGTACTTTGAACCTATTTCACAATCTCATCTAATGTTACCCTGTATACATTTTCCAATTCTTTTCTCATTTTTATTTAGGTGCATGCTTGACAGTACTCTTACAGAAAGGTTTCAAGCATGTAATATTCAAGTCCCACACCACCACTAGTGTTAGACGGCCTCCACAATGTCTCAAGGTCCCCTCCTACTGTTCTAATGTTTTTAAATCTTATATTTCTAAATTCTTATTAAGTCCCATATTTACAATAGTGTTAATGCTCGTGGTTTTGATGTAGTTACCTCATCTCTTCATCATCAAAGAGCCCAGTCCTTCCACCTATGTCTTTATGTTACATACATCTCAATGATTTTCCCATTCCTCCCTTTACTTGGCATTCTCAGTTCTGTAATTTGGTCAAGTGCTTGGTCAAGTCATTTTATATCTTTCATTCCCTTGTCTTAGTCATCAATATATCCATCTGGTATATGTTCTTTCTCCTTCTGTCTTTGCAAACACAGTAACCTCTAAGATCATCCAAGTTCCAGTAAACTACATGATTCTTTTCATATAGCTGAGTAGCATTTCATTGTGTATATAATAAATTAATATGTATTTAACCATGTAAGTTGTTTCTAAATCCTGTCTATTAAGTGATTCAATAAACATATATATGAAAATATCTTTTTCAAATTAAAAAAAAAAAAGAAATGGGAGTTCAAAGTGGAAGTGTTTAGAATCCTCAAGAAGCTTAAGGAAACAATAAAAACCCAAAAGAGGGGAAATTAAAAGGTTCTTGTAAACAAATAAAAATAAGGACACTATCTGCAAAAGTCATATTAAGAGGATAACTTACAGTTTTGCAAGCTTTAATCAGGATGAAAGAACAAGCGTGCAAAAATTACTTAATGAACCAGGTTGCAAAATATGAAAGTGCCTCTAAATAAAGGGAAATGTTATCCACAGAAACAAGCTCTTATCTACTAGGGATAAGAACCCACACATTTTATAATACAGGATGCCTCCCAACCTGAACATGTATCATGTTCACTCCATATGATTGAACAGCAGATCCCAGATATGGAACTGACACAGTTCCCAGCAACACCATCAGGAACCAAATTCCTCCTAGGGAAACTCAGAATACCATCCTGGCATCAACTTGTACCAGTTTAAACATGACATACTGACAGAGAAAATGGCAACAAATTGAGCTAAAAGAGGGCTGCTCTATCTCATCACCTAATGACATAATATAATCAGGAGACATGTCATTCTTTGCCCTAAGCAAAAACCAAAATCGCTATTTGTACACTGACTTTCACAAACATGGACTGGACAGAACCTATAAAGGGAACAATGAGAAAATTCCTAGACTAAGCCCCAGCCTAGGGTTAGTACAAAAACCAGATCTCTAATCCCAGAGGTCTGACTTTGACAACTGCGACTGAGCACAACTTCTGGAACCATGCTGAAAGACTATAGCCTAGGCTCTGTCCCAGAATACGAGCAAAAAACAAGACAACTATATACAGAAGGCTGATTACAACAACAGTGATGGAACAGAACTCCTAGAACTGTAAAACAAACAAACAAACAAACAAAAAATCTCCCCTAAGCCTTCGCCCTACGACCTACACAAATAACAAGATCTCCAGCTTCGGTGGCGGGATGTTTTCGCTCACACCTGATTAGAGTTTTCTGGCTCCATAAAAAGACTGTGGGGTGTGTAAATGATTGAGTATGGAGCCTGTAGCTGTTTCCATGGCAGTATGCTTCAAGGGTGGAGAACCCTGTATCTCTTAGGCCAAAAGAATTCCCATTCTAATTTCCCCAATATTCACCATGCCTATGCAAAAAGAAGAAGAAGAAGAAGAAGAAGAAGAAGAAGAAGAAGAAGAAGAAGAAGAAGAAGAAGAAGAAGAAGAAGAAGAAGGAAGAAGAAGAAGAAGAAGAAGAAGAAGAAGAAGAAGAAGAAGAAGAAGAAGAAGAAGAAGAAGAAGAAATACAAGCCCTTTTTAAAAAGTTGTTGGTCTCATTTGTTGTTATTGTTGTTGGTCTCATTTGTTGTTATTGTTGTTGGGATTTTTTGTTTGTGTGTTTCTCCATAGCTGATGGTTTTGGCTTTTGGTTTATTCTTTTTGTATTTTTTGTTACTCCCTTACTAGTTTTTGTTTTTGTTAGTTTCTTTGTTTTGTTTTGTTTTGTTTTATTTTTGTCTTGTCTTGTTTTGTTTTGCTACTTTATTTTTCCTTTTTCCCCTTTCTCCTTCTAAATGAGTATTTATAACACCTAGATTGACTCCTCCTAGTTTTCATTTTCTTTGCCTTTTTTTTTCCCATACACTTTTTATATCTCCAATAGAGCCACATTACTGGAATTACCTTAATCAACCTCAAAATTGGAGGGGTAAATAATGGATGGTACCAAGACCAGACAGTCGTATGTTCATTTGGTGGAAATAAAAATTGATCAGACTTGAATACTAAATCCAAAGTCAATGACAACAGAATCGATATCCAACTAAAACAAGCTGTACAATGTGGGAACAGTTGTACTAGCATTACGGGGGGGGGGTGCTGGGGGAGGAAGGAGATGTGAGATGCAAGCTGGGAACAGGGGTGGAGGGAGTAGTATAATAACACTAGTGGTGGGAATTTCTCTCATTCATTGTCACTTATGTGCCTTAAATATTACTGTGAAAGATTTATAACTTAATTTGACCACAATAAAAATAAAAAAATGTGAAAGTACCCAATAGATTGAACTGAAATCAAGCAGAGATAGAAATAAAAATTTGTGCAAAAATTCATGAATTTAAAATCCAAAAATCAAACGAGATTATCAAGGAAAGAAAGAATTTTTTCTTTGATAAAGAATACAAGTTTGCTAAACCATGAGCAAGACTTAGAGAGAGAGAGAGAGAGAGAGAAAGAAAGAAAGAGAGAGAGAGAATGAGAGACACTTAGAAAATCAAATCAGAAATAAAAGGGGCTATTTCAAACAACAACAAAGAAATATAATAATAATCAGAAATTTCTTGAGAGTTTTTATGGCACAAAATAAGAGAATCTAGAAGAATAGACAAATTTTGGACTCCTGTAACCTCCCAAGTTTAAAGTAAGATGATTTGGAATTCACAAACATACCTATGACTATCAATTAATCTGAAATGGTAATCAAAAGGTTTCCCAAAAACCAAAAGCCCAAGCCCAGGTCGATTCAATAATAAATTCTTTCAGATATTCAAAGAGGACATACTGCCAATCTTTTACAAGTTTTTTAGGAAACTGAAGACACAAAAACAATCTCAAACAGTTTCTTTAAAGCTGGATTCCAAAAACAGACAAATACAACACAAACACAAAGACCTATATATTATAAAGATATGTATATATATACATATATAATAGACTTATATTTGTTTTGGGGGGTTGGAGCCACACCCGATGATGCTTGGGGGTTACTCCTGCCTAAGCACTCATAAATCGCTCCTGGCTTGGGGTACCATACGGGAAGCTGGTGAATAAAACCACACAGTCCATTGCAGGTTAGCACTGGCAAGTCAGACACCTTAACACTTGCACCACCACTCCAGACCCAGACCTATATTCTTTATGAAAACAGAAACAAAGGTCTTCAACAAAAATAGTAGCAAATAGGATCCAACAATTCATCAAAAATATCACACACCATGACTAAGTAGATTTCATCTCAGAAATGAAAGAATTATTAAACATACACAGTCCTTTGACATAATATACAATGTCAATAAAATAAAAATATAATTATAGGATATAGCAATAAGTGCAGAGAAAGTATTTGATAAAGTCCAGCACTCATTCATGATACAAACACTAAGCAAGATGGAAACTGAAGGAACATTCTTAAATATAGTCAAAGCCACTTACCATATAAACCCACAACAAACATTATACTCAATGTAGAAAATCGAAAAGCCTTTTCCCTAAGATCTAACATAAGACGAGGTTGCCCTCTTTTGCCACTTCTATTCAATATATTATTGGAAGTACTTGCTATAGAAATTATGCAAGAAAAATATATCAAGAGCATCCAGATACTGAGAAGACTTCCAGCTCTTATTTTTGGAGAATATTAAACTATACTTAGAAGAACCTAAAGATTCCACAAAACATTTCTGTAAATAAAATATTCATACTGTAAAATGGCCAGCTACAAAATTAACATGCACAAAGTGTGTGACTTTTTTAATATACAATATATGAAAGCAAAGAAAGAAACATTAATAGTATCATTCAAAATGTGCCTTAAGATAACTATGAAACATTATTTCAACAAATAAGAGAAATCCACGTGTTATGCTTATGGATTGGGAGGATTAGCATAATTGAAATGGCAATATCACCAAAGCATTGTGCAGATTCAGTGAAGTTCCTATAACAATACTTTTGACATTTTTCTTATAAATAGGCTAAACACTTCTGAAATTCATATAGAGTAATAAACCTCCATGAATATCTAAAAATAACCATTGAATATAAAAAATGAGGGTATCACCTTTAGCAATTTCAAATGGTACCACAAAGTAATAGTAATTAAATTGCCATGTTATTGGAATAGAGTCATAGGTTTCAGGTAAACATAATTGAATATCCTGAGACAGATCCACAGGTATATGATAGGCTAATTTATATAAGGGAGAAAAAAAATGTAAAAAAGAGCAAGAAATTCCTTTTCAACAAGTGATGCAGGGAGACCTGGTCAGTTAAGTGCAAGACATTCAATTCAAGTATCTTCCTGTCACCATGCATGAATACAAATGTATTAACCTTGATATTAGATTTGAAATCATAAGGGTTCTGAAATAAAAAAGGCAACTCTCTATGACAGATGAAAATAAACAGTGGTATATCTCTGCAATGGAATACTAAGTACATAAGTGTTAACTAAATGAAGTCATAAACATTGCTGACATGTATAGACTGAGTTAAATAAGTCAGAAGGAGAGAGATAGACACAGAATAGTTTCATTTATCTGTGAGATGTAAGAAAATTAAGACAGTATGGTAATACTACTCAGAAAATACAGAGATGCAGGCCAGAAGGATCAACCCATGTTATAAAGCTTACAACAAAGAGCAGAGAACCCAGTTAGAGAAATAAGTACACAAACACTTACTATGACAATGTCAGTGAGAGAGAGAAATAGAATGCCTTTCTCAAATAGAGAGAGTGGGTGTGGGAAGAGGACAATGGGGATAATGGTGGTGGGAAAATTACACTGGTGAAGGCGAGTGTATATTTTTGGTTGGTTGTTTGTTTTTGTTTTTGGGTCACACCCAGCGGTGCTCAGGGGTTACTCCTGGCTGTCTGCTCAGAAATAGCTCCTGGCAGGCACGCGGGACCATATGGGACACGGGGATTTGAACCAACCACCTTTGGTCCTGGATCAGCTGCTTGCAAGGCAAACGCCACTGTGCTATCTCTCCGGGCCCACGAGTGTATATTTTATTACTGAAACCCAAATATGAACACGTTTGTAACCATGGTGCTTAAATAAAATATATTTTTAAGATAGCAAAGGTAGAGTCTTAATTTCTAAATTATTTAAACATTTTGTATGTTGGTAATCATAAAATCAACTATAAAGGATACTTGAAATCTAAGCCAAATAATAGATAATTAACCTAGTATCTGTTGTCAGATAACAATGCTTATTGTTTTTATGACAACAAAATCCTGGGTCTATACTTATTGTTATGAAGTAAAATACCCATAGATATTATGCCAAAAAACTTTAATTATTTTAGATGAACTCAAATAGTTCTTAATTTTAGGGCACAATTGCCATATTATATGGCTGTAAATAATTGTTTCAAAAATATTCAACAAAAATCTTTTAAAACACTCAACTAATACATAAGAAATAAAATGCATATTATACACTCTATGTCAATGATGAACATTTGACCAGATATCAAATCTCAGTGTTTGGATGACATAGTTGCATAAAATATGGTAAGAACAGAGTTTTATACAAAGTCTCCTTTGATAATTAGGCTCTAGATATAAAGATGTCAATAAAATTAAATAGGAAAATAATAAAACTCATAGGTATCAATAATTGCTTACCAATGCTTACCACAGGCTGTGTTCTTTACACTGACTCTATAGAAAGAGGAGGTACAGTAAATGCACCCCATATACACCTTTACCCAGGCCCTTTGCCTGGTCTGTATTGTGAATGTGGGACAAAAATTAAATTTAAAAATTAATAACTATCAAAATATAATAGTCCACATCATCAACTGCTTTCTATACAGAAGACCCAAATACTGATAAGATTGTTTTTATAGGCAATTGAAGGTTTTTAATATTAAATTTTATGACCCAGAACAATGTATAACTTTTGATATAAGGAGGCATTCTACTAGAATATTTAAAAAAAATAACACAATTATTTTATCTGTAAAAAATACATTAAGGACTGTTATATTTCCTAAGTATTTTTGAAATGGTGTCTCTACACTTAAAAATACTAGTTACCATTTTTGCTTAGGCAGATGAATTTATTTTTAAAAAATGCTTTACTCAAACAATTATAAACAAAGCATTTCACTTTGAAATGTTACTTAAATTCAAATCCTTTTATATTCAAGTTCCTTTTGTATTTTAATCATAAAAAATTATTCTATCTCGCTATGAAAATATTTTAAAATGTCAACCTTCTGTAGATCATTAAAAATTCTTCTTTTCCTTAACATTAATTATTGTTGAGTTATCTGGGGGTCATTTTCATCTTTTTTTTTTCAGTAAATATAAGACAGAACATGGTATTTTTTTCCCCTTTCATCTCTTGTAGCTCCCTAGATCTCACAGTTTTTCAAAAATAACTGTAAATGATGCAGTTAGCATGCGTGCCAGTTTCTTTCATCCCACAGATAGAAGGTATATCATCTGATCCTGCTGATTTGTAGATATACCGACTTGCCCAGGACTCACTTAGCCTGCTTTTGTAGTAGCAATTTTTACAAGATCTTCATTACTTCCTGATTGTCCAATACTTTTCTTCTTTTTTTCCCTTTCAAGGACCAATTTATAATATAAGTTGAAGGTCTCAGGTATGTTAAAGTGATCATTAATTTTAAGATGCTTCACATTTATGAGTCTTTTAGTCAAGACATTGATTGTGTCCCTACTGTGTTCAGAGCACTGTACTTACAAAAGAAAGCTGAGAACAGTTTGTGGCTTTCTCCTTAAAATCCTCTTCTCCTTATTACAATTTATTTGTTGCTTTTGCGTCACATTATTTTATACTGTAGATCCTTACTGTTGTAATATGTTAGTGTTTTTTATCTTTTCAAATTTCTATATAGATCACATGCTTCTAACTGAATCTTAAGAGTAAAATGAGAAAGCAGCCAATGCTTGCTCATTTACAGTTTGATTTATTTATGTAAAATTGTAAAATTATTTTGTTATGGGCCGGAGAGATAGCATGGAGGTAAGGCATTTGCCTTTCATGCAGGAGGTCATCGGTTCATGATCCCCCATGCCTGCCAGGAGCAACTTCTGAGCCTGGAGCCAGGAATAACCTCTGAGCACTGCCGGGTGTGACCCAAAAAGCACACAAAAAAAATAATTTTGTTACATAGTATCTTAATTCTTTCAAAACAATATCTATTTATATTAGTTATTTAATACTAAATGTAAATGTCTAGGTTGAAATATCAGATGAGCAGTGGAGTTATAGAAATAGGTTTGGAACTTGGGGCCAATGTGGTTGCGAAAATGATAAAGATGGACAGCGGTTTGATCCCCCATGTCCCATATGGTGCCCCTATATGGTGGTGATTTCTGAGCACATAGCCAGGAGTAATTCCTGAGCGTCACCGGGTATGGCCCAAAAACCAAAATAAATAAATAAATAGGTTTGAAACCATTGTTATTTTAGTTCTGCCATATTTACTTAAATTATTTAGTTGACAATACTTCTGCTAATGAGTGACTTTGACATAAGTATTATTAAATTAGTAAGGTACAGTTGTAGAAATTCTACTTTATATTGTACATTTGGAAATCACAGAAATTTCTGGTCACAAATTTACCATGCATCACTTTCATACACAGTAAAGTGAAAGTAACAGGCAATTGTCCATCTTGAGTACAGTCCTAATCTCTTTATTTACAAGCCAAATTGCTGCTTTTGATTAGGAGATTGAGTTTCTGTGGCACACTTCTGACTATTTATAATATTTGGAGGAATAAGCAAGAATAAGATTTTATTTTTGTTGAAACATTAAGTGCTTTATTAAAATAATACCCAATGATTTAATTATCTCTTTCTCACATAATTCCATCATTAGGCAAAACATTTTTGACACTTTAAATATTGCAGATAGAAGCTTAATCAAATTATCAGAGATAAATGGTTCTTAGGATTTAAAACAAATACAATTGTTTAATAAGACCATGCTTTAATGAAGGCTTTACTGTCTCTGGGCAGTGATTGAGGCACCCAGATTGGCAGAGGTGCAGGTATGCTCTGCAGCTCTGCCTGATGTTATGATAAATTCCCAGGTTTTAGTTTGAAACGACCTTTCTATATACAAATCTCAATGATTATATTCTGTATTCCTTGAATTTGTGAAAATCTCAAAGTCTTTCTGTTCAAACATACAAAATGAACAAAATAACTAGATCATGGATGTGTGAGATAAAATGATTATGTTAAAATACTTATAAAGCTTATATATAATATATGTTATATATACTATATATAAGTATGTATACTTAATTATTTTATTTATTTTTTTATTTTATTTATTTTTGGTTTCTATATATTTTGTTTGTTTGTTTTTGTTATAACCCAGCATTTCTAAGAGCTTACTCCTGGATATTTGCTTAGATATTACTCATGGTCATGCTTAGGGAACAAGAAATAGTGCTGGGGATAGAACCCAGGTTGGCCATATTTTTTTTTTGATAATTTACTTTTTTTTATTACTTTTTTATTTAAACAACTTTATTACATACATGATTGTGTTTGGGTTTCAGTCATGTAAAGAACACCACCCATCATCAGTGCAACATTCCCATCACCAATGTCCCAAGTCTCCTTCCTCCCCACCCGACCCCTGCCTGTACTCTAAACAGGCTCTCCATTTCCCTCATACATTCTCATTATTAGGACAGTTAAAAACGTAGTTATTTCTCTAACTGAACTCATCAGTCTTTGTGGTGAGCTTCCTGAGGTGAGCTGGAACTTCCAGCTCTTTTCTCATTTGTGTCTGAAAATTATTATTGCAAGAATGTCTTTCATTTTTTTTTTAAACCCATAGATGAGTGAGACCATTCTGCGTTTTTCTCTCTCTCTCTAACTTATTTCACTCAGCATAATAGATTCCATGTACATCCATGTATAGGAAAATTTCATGACTTCATCTCTCCTGACAGCTGCATAATATTCCATTGTGTATATGTACCACAGTTTCTTTAACCATTCGTCTGTTGAAGGGCATCTTGGTTGTTTCCAGAGTCTTGCTATGGTAAATAGTGCTGCAATGAATATAGGTGTAAGGAAGGGATTTTTGTATTGTATTTTTGTGTTCCTAGGGTATATTCCTAGGAGTGGTATAGCTGGATCGTATGGGAGCTCGATTTCCAGTTTTTGGAGGAATCTCCATATCGCTTTCCATAAAGGTTGAACTAGACGGCATTCCCACCAGAAGTGGATAAGAGTTCCTTTCTCTCCACATTCCCGCCAACACTGTTTATTCTCATTCTTTGTGATGTGTGCCATTCTCTGGGGTGTGAGGTGGTATCTCATAGTTGTTTTGATTTGCATCTCCCTGATGATTAGTGATGTGGAGCATTTTTTCATGTGTCTTTTGGCCATTTGTATTTCTTCTTTGTCAAAGTGTCTGTTCATTTCTTCTCCCCATTTTTTGATGGGATTAGATGTTTTTTTCTTGTAAAGTTCTGTCAGTGCCTTGTATATTTTGGGGATTAGCCCCTTATCTGATGGGTGTTGGGTGAATAGTTTCTCCCACTCAGTGGGTGGCTCTTGTATCTTGGGCACTATTTCCTTTGAGGTGCAGAAGCTTCTCAGCTTAATATATTCCCATCTGTTAATCTCTGCTTTCACTTGCTTGGAGAGTGCAGTTTCTTCCTTGAAGATGCCTTTGCATATTTAAGTCAACACCATACTATTTTCTAGCTGCTATAATTTTTCCTTTCTTTTAAGTAAAAATATATTTATTTGAAAATTCTGAGGAAATGGAAAGAGGGAGAGAGGGAGAGAGAGAGAGAGAGAGAGAGAGAGAGAGAGAGAGAGAGAGAGAGAGAGAACTGACTTCTTCAAAGGTCAAGAAAGCCCCAGTACACATCCAACATGAAAGTGGGAAAGTATAAAATCTCAAGAGGAGCATGAGGGTGGCAATATGTGTGTGTGGGCATCATGTGCATGGGACAACAACTCACATGTGCACTGTAAAATGTTTCCTAATTTATGTTTGTTCTTTGGCTTTCACTTTTTTTTATAAAAACATGTGAATTAGATGAAAAATATGAAAAAGACAGGGGCCAGAGCAGTGGTGCAGAGGTAAGCTGTTTGCCTACACCTGGCTGGACTAGGAAGGACCATGCAATTCCCCCAAGCCATATGGTTTCCCACTCCAGGAGCGATTTCTGAGTGCATAGTCAAGATAACTCCTGAACGCCACCGGGTGTGGCCCAAAAACCAATAAAGAAAAAAAAAGATTAAAAGGACAATAAAAGATAAATGTATACATGACAGAAACAAAGACTAGATAAAAGGCAACTCTTTTGTTAGAAAACTTGTCAGACATTTTTCAGCCAAAGAGCCAAGTGGTCAGCCTGCACATTCTATTAAAAATTTGTTACTCCACCATTTAATAAAATTTTAGACAATTATGTTTTCTATCAACACCTTTTTAGTGTATTTTTTTTTCTTTTTTCAGGGGAGAACGCGCACGCAGTCCCCCACTACCACAAATTACGAAGTTGGGTTTCCCACATTTGGGGAAATCGCAGGGGTCAGCACACCCAGAGTGTAATGGGTGAGCCTCGCCCTGGGGAAACCACCTTCGTAATCATGGAATCGCCCCTGCCAGGTAAGTATAAGCTCTGACAATCTTAAGTTCACTCACTCTTTTTCTCCCTTTTGCTTCAACTAACGTTCAACATTCTAGGTTTCTTCATCTTAAAATTAATACCAACTCAGTGCCTGTCACAATTATGAAATTAATCACACTGATTAACTGTTAAATCTTAACTGATAACTTTTTATAATAAATGATGTGACAAATGTAATGTGTAAAGTTGTATCTGTGTGAAGTCGTCATGTGTATCTATTGTCAGAAGGATGGTTCAATGGGTAAGATGCTTGCCTTGTACCCAGGGAACTTGTGTATTATCCCTGGCATCTCATATGGTTCTTCAAGCCCAACAGGATTTATTTCTGAGAACAGAGCCAGAAGTAACCCCTGAGCACTTCCAGACATGGTTCAAATCCCCACCCCAAAATTGGAAATTCTATAAGGCAAATTCTATTCACTACTCCATTAATCCTTAACCAACTTTATATAATAGAAATTATTTGTCTTAATTTATAGATGAGACATTGAGATTTAGAAAGATTCAGTCATTTGTCTAGTCATCTAGCTAGTGATCTAGGGTAAAACTTAAGTTGTTATTGGTCCAAGTCTGAGCTTTGTGATATCCACAAAGTAATATCTCATTTTCAGTCTTCTTCCACTATTCTGTCCTTAATAAAAATTACAACCATCTGAAGACCTATAGTACTATGGTAGGTACGATGGCAAGACTCTTAATTTGCATGGCCTTTACCAGGGTTTGACATCCAAACCAAATATGTTTCCCCAAACACAGCCAGAAGTGGTCCCTGAGCAAAGACTTAGGAGTAAAGCCTGAGCACTGATGATATACTCCTTCCAAATAAAAATAAAAATGAAAAAAAATATATATTTATATAGTTAATTTCTATTCAGGATAATTATTCAGATATAAAATCTAACTACTTCTATTCAGAGTTTAAGCTAAAGAAAGGGGGCCGGAGAGATAGCATGGAGATAGCATTTGCCTTTCATGCAGAAGGACGGTGGTTCAAATCCCAGCATCCCATATGGTCACCCGAGCCTACCAGGAGCAATTTCTGAGCGTAGAGCCAGGAGTAACCCTTGAGCACAGCCGGGTGTGACCCAAATACCAAAAAAAAAAAAAAAAAAAAAACATAAAGAAAGAATATTGAAGGTGAGTAGGGTGGATGAATAGGCAGGTAGCATATAATGGTACTTCCATCAAACTTTACACAAATTTCCCAGCAGAATCTCTGCAGTCCAGTAAGGGATAGTATAAATTATTAAAAAAATTTTGAAGATTAATACTGACAGCCAAGAATAATGTATCTGGGAAGTAAAAGACTTCCCAGTCAAGCAATGTATGAAGGTATTTGCAAACTGTAAGCCACCCTTACCATTAATATTAAAGGCAGTGTCATATATAAAGATTGAAGTTCACAAAATAATTGAACAAAAAATAAGTAGAATAAGAATACTAACATCATCATAGAAGTAGTTCTCAGTGTAGTTATTTCTCTAACTGCACTCATCACTCTTTGTGGTGAGCTTCATTTCGTGAACTGGTCCTTCCGGCTCTCAGCTCTGGGAATTATTTCAACAATGTTTCTCTTAAAGCAGGAGGCCTCATTTAAAGGAAAACCAAATAGAGACAAAAAGTAGTGAACTTGAAGCTAGCAATTTTCAAATATGTGGATGATGAGATAAACATAATCTAAATTTGGATGAAATTTGGCAAGTAATATGAGATTTTATAAAAAAAATAAGTTAACTTAAAGATAATGATATTATAAGGAAGTAAGGGAGAGAGAGACAAAGAGCTAGAGAAATAGCAACAGAGACAGAAACAGAAAAGTGGAGACAAAAAAGATGACCTATAAGAGAAATTTTCAAACCTAGAAAAGAAACATCATACAATTCATGAACCTAAGAGAATATCTGACTACTTGAATGAAAATGTACCTTAACTACCATATATGCAGAGAACTATCATAATAATATTAATGAGTGAGGGAAGTAGAAAGCCTGTCTTGAATACAGGGGTTGGGCATTGGTGATGGGAATGTTGCACTGGTGATGGGGGGTGTTCTTTTTATGACTGAAACCGAACTACAATCATGTTTGTAATCACAGTGTTTAAATAAAGTTACTATTTTAAAAAATAAATGAAGCCTTCTCTTATATAGTTTTAATCCCATTTATTGAGCTCTTAATATTTTACATTATTTGCTTGCTTAAAGGTTCATATTTTGCCTTTTATGACTGATTTTACTTCTACATTCATTAAATTGTCTTTTTGAGACTTGTCCTGTCTCTTTGCTTAGATTTTCTGAGTCCTTTATTGTAACTTTGGCCAACATTCTGAGTTTTCCTTTCATTGTTTTTTTTTTCTTTTTCTTAAGAGAAAAATTTAAATTCAGTCAATAGCCTATTATTTCTCCTATCTTTTAGATTTTCCAAGACCAGTCCTGGGTGAACAGACCTGAAGCAGGGGCATTGCAAGGATAAAGAAAACAAGACAGACAAAAGAAACTAAAAGCATGTTGTCTCAGCTTGTTGGAATGAGAGCCCTGATTATTCTTCACATACATTATTTGTTGCTTAGACCCAGTAAATACAGGAAGAAAGGTAAACATTAACACATAGTTGCCTATCTATGTTAATCTAACCTAGTTAGGCCTTTTCCTATCAAAAGTGCAAGACACTGAATGTCTTCTTCCAGGGGAGGTGGCAGATAAAAGAGTGAATATAGGACCCTCACAGGTAGAGCATTCTCTAAGGGTGCCTGAGTGGAGATAATTAGAAATTCAGGGTCTCTAAATAACCTTTTTAGCCCCTATCTTCAGACTTATCATCTTTCTAGCTTAGCATATTTATTTCCTGGATGACTGTATAGCCAACAGAGGCTCAATTTTGGGAAGTTGTTTTCCTTTGTGATTTCATATATCCTGAGGTCTCAAGTTGATTTGTGTCACACTTTCTTTGTCTTCCCATTTTATTACTTTGAATTTCTTGTTTATTTGTTTTTATGAATTTGTATCAATGACTTAGAGGGATGAACTACTTATGCATTTCCAGTAGGTGGCACTATATTAAATTAGGATTTAATTGAATAGATTAAGATAGATTAGATTAATTGGCCTTTTTGGTTTTTGTCTGAAAGCTTTGTACTGAAACTTATATTTTTTTGTTGCTGTGCCAAAAGTAAAGAGAGATGGTATAGGTACCTAGTTTTTTGAACTTTTTGCCTATATGTTTTGTATTTGTATCATTACGTTCTTCCTCTATTGGGACCTAGCCAAGGCCAAGTATGAGACTCATCAATCTATCAATTTATGTGCCAAACACATGGACTTAAAGTCAGCAATAAGTCAATTTAATTTAAAATTATTTTACATTGAGTTATATTATACAAAACTCTTGACTCCCTATATAGTGCTCCTGAGACTGAATGCAAACATGCTCAGTTATATATATATATATATATATATATACATATATATATATATATACATATATAGCCTTAATTCAAAATTAGAATGTGTTTTAAAATATTGCTTTCAAAGATTTTACTCAATGGCATTTTCTGCTGCATTTACTTATTAATGTCTTTAGTGCTAAAGTGTCTTTCCCTAGAGGTTATACATATTATGCTCAACTAGAGAAATTGTTATTTCTCTCTTTGAAAGTTCTATGTTTTAAAATGTTTTAAAATATCATAGTTAATTACTTAAATATATTTAAATAGGCTTCCAGTTTAAAGTATTTACACTAACGACTAATTTACAAATCTTATAATATGGACTTTATGTAAAATGTCAAAATTATATTATAAGCACCCTATAATTTGTCAATGCTAGCCCCATCCTATTTAAGAGAAAAATTTGGTAAGTGGTTCAAGTTACACAATAAACAAATGAAAGACACAAAATTCTACCACTGTGCTAGAGTTTATTAATCACTGCTATGTTACATTTTCACAAAATGTAAGTATGCCAAAAGTAAATATAGAAGTTACTAATATTAACATCAGCAGTTCTCATTTTATTTTTAGAGACAAGTTGATGTCAAAATTCCCAAGTAGGAAGATAAGATTATTTAATTTACTTAGCTGTTTAAAACTTGGAAATAGAATCAACTCCTGTTTACCAAGTATCTTACTATCAATGACTTCTATCATATAGTATTTGCAATTAATAAAATAATAAGATCATAGATAAAAAGCAAGTAACTCGCATAGCATTTAGTTTTTGTAATGTAAGCAGAAGTCAAAATATCCTCTTAGCTATTGGAATATATTGCATTGTTTTTATAGACTTATTACTACTCTTAGAAAGGCAATCTTAACATAGTCATTAAGGGGATGCTGAGTGAGTATGCTTAATCTGATCAACTGATTTTTTTAAATTTAAATTTTATTTTGATCATAGTGGTTTACCTATTGTTGACAATAATATTTTAGGTACATATTTACATAAAATCAGGGGGGATTTCCATCACCAATTTGTCCTCCCTACACCTCCGTTTTTGTCCTGCCTCCCATATGCTCTTCCCTCACCCCTAGGGCTGCCAGAATATGTTGTTCCCTCTGTATCTAGCCTAATACTTAGTAGTCTTGCACCTGTTTGGTCCTGATGCCTCCCTTATTTCCCCTTCTAACTGGGGGGGGCAGGACTAGCTAGTTCAATTTACATGGTTTTGTTTGAAGAAGGGAATAGTAGTAAACTGGGGTAAAGGTCTAATAAGCAGAAAATAAGCAGAATTCTTCTAGAGGGTCTGATCAACTGATTTTGAATAAGAATATTTCTTACTTTAAAAGGTTTCAGAGAAAAACCTATTGCCAAATAAAAGTGTGGTGAGATGATGGTAAGAAACAAATACAAACTAAAAGAAATATAAGATGGAGGTGAATGGCATGGGCCCTTGGTCTCCACCATGAGAAGGTCAGTAACTATTTATATCAAGGCTATCTATTTTAACTTCATTGCAAATTCCTAAGTTATATCAAAATAAAATTTAAAAATAAAATAAAAAAGTTACAAAATAAATTACTGTCCAATAGCAAGAGAAATTACATTTGTTGATATTAAATAAATTACCAAAACACACAATAAATTTAGAAGTTCTTAACTACTAGATGAACACTTAATTCAGAGACTTGGTATTGATAAGGTCAATGGGAGTTCTCCTGTATGTCTTAAAAATGTCTACTGGGGTCTAAGAGATAGCTCTCAGAGCTGAATTAATGCCTTGAATTTTGGAAGTCCTGAATGGATCCTCAGTACCACTTAGTCCTCCCAAGCATTGACAGGAGTAAAACCTGCACACAGAGCTAAAGGTAGCTCCTGAGCACATCTGTAGGGTTACAAAACAAAAATTATCCCCAGATTTGAAGTCCTGGTATCTCAGGGTCTAAAATTGAGTGAAATTATCCTTGTTTTTATTCTTATGCATCTTATTTACAAATTTGATGAACTTTCAACTTAAAATTACATTATACATGCATGTAATTTATAGAGCAATAATAAAATGCTAAAAATGAGTTAATTTACAGAGAGATGCCTTGACCATGAAGTAAATTAAAGTAACACAGCCAAGATCAATCTTTTTAGTTGTCATTTTATTTGAGTGGGGAGGCACATCTAGTGATGCTCAGAATTTACTCCTGACTCTGTATTCAGTAATTACTCCTGGTGGTGCTCACAGGACAGGGATAAAACCCAGGTCAGCCACTTGCAAGGCATGTGTACTATGATTCAACCCCACCAATGTCAATCTTTTAACGTCAAAATCTGATATTATAAAAAGACAGAGTAATCAGTTGTATCTTATTTTTGAATTAAGGGTTAAGGCATTATAAAATACTGCTTCATGGTGTTAAAATAAATGGTCTGATGAACACATTTCTTTTCAGCTTTGCAATCTGTGAAATAAAATCAATTGCTTTCCTGAAATTGTCTTTCCTTTTTTATAAATGTGCTTTGTTTGCAAATATTAAGTTGCACATTGATTTGTAAAAATTTTTGTTAAAATTAACATTTGAGGGAAGTGCTTTTGAAAAGATGCGAGATAACATATGGCAATTTATTTTTGCTTTTATAGTTGATAGAAAAGATAAAAAAAGATGCACTGGTTTTTCTGTTTTATGTTCTTTACTATAATTCTCTTTATCTGATCAATAGCCACTATATAAGTAGAATGATATTATCAAGGATTTTTAATTGGTCAATTTCTACTTTAAAAAATCTTGAATACTTTTCTATTTCTCCCTTTCAATTCTCAAGGTTACATCTGCAATTATGCCACATTACTGGGGTCATTCAAAATAATATATTGACACCTTAATATT
The DNA here is from genome assembly GCF_024139225.1 of Suncus etruscus. Lineage (NCBI taxonomy): Eukaryota > Metazoa > Chordata > Mammalia > Eulipotyphla > Soricidae > Suncus > Suncus etruscus. The sequence continues at coordinate 67,504,469 of NC_064851.1, forward strand.
TTCTATTCTCCATTGATGGCTTTACTGTCCTTTCTCCTGATTTGCTATAATGGAGCCCTGTTACAAGCACTCTATGAGTGTCTGATTTCATCTTTATTTTTCAGCAGCAGCTGCTTGCCTCTTAAGTGTTCCTCTTCTTTCTACTTAGCACATTATAGTGCCGTCAAATACTCAACTTACAAATAATTAAATCATTGTTAATTCTAAAATAGCAAAAATAAATTAGTCAACACAAGTCAGTTGAATTATGAAAAATATACACTTTAAATTTTTTAGTAGCAAGCCAATATCTACTTTGTCATGTCTATACTCTTTCTCTACAAATTGAGGATTTTTATTCTTGTTCCCCCACTTTATTTTTCAGGAAGTAGACAGTACCTGAATTTTCTGCTTGGATGGGGGGGATGGTGTGAGTACAAAGTACAAAACAAGATAATTGTTTATATGCATATGGGCATAGTTGTGTGTGCTAAAGTAAATTAATTACTTCCTGTAATAACAGAAGATAGAAAAATATAAACAAAATAAGTCAAGAAATCTAAAAGAATAGAAACTGCATAGAAATAAGTCAGAGGCCATAGAGTGGATGTTTCTTGCACTTAGCTAACCCAGGTGTCATCCTCAGCACCACATAGAGTTAGTTGAACTGCATGGAGTGATCCCTGAGCTCAGAGATCTACAGATTTGATATGATATTGGGTATCATCAGTTTTGATCACTTTATTTTTAAGTGAAACACTCCATGGGAATTTGCACAATAATGTATGATTTATTACTGCACATTGGCTCAAAAGATGGTACGTTTGTAGAAAGTGACGTGGAAGATGAAAATATTTTATTTACTTAATGTAAACTAGAGAACATGACCAAATTCTAATTACCAAGTCAATCACAAAGTTGTGACCAGGCAGATTCAAGAAAAAAGAAATAAAATTTATAAAAATATGTATTTAGATTACAGAGACTCTAACTGTTCAAGTTTTAGAACACATGCCTAGCACATGCATGACCTTGAGTTCAATCAGTAGTATCATATGTCTCCTCATAAACAGCTAGCAGAGCCTAGAGAAATAGTTCAATCACGGGCACTGTTTATGGTTTCCAGAGAATGTTAGGAGTGATCCCAGAACACTTAAGCACATGCAAACCCAGAGAAGTGCAAGGTACAACCCCAAAGTATAAACCAGAAAAAATACAACCTGGTATATCCCTGGTGGCTCTCAGTCATCATTTCAGTGCTAGAGGAGTGTTCCAGCATCCCCACAAACACTGTTGAAAGTATGGTGCAATATTTTAAATATAATATTTATGTTGAAATATTTTAGATTGTCTGGAGAATAAGATACATTGTTTTGATCTTTTTGAAAAAATATAATCTGCCTCAGTTCATTCATTCATACATTATAGTTATGACTCGATTCATCATACCCTTTCAAAGACTCAGCCCTCTAGAAAACCAAATATATACTTGAGCTGGAGAACACCCTCCTTTTCATCAGATCCAGTGAGAATGAGACTGAAAGATGAGATCATTAAGAGATTCTAGAAATTTACTCAAAAATTTAACAATAAAATGTAGTTGTTACTTATTAGAACTTAAAGGGTTTTGGTATGTCTTATAAATAAAAACAGAGAAAACAGATTTAAAAGTCACTAGAAAATGACAATTAGTGAGATCACTAAAAAAAGAGGAGGATAGTAAGCATACCCAAATATGCTGTGTAGAGGGATAAGATGATTTCAACTGTATTGAAGAAAACAAAGAACCACATTGTGGTATCAATGAACAGTATCAGATCCTAGATATGGAATTGCTTCTTTAGAGTAGACTAGTTCTTATGGAATGTTAAGGATAAGACCAATGTGTGAAAACTCCAAGTCTGTCTGGTCTTATGCTGAACTTAATCAAAAAAAGAAGCTACAGGGAGAGCTAACCTCTATTCCAGAAACCATTTTTTGGTGAGTCTTGCCCCCACATATTCCCAATGCTGCCGTTCACAGCATACGGACCACAATATTGCACTTGCTTTTTTTTTTATCTCTTCTAAACTCATATTAAGTGTAATAAAATAACTATTTTATCCATTATATATCTCATAAATTTAACTACTATGAACTACTAAGTAGAACATATGAGTAAAAGCTGTAAATCTAAGGGCTGGGGGCATTGGATTAGTGGGGTGGGAGACAAAATATGAAAATACAGTATTATTTTGATGGAAGTATACAATAAATTAATGAAATTTGGAAAAAAAGATAAGACTTGAGGGGGTGTTCAAACTTGCTGGAGTGTGTGAGTGTGTTCATGTAAAAGAATGTTTGTGAGGGAGGGAGGGAGGGAAAAATAAACAAAAGAATGTTAAATGTGAAAAGGTTTGCTTTTGATGGGGGTGAATAAGGTATATGAACAAGCTCAGCAAGAGATCAATTTCTATATGAATTTGACAAAGACTTTGAAATGCACAAATGACATACATAATTTTATCTATGGAGAGAAACTTATTCCTAAGGTCATATAAATACTTGAATATCTATTATGAGCTTTTCAAATTAATGTAACGTAATTGAAAACAAATAAATAGAAAACATATTGTTCCAAACATGGAAGCCTATACCTTAGATTTCTTTTTTTTTGTATAGTATGAAACTGATGCTCCCTATTTAAATATTCATGAATGAGATACTGCCAAGAAAAGTTAGGACGATAATAAAATCAGCCACAAAACATATTGGAATGTGTAGTCTAAGATTTATTTAGAAAAATCTAAAAATTGAAAAATTTCTATGATCACCCAACGTTTAAGCCTAGTAAAGGTGTATTGTGTATAACAGTGAAATTATTCACCAGAAATATAAAGAATATAAAGAAGAATGAGTTCTTACTGCCAGAAAACTTATTGTCAGAAAACTGACAGCCTATAATGATTTCAAATTAGCCAGCAAGCTATGAGTTACTAAATTATCATGAATTTTACATAACTGGTCAGAAATATGAATGGAAACTTTAGGTATTTTATTTGTTTATGAGCTAAAATAAAGTGTGATACAAAAAGAACCATTTAGCACTAAGATACCAGTGAAGAAAGGAAGAACTCATAACCTTCTTTTGAACTATTAATATAACCAGAAAATTTGATGAAAGAACTATGCAAATTGCACCTTTTCCCTTAGGAGCCTGACTAGCTCTGGGAAAGCACAGGCATGATTATTCTTCCCCACAACACAAAAATTCTCTTGACACCATCTGTCTGTCCTCACCTACCAAACATATCTGCTCCATTCTGAGAAAATGTCTCTCGGCAACTTTCTTCCCATAAAACCAAGTTATGAAAATAAACTAGGATTATTCATGAACATTTCACCAGTCTAAAACAACATGTGCAAAATAAAAATAAAATTTGAAAACCACATCTCAGAGAAAGCACAGATTCAAATCATGAAATAGAAGAAGAAAAGAAAAATAAAATAAAAGGAAAGGAAAGTTAGCTAGTCCATAATTCTAAAAGTTTCTTTTGTGGATGTGAGGCAAACTTGTTTGCCACTCAAGCCTGAAGTTGAGGGGCTAGAAACTTTTTATTTTTACTTACAAGAAATAGTTTCTCCTAAAAATATTTTACACTTGCTACATAGCCCTTTTGGTTTTTCTTTAAGCACTATGGAAAGGAAGCCATGCCACTCAGAAAAATGTATTTAATTGAGTGAATTGAATGACTTTACAAGGGATCAGAAAATGAGCTCCAAAGCAGTAATCTTCATAGAGATATTTATATTTTAATATTGCAGAGAATTTTGCTACTTATCAAAGCAGGAAAGTAAAAGCACTGGCTGAGATTGTGCTTTTTATCTCCTGAGAAATATCTCTCCATACATATTTATTTTTTTTCTAGGTTCTGAATTCAAATGAGTCTCATTTTTGGTCATTTCCATGACACGTACACCTGACAGCAGATATGATATTCATCAAATGACAGTCCTGTCCTAAGGAAGCTTATATTCTTCCCAGGAATAGAAATACAACTCACACTGAACATTCAAGAGATTATTTGTATATGTTTTCTGAGTTGAAGAAGTAACTACAATTAAATTTCATAAAGTATTAAAATTAAGAGAAATGCCTTCCCTATTATATTTTACTACATAAGTAAATCTGTAAATCAGGGAGTAGAGTATATCTGTATATCATAAATAGGTGTACAAGCAAATGCAGTGAACAATTTTGGAAGCACAATTAGATAACTCATTAGGTTGAAAATTAAGTTTCATAATTAATTGCAGACCCACCCAAGAATTTGTGAGACTCTCTTGGGTTTTGATGCTTTCTAATCTATGGTGAATCATAAATTGAAAATATGATTAATATAGTTGCAACATATTAATTTCTCAAAATAATGGAGAGAACTAAATGTCCCCATCACTTATTGATTATTTGTTATGTAGTTGGGAAATTTGCATATACTATTTTATTTTTATTTGGACCTCAAAAAAGACTGTGAGTAAAGTCTATTATTCATCCATATCATAGACAAGAAAGCCTAAACACAGAAAAGTGAAGTAACTTGCCCACAAAAATCTAATTTGTGTAAGATTAAATCCAAACTCAATACTGTCTATATTTAAGGCAACATCCATACAATGCCTATTCTTAGTATCCAGGGACCATCAAAGTAAACAGATGGTAACACATATGCAATGTCCAAGCATACTGCAAGTCACATTTGTAAAATGGGTACAAATATATTTAATCTGTATAAATAAATGTCAACTGAAAGCAACAGTAAGGCGATTGGAAGGAGAAATTATAGCTGGTGTAATAATTTTAGTGTGTCATCTGTGGCATAGAGCTATCAATTCAAGAACTTTATGCCTCTTATAATATTTTTGCAGCATTTTTTAAAATTTAATTATTGTACAATGTATAATAGAATTAGATTTTATTTTTCTGAATCTCGGATCACTGTCATTATCTTTTTGTTTGTTTGTTTTGGGTCAACCCAGCTGCACTCAGGGGTTACACCTGACTCTGCTCTCAGAAATTACTCCAGGAAGGCACGGGGGACCATATGGGATGTCAGGATTCGAACCATAGTCTGTCCTAGATCTGCTGCGTGCAAGACAAATGCCCTACCACTGTTCTATCTCTCTGGCCCCTCACTGTTAGTATTTTAATCTGTCATTTGTCTTCTTCTTGATATCTGATTCTCTGTCACTGTCTTTCTCTGTCTCTGTCTCTCTTTGACACCTCCCCCTCGTGTCTCTCATACCTCTCACACACAAACACTTAAACCTCTTATCATGCTCTTTATCTTATTTTTTCTGAACAACATGATTTCTCACATGCTTCTACTGTTCACTTATCTTGGTGGAATAATTTTATTGACATATATATTATTAATTATTCTCACATTATATTTTGTAAAAGATATAAACTTTTAAAATCCTCAATAAAATTGCATAGAAAATGTTTATACCAAAAAAGAATCACCTTCTTCTTCTGATATCTTTGAGATAACTTGTATTAATTGAGAAGAAATGAATTTTATGTTTCCCAATTTTTTAAGATTAAATTAAACTAAATTAAAGCATGGTTTTTAGGTTGTTAGGTTATAGTGAATACCATGGTTTCAATTCTGAATGTAAGCACATTTATTGTCTATCACTAAATTTATTTTCTCTTTCTCTTAACCAGTGGAAGGAATGTATGTTCTCCGGCCAATTAAAAATTATATTTCAATTAGTGCCATATATTTTTCCTTTTATCATTTTCTAGTCTCTTTCCTCCCCTCCTCTCTGGGCTTATATAAATCATATTTATTGATAAAAGAAGAACTTTATTGCTCTATGGTAGAGTAATTTAATTGTGCAAAACAAAAATACTCCATATTTGGTCTTCTGGGCTTGAAACAATGTCATTAATCAGAATCTCATAAGTTTTATTTCAAATATTTGAAAATATAGCTCTTCTGTTTTAGTTCTTCATATAAATTCTAATCCCCCTTTTCTGCCTACCTTGTATCTAGTAAATGATTAGAAACTATTAAAATCTTTACATTATCTTAATAATGTGCCAATTAAAGAATGCATTTTATCCAGATTACAAAGACTTGTCTGAGATGGTCACCACTTTGTTAAGGCTGTTTTGTGGACATCTTCATAATTAATGGAAAAATCATTAGGAATTCAGTCTTTATTAACCCCTATAGCTGCAGGGGCCCATTTCTTCTTAATTGCCTTCATTTGGCACTAGCAGTATTATACTGCATAATCACTAATAAATGATCTTTTAATTTGTACCAATCAACGGCACTTGCTTTCATGCCAATATTCCTGTTTCTTTGATGTTGACCTGTCTTGATTTTTGATCATTTGGGTTTAAGATGATTTACTGGAAAATCAATATCAATACCAGAACTGCTTGTATTCATACGTCTGTGGTTAGGTTCTATTTGAGTGTATTTTGATTGAAATAAGTAGTGCTTGATTAACCATTCAGATTAGGGGGAAAAGAAGCATAATCAAGTTGAGAAATCTGGTACTGTATTCTTATTCAAAGGAAAATAATTAGAAACTGTAGGGAAACTGAAGATTCAGGAGAGCAGTAGAGGTAACACTTCAGATGCCACTAATTAAGAAACTTTGTCTGCCATCTCCTAAAGGCCTTCACCAATAGCATAATATGCTATTACCCATTAGCAAGGCCAATAGGGGCTTTGGTTACACTTGTTAATGGGAAACCCCGAGACAGTTTCTCTCATTATCCCCCTGTCAGCACTGTCTCTGCTGTGTAAAGTGGTCGTCATTGTTCTGTGGGTCAGCTAAGCAGAAACCAAGCTACTGTAAAGAAACATTGTGCAGCTAATTGAAAATGACTGAAAAAATCTCCTTATCATCCAGTCACCTCTCTTTATTTTGTGGAACAATAGAACATATATAGATTGTGTGTGGAAAAAGTGAAGTTCAGGCTATGACATTGAATTTTTCCTGACTAATACAACTACAAAGAATTCTTTGAAGATAATTCCAGGGGGGAAATCCACTCACTTTTTTTTAAAGATAATGGCTGTAAGAAACACGTTAGTATAAAATATGACATTTGCTAGTTTGAAGAGTACTCCATGTTTATATGATTTCCTTCACTAGATAAATGAAACACTTTCCTATGGAAATCCTTGCTGAAGGCCTTGTTTTTTTAAAGAACAGGCAAAAACTTGGAAAGCAGTGAGAAACAAAATGTTTGCTCACTTATTCTATGATGAATTATTTTCTTGAACTTTTGAATACAGTTTTGCATAAAGTTTTGGTTATCTTAAATAACTCAAAGCATTAAAATAAGTATCAATGGAAATATAAATATGTTCATTTATACCCTATCCATAAAATAAAGGGAAAAAGCAAAATTCAGTCATTCTTACTTTTAGACGACCTTTAACTGAGCAAAATAATTTGATTTATTATTTTAATTATAAGATTTAAGTATGTTTAAAATGTGATTCAAATGATATTAACAATGAGAGAAAAAAAGGATGTCTATATAGTTGAATGAACAATCCTTCATTTAAGTTTTTGTAGATGTTCTTATTATATTTTTTCTAGGAAGATATAGCAGTGTTCCTATTGCAATAGGCTACATGAGTGACTGAGCTATAGTTTTTTCTTTATTTTCTTCAATGAGCTTTTATTAGTAACTTGTCTGGTTTAGATAACTTCTAGGTATTAAGGATACAAAATAAAGCAAGAAAAATAATTTACCTTGAAGATTCCACCTTTTAATTGTGCAAATAATAACAACATTTTATACTAAGGTTAGTAAAATGATCTTAATGTAGAAATCTGTATAAAAATATATGTGAAGTAAAACAGTACAGATGAGAAAGATAACTAAACTATTAGGACTAAGGTTATTAAAAAATTCTATGAATAAATAAAATATCAATTGTTTTATTTATTTATTTATCTTGGTTTGGATCACACCCTGTACTGCTCAGGGATTGCTCTGACTTAGTGCTTGAGGAATCATATGTGTTTTCAGAGATTGAACTGGCATCAGCAGTGTGAAAAATAAATATCTAAACTTCTGTACTATTGCTCAATACTCATATGTTATGTTTTAAGCCATTGTTTCCAAAAATGAGTGCTATTATCCCCTATGGGTGCTGGAATGATATAGTAACCTTGGATACAATTGAACAATTGAGCATATATTCATCTAAATAAAGTAGAATTCTAGGGTGATGTTGAGTTATATGTTTTTATAAAGAGTGGATTATAAGCTATATAAGTTTGATAAATTCAATATTGAGGGAAAGCTGATTAGAAGAGATTTGGGGGCAGAAAGTACCAATCTATTTTTTTAGAGACATCATGAAAAAATAGAATAATGGTACATTGAATATTGTACATACATTCAAATAATCAGCTCAATAAGGCAGAGAATATTAAAAAAATAGACCATAGAAATACACAAATATCAAATTCCCACCTCTCTAAAGTTATCCTATAAGTTATAAAACATTGTGGATGGAGTAAAATTTGTATTTATTTAAAGACATCACTTTAGTCACCAAGTAGGAAAAAAAAGTTTTATAAAATAGATCTTATTTTAGAGATAAGACCAACATTTATAACCATAATATATCAATATTTAACCTATTTTAACAAGAAATCAAAATATTACTCAATTTGGTGGTAAATATAGGATATATTATTTTCTAATATAAAACCACTACATATGAGTATGAACTTTGTTTAGAAGCCCAAAATAAAATGAAAAGCATATTAAGAAGTTGGATGCCAAACTATTGAGCAAGTAAAGAATTCATAAATTAGAGAAAGATGATTTGACATATTAAAAAGCATATGCATGAGATATGATAAATTTCATTAAGATTAATATATTCAACATAAACAACTAATCAACTATGCCAAAAATGAAAGGAAATTATACACTCAAGTCTGTGGAATATTTATTGCATTTGGATTTTAGAAGATATTAGTAACTTAATGAGAGTAGTTTTATAAAATTGAAAGTTAATAAACTGAAGGTAAGGCAGTGACAAGATGAAAATGTTTTTTTATGAGCAAGTCTTATAATATATTGGGTTAAAGAAAAGATCCAGCTCAACAGTGAATGGCCGAAAATAGTGACTCCAAGGAATAATTTCCATAAGACGAATTTTGGGGTAGGACAAACGACTATTACAATAAAATACAGAAGATATTGAAGAGTAAACAATGCAAAGGGATAAAGAGAAACTTGCTAAAGAAGGAGCAAATCAACACCAATATATGAACTCAATCATCACCATTGTGTAAAGAATATAAAATATGTATACAAGAGATAAGAAGGACTTGTTTTTACTGGAGGCCACACCTGTCACATTTTACTTCTAGTTCTAGGTTGGTGGCATGAAAGGCAAGCACCCTACCCATTGTACTACTGCTCAGATCCCTACATTAAGCTTTATTGACAGTTAAGAGATAACTATGAAATTGGTAAAAACCGAGGGTTTATAAAAATAAGAACTATTATTAGGCAACCAGATCCATTTGGATTTTTTAATGGTGATCTGTGAAATTTTTAATAATGCAATGTTGGTTTAAAGACTTCAAAGGAATTTAGAATAACTAAAGAATCCAAAGTCATAGAATTAAAAACATCCCTGTGATCTGAATCTCTTAAAGATTCTTAAATAAAGGAACGTGCTATATTTGGACCATAATAGACAATTCAAGACCACTTATTCAAGATTATTAAAATCTAAGCTCTTTTTCAGTGATATGTGGCTAAGTGTTAATAAATTGTTTAAACTTAAATACTTGGCATTTAGTATCTGCTGAAAGTTTTCCCAGGGCCTTTCACAAACTGGCGAGAACTGTAATTCTCTAAGAAGGGAGGGAAAAGACTTCAATTCCAATACTATTTTTATGCTAACACATTTACTTATGACAATTCATTATTTTAAATTCTGGCTATTTTCACTTTATTTTTTCTTCTTTTTTTGTGTGGTGATGGTGATGTGATGATGAACTCACCCCACTATATTGGAGATCTAGTCCTGAATCTGAGAACAGGGATTACTTCTGGCAGGTTTGGGTACCATATGGATATTAGAGTATAAATCTGGGTCAGTTGCGTGAAGACATACATCTGACTCACTTTACTATCTCTCCAGCACTTTCATTAATTAATTTTTTTTAATTTTTGGGTCACACCGACAAAGCTCAGGTGTTACTCCTGGCTCTATGCTCAGAAATCGCTCCTGGCAGGTTCAGGGGACCATACGGGATGCTGGGATTCAAACCACCGTCCTTCTGCATGCAAGGCAAATGACTTATCTCCATGCTATCTCTCCGGCCCACTTCCATTAATTTTTAAGTTTCAATTTAAGCCAGTGAAGTATTGAAGGTTAGTTAATGCAACTACATTAATATTTATTTTTAATTTTATTTATCTTTAGTTTGTGAAGGGGCACACCAGACAGTGCTCAGGGCTTACTCCCTACTCCTGGAAATGCTCAGATCACCTTTTGAGATGCGGGCAGAGCTGAGCAGCAAATGTAACCCAGTTAGTTTCTGTGCAATGTCAGTGTCCTACGAACTGTGCTATAGCACTGACCCAACCATATTACTATTTAGTATATTATCATGTTTGTGATAAAATGTTTGTATATGTGTGTTCCTGAGTTTACACTGTGCTAGATGGTGACAGGTAGCAAATATGAAACTGAGTAGCTTTTTGTGAAGAGGAATGGAATAAGAAAGGGCATATTTACAACAGTTTGAGTGTTTACTGACTTTTCTCTTAGGATATATGTCCTGTTCACAGGAGGAATAACATATCTCTCACTTTGATATTTGTTCTAGTTTAATTGTCATTTATGGACTGCTCATTCCATCTTCTTGTGCAATATTGAGATAACTCATGTCAATATTATTTTTGATATTTAAAATGTTAAACACTTCATACTTAATTTACTCCAGTAGACTTTTTTCTATCTTTCACAGTTTTGATTGCTTGATGTTTCCCCTGATTTCATATCTTTAGTATTCCCAGATTTTCAAGCTCAACAATATCTTCTGCATTTTATTTTATTGAAGGTAATCTCAGAAGTATACTATCTATTTGATCTCTCATATTTTTAGACTTTGTTTTACATATCTAGATATGTTTAACTTTCAAGAGTTCTTTGGAGAAGTTATTCAATATTTTTAAATGGTATGTATCCCTAAAATATATTTTAAAGGGGCCGGAGAGATAGCATGGAGGTAAGGTGTTTGCCTTTCATGCAGAAGGTCTGTGGTTCGAATCCCGGCGTCCCATATGGTCTCCCGTGCCTGCCAGGAGCGATTTCCGAGCATAGAGCCAGGAGTAGCCCCTGAGCACTGCCGGGTGTGACCCAAAAACAAAAAAAAAAAAAAAAAAAATATATATATATATATATATATATATTTTAAAGTTCTGATTTTCTTTTTTTTGTTTGTTTTTTTTTTGTTTGTTTGTTTTTTTGTTTTTTTTTTGTTTTGGTGGGGCGCCACACCCTTTTGATGCTCAGGGGTTACTCTTGGGGGGCAGGGGACCATATGGGACGCTGGGGGAGCGAACTGCGGTCCTTCCTGGGCTAGCGCCTTAGGCAGACACCTTACCTCTAGCACCACCTCTCCGGCCCCAAAGTTCTGATTTTCTTAGTAACAAAATCATGGCTTTGATATTTTTAAGGTTTTTGTTTGTTTTGTTTGTGCTTTCTTTAGGGGGAAGGAGGGATGGGGCACATCTGGCAATGCTCAGGGGTTACTCCTGGCTCTGCTCTCAGATTGCTTCTGGCAGGCTCGGGGAACCATATGGGATGAGTGGATCAAACCATGTCCATCCCAAGTAGACCAAGTGCAAGACAAACACCCTACCGTTAGTTATATTTTTAAATGTTCATTTTAAAAGCTAATGAACAATTATGCTGTTGATTGAAATTCATTATTTTCTTCAATTTAATAGTGTCTGATCTAAGGTTATGGCAATATGTGGATGTGGAAAGAAGTCTATAGTACTGATAAAGTTCTAGAAAAATCTTTTGTGTCACTAAAATATAGCTTGTTGCAACTATTATTGAAAGATTATTTTATGGGTGAGTAAGGGCTGTCTGTGATGCATACAGCTGTACTCAGGACTTATCTGTGGCTCTTTACTCTGGGATAAAACCTGGTGGTGGCTGGGGACCATCTGCGTTGTTTTGGATCAAATTGAGGTCAGCAACCTGCACTGCAAACGTCTTATACCTTGCATTATCTCTCCTGCTCTCAAAATCTTTGAGATAATAATTGACTGGAAATTGAAACAAAACATGATTTTTATCTAAAACCTTTGGGAATTCTGATATTTGTTGTAAAGTTTGAATGAAAAATAAGGGAAGCTAATCAACTAATTTGTTGGGAAACAAATATTTAAAAGTACAGGAATCACACCACTGAGAATCTTAGTCTTTGGCATTATTGCAATACTTTCGATCTGAAATTTTTTTTTAATTTTTAAAAAGCCTCATGTTTACAGTATTCTTAAAAATAAGCATGGGTAAATCTAGGAACTATAGTGAGATCTTACATACATTTGCATTTGTACATTTATAAAATCTTTTTGATATAGCATTTAAACAAATCGACATAGAAATGCGGTATTTTTTCATTTATTTTTAACAACTTTGTTTCCGTCACACATACTTTAAAAGAATTTTTAACCTCCCCCAAATACAATTAAAGCTATCGTGTTTATTGAGTCTCTGAAGGAAAAGGAAGGGCAGACTTCACCTCCATTTCTCTATGCTAAGCAGACCACAAGTTGTCCCCTCTGCCACATCTTCTTGGAGATTTTTTTATGTAATTGCTTTTCACCCCCTTCCTGACCAGTGGAAAAATAACCTTTCTAGGTCATTCCTTCACCATTCTCTATGATTTGATCTTTCTTTGGTGACCTGGGCCATGCCATCCCAATATGAGAAGAAGCAGCAAATTGAAGTCAGATACTTATTGGAATGAAACTCTCATTTTAAGAAGAAATTCAGATCTATTTAGCTTGACCTTGGAACTTGAATTAAATCTTTAGACACCCAACTTTCTCCAGGGAAGTGTGAGGTTTATATGAATTTGAGTGTATTAAAGCTAGTCAGTCTCTGATCTAAAGTACCAAGTTGGTTAATTTTTCATTTAAAGGACAAAGAGTTTCACTGGAACTAATTTAACTGACTTAATTTGTGATATTCACATACCAGTTTATATTCTAAACCAGGAGAGGTTTTTAAAAATCATTAACATGTCATTAAAAAAACATAATATGTTCACTGATTGATGTTTTGAAGGCAGCCACAGTTGCCTATGGCTAGGGACTTCTGACATGGCTCATTTTTTTGCCTTTGCTACTAACCAATTGTGTGACCTGATCAGAAGTATTTCACCTTACTCTGATTCGTTCTGACTAATAAACTGGGTTGTAATAACTTCTTCCATCTTTCTCAAAGGGATATACTGAGAATTAACAAGTTAATGGTCATTAAGTATCTGCAGAAAACAGCTAATCAGTTAAAAAGCCAGAACTTTAATATACTAGAACTTTTATGTCTTTAAAATACATTTGACTTTTGTTTTTTGGCAAAAAAGATTAACTACTCTGGGTTTTATCCTGTGAGTAAATATGATAATATATTGTATTTTTTGTAGTTAGACTGTTAATATGTGTGGACTAATTTGCATCCTGAATTACCAAGACCAAATAAGTCATTTAAATTTTAGCATTATATTCACAATATATTTTCAAAACATTTTTACTTATTGATTCACTATTCAAAATTTACCTAATGACAGAATGCCATTTAATAAGCCAGTTTCATCACTTTAAAATTGTTATTTTTACATGCAATAAAATATTTTAATTTATTTTACTCTACATGAGTATTTAAGAATTTTAAGTTAATTTGTTTTTTTGTTGTTGTTCTTCTACACAGAAATCATGGGAGCTATTGTTTACTTAATGCTGCCTTTGTACATCTGTGTCCATACAAAAGCAACATCCAGAACTTAAGTTTGCTAAGCACAGAGGGAGTTGCAATTTGAATTATATCAAGGTTAGTTTTTCATATTATTTTTATACCTTTATAAAAATTATTTCACAGTTATAGAAAGCAAATTTCCACATATTACGAAGATATAATTTTACAGGTATTATTAATTTAAATAAAATTTTATATTTCTTTTCTTTTTTTGTTTCTTTCTTTTTTTTTTTTTTTTTTGGTTTTTGGGCCATACCCAGCTGCTCTCAGGGGTTACTCCTGGCTCTGTGCACTCAGAAATTACCCCTGGCAGGCCCAGGGATCATATAGGATGAGGGAATTGAATCAATGTCTGTCAGGGTTGGACATGTGCAAGGCAAACACCCTACCACTGTGCTATTGTTCTGTTTCAATAAAATGACAAATTTTATGTAATCTTTTTGTAGTCATATTGTTGGTAAAATTAAAATATATATGTATAATTACATTGCTAGTTAAAAGTTATTGCACTATTTTATAGCTTATAATCTTGTTACACCTAAAACAAGGAAATATACATATTTTAAAAAGAAAGGAGCTTTTAAGAGAAGGAAAATTAGACACAAGGAGTAAAATATTAGAAACTTAATACTTGACTTTTCAAAGTATAAATTAAACCCTTTATGTTTATATTTAAGGTAAGTTACTCATATTTGTATTCACATATAAAATAATTTATATTTTAAATATTTACTAAATAAATTCTCAAATATTATTAGGAAGGAAGAGAAGTTGAAAACAAAATTCAAATTAGTGCACAGAGTGAATAAAGGAGAAAATTTGAAGAACCTAGCATGAGTTATTTTTTATCTGATCTTTATTTTTTGTTAGAAATAAATTGATGTAAATAAAAATCTTAACATAACAGTAAAATATTTATGACTAAATAATAATAAAATATCTGATATTTATTTTTCCACTAAAATGTTGGAGAACGCTTTTAGAATAGTAATTCATTAAGAATAAGAAAATGAAGCTATCAAATGCAGCACTAAATACTAATTTTCTTATCTGCGCAATATGTATTCCAAGTTTAAGTTAATAATATAAGAAAAATTCAAATATGTTTCTCTCAGTCTCAGCTTATTGTATGAGTATAAAATATATATTGTTATAACTTGTAGTTCAGACTTAAAAATACTGAAAGCACAGGTTGTGAACTACAACTACAGAACTTTGAAATGTGTCTGTCAAGGTGGGAATTTGGGAACACGGATGGATGTTGACACTGGTGAAGAGATGGAGTCAAAATATTGTATGCTTAAAGCACAACTGACAATAACTTTGTAATTCAATAAAAAATTCAAATAAAATAAAATTTAAAAAATATTTGAGTGCTATGAGTTACAACACTAAAATGTACATATTGGGGAACAGAAAGCCACTATTCGTCTGGAAAAATCTTATTGTATTTATATAGAAAGTTGTGACCTTTCACGTAACATGTAAACTGTGTAATACTCTAAAGATATGTAGGCATGTTTTTCTGCTTTATTGTGCTCATAAGTTCAATGTATACCTATTGCAGAGGATGTCAACGGAATTGGGAAGTCATGTCAAGGCTTGGATTCATCTATTTTTCCTCATAGGGATACATTTTTGCATTCTTTTCAAGTGAGATGTTGGGAATAATCAGAGTAAGAAAACAGTTAAATCAACAATTAATGGGCTGAGGGACAGGAGGAAAGGAAGAGTAGACAAGAGGTGGCATAGAAAAAGGCAAGAAGATAAAGGAAATCAGTGGCGATGGTGGGCAGTAATTTTACACATCAATACTTGAAAATTGAACACTATTCTAATCTTATTACCTAAATTACATTTAAAGACTTTTTCAGAAAAAGAGAATCCTCCAAAATACATATTTAAGTCAGTAATTTTTCTTTGTTAAAATGTGCACTAGCATAAAAATTAAAGTTAAATATTGCCAAATAGGAAGTTTCAAAGTTAAAAAATTAACTGTGAATTGACATTATTTGCTTTAAAATTTCTCCATATAAATTAGTAAGTATCTTGCCTTGTCTTTCATGTGACTAAAAAAAAAAAACACATGTATTTTAGAACTCACCAAAAATGACCCAAATAATAAAAAAAAAAGACCTACTTCTACTTACACTGAAAGCTAACAGTGAAAAAAATTACAAAAGAAGAACCTATAATTTTGTAGGAAAGAAGGAGAAGTAAAAGCAAAGAGATTCTGATAGGTCACTTTCTTAAATACAAGCATTTAGTCTACAGTAATCTTCTAGGACTGTCACATTTGATTGAAAGATAATGCAAGATTTTTTCTTGCCACAATTTATAGCATGTATCCATTAGGAATAATTATGGTTGCATGATTTTGCTAGCTGTTATCTCTACAAGTGTTACTAATGGTTTTATCAATTACTCCCTGTCCAATAACTGCATGGTTGTAACCTAATTTAAAGACACTCTATCACCAGGCTGATTTGTGTAGTAGTAAATGACAGCATTTGAGACACCAGCCAAATGACTCACTTCACTGACTTAGTTAGTCTCTAATAATTAACAATTAGTAGGCACCTAGAGAAAGCTCTAGAGACTAGAGCTCCCATGTTTCTATTTCTTATCTAAACACAAGAAGTTTGAGTGACTTCAGGGATTCATATTAATAAAAGGAGGCCTTTCTGGTTTGGAGGCTATAGGTATATAAGAACTGTTAAAATTTTTATTAAAAATAAAGAAATTATGAATGATACATGCTCATATTGGAATTGGAATTAGTAGGTATGCTAAGATCTACATTAGAAAAAAATTGCATTCTAAGTATACTTTTCTAGGCATGTTAGTGCTTCAGTTCAGAAGTAAAGTCAATGTGCTAAAAGGGGAAGAGTGTTGGCAAATGTGTGCAATTTCTTGAACTTTAAAGGGAAAATGCTGTATGTGCAAAAAGAAGCACTTCATTACAGATCATTAGTGGGGACTTTATGTACAACTGAAGGCTTAGAAAGGTAGCGCCTGCTTAAAACTAACTGGAAAGAAATTTGAAATAACCCCTCTATTAATGAATGTAAAAGATGATTTTTTTTCCTCTAAAAATGTTATCGTTAAGGATTTTAAAAAGAGAAAGCAGCCCATTTTTGAAAGTCTGAGTAAAAGCCTGAATTTCAAGCTTTAAGTGGTCTATATTTTTTAAGTAATTTTGTTTCTCAATGCAGAAAGGGAAAGAAATATGAATGTATGAAGAACAGGATTTTTTGTTTTGTGCTATCCTTTCTGTAAAGTTCATTAAAATATTTAGAATTTTCCTGATGACATAATGTTGCTTTGGAATAGTTGATCAATCTGTTTTTGTATTAGGCCTTAGTAACAAGTTCTTTAGGTAAAGTACATATTTAGTAAAATGATCAATTTATAAGAAAAGCAAATAAGGCAGAGCGTGAGTTACTTTCAATAGTTTCACTGGTACCAGAAGATTCCAATCTAAGCAGAACTGTGCTTCATTCTGTACCAGATAAATTTTATTAGCTCCAGTAAGGAATAAGTTACTAAAAGTCAAAGATTAATAATAGAAATATTGTGGTAAGTGTTTCTAAAATCATTTTCACACTTCATGGGCTAGAGAAATAAAACACAACAAATAAGATGCTTGCCTTGCATACAGCCTGACACCAGTTTGATTCCTGGAACCACATAAAGTCCTCTGAACAATACCAAGTGTAAGCTCTACGTGGGAGCAGCTCATATTGTGTCCCTCCAACAAAACCAAAATAAAACAAAAAATAACAACAAAACAACAACAATAAGACATCATCAAATTGCAGTGTTCTGGCTACTCTATAGATTTCCCTCCCAACATATCTTTGGCTTATTCCACCAACGTGTTTTTACAGGACTCAAATGGGCCAAAGAATAGAAAGCTCAGGTCTCCAGGCACTGTCTCTCCGAGAGTATCAATCTTTGTACATATATTTGAATCTTCAGATTTTAGTAATCACAAAAGAAATCAGTGGAAAGAAAAGAAATCACTGAGGATCTTATCATCTTCTGAACAAGATCACAAAGACCAATTTTTAGAAACGAGTTTCTCTAATTTTTTCTTGTAGTCGTGATGAGGTTATGCAATCGTCATAAAAGCACAAGAACTGCCCTCTCTGGAAGCTGCAAAGAAAACTCCTACTATAATAGAAGGGCAAGGACTCATGGTGTTTCTTACAATGAAGTTGAAGCTCCACCCCTACTTACCGAGGTCTATTTGCATATTCTTTTGAAAACCACACTTTTGAGTATCTACAGCCCCAGCTGATGTCATCGGGCACAGCATGCAGCCACTAGAAGTGGGACAATTATAATTTTTGTAGCTGATTAATCATCATGAAAAAGTAACAGTCAATTGACTCAATCATACATCCATGGTGATTAATCACACTTCACTTGTGTTTTTTTTTCCCCAAGTATTTTACTGACAGTGCAGATGTTGGTTGATTTTCTCCTTTAGCCTTTTACTTGGTCACAGATGTTAAGTAATCACCTTGTCCTGATACTTGACTTATACGTAATCTTTGATATTACAAGCCCTTAAAAGAAAATGTGTTATTTTCTTAGAATTCAAATGGTACATAGTTATTACCTTAATAAAACAGGTTAATCAATATATGAAATAACCATAATTGTACTCTGTAATCACAGATGCTTTTTTCTTTTTTCTTAATATCATTCTACTCCCTTATTTTTTTCCCAATGGCATGATTACAGATAAAACATTGGGAATGAGAGCTGCTTTTCTTTCCTTCCCTTAGCGTGCTAATAGCTCAATTCCATTTTGATGTAATCCAAAACTAGATGTTCTAATCTGGATGTATAAAAAGCCTCACCTGGTTGCATTTTATTTCAAGGATAGATATAATTTATTCCTGAATATAGAATAGATATAATATCATGCTCTTACCTGAGCACAGCATTACTTGAGATAGCTCAGTTACTGGCCCTTAAGTGATGCTGAAATGATACCACTAATGTCATATTTATAAAATAGTCACATATGAATTGTTGATATTGAAGAAGCAATTACAAGTGCATCAGTCTGTTTCTAAGAGAACACTATTCAAGAAATATTCTAAATGATTATGAGTCAATTAAATCACTTTGAGAGACAAGTGATGATATAGTTTGTATTCAAAGCAACAGAAATAGCTCACTTCAGGCTTCTTTTGTAGTAGTGGGATTAGTGGCTGAGGTGTGTCAAAGACAGGCTGCAGTCAAGCCCTCTCAGACAGAGTTGCCTGTCTACTTTTTCAAAAGGAAATACTGATCCTAAGGGAGAATTGAGGTGGGCGGCACAGAATGAAACCCTTCCTGCACCTCCATACTGGCTTCCTTGACTTCACATTCTCCAATCTCTGAAGATAGTATCACCTCCCAATACTGACCTTCAGACTATCTTTGAGATCATTTTCCATATGGGAAATTGCTTTCGTGCCAAGATAACACAGCAGCATTGAGTTCTATCCCAGGCGACTGTCTTGATACTGTTAATAAAGAGCCTTGGGTTGGACATAATTGTTAATAAACTAATTCTAAAAATCCACTCAAATGTCACTTATAATCAGGATTTTCTGCTGTGCTAGGACCCCTGGGGAAACCTTTGAAGCTGCAAATCTTGTATGCAATGGTAAGGATAAACTTTTTAAGGTGGAGAAGCACCATTGCTTTATAACTTAGTTGTTTGAAAGAATCATCTGATGATGAAGTTCGAAATATTTGCAGCTGTGAGAGTCAGTAAGAAAAAAGATGGATCAAAAGCAGTAGAAAAGTCTCCATTCAGCAGACTTCTTTGGGTGTGTCAGAGGGAGAGGTGACTAAAGATGTTATTACTTATAATTTATAGCAGGAACATCAAGGCACAGAGGATAATATAAAAGCATTTCAGAGAGAAATACCCATGACATGAAACTATTTAAAACAATTAATCAAAAAAGCCTAATTATTCAATTAGATGGAAAAATGGATCTTCTTAAAGTGGATATGCAAAAAAGAGAGTGATGATGAAATCTTTTAAAGGGAAATGAGTGTAACAAATCAGCTAAATATGATCTCTAAAAATTCCTGAATAATAAATCAGTGATTATGTTTTAATTGGGCTTTAGCTTTATTATAATTGAGGACACTCATTATCTTGTTTTATTGTATTTATGATTTTAATATTCATACCATTTGGTACTTTATCTTTGTATACTTTCTGCCAGTGCTTGTTGCACTTCCTGGCTGATTAGTGCCTGGGTCAGTGTGAAGTGAATACAGATGTCTCAATAATGATCGGCAGGAACGTTGAGCTGATTTTCAGTGTTTGAAGGTCTCCTATAAAGTCGTCCTTTGTGCAGTTGTGAGCATTATTTTTTTTCTATTCTTTTTTTTCTCTCTCTCTACATGAGCAGCTCTGTTGGTAAGAGTCATCTAACAGGAAACTGTTTTTCACTCTGAAGGGGATCAAGGGACTTCATTTGGGAGTATTATAAATGTTTCTAAGATGATGCTTTATACATGCACATTTATCCCATCTTAGGGAAAAATGTTTTATGCAAACAGCAACATCTAACTGAAATTTTAAGCTTTGTATCTAAGGGTAAAACTAAGGGCAAAATAGAGCTCTTATACCTGAAACTTACAGATGATCAGATAAGCTACTCTTTGTTCACACAGAAAAGCAGTTGAGTCAAAGATTATTTCCAAATTTTTGTCAATCACTGTCCTGTAGAAGGTGTATAAATGGTGTATAAATGGCTGATTACTTACATGCTCAAAATCAGGCAAAAGGTGCAGGCAAAATGGGTCATCAACTGACTAACTGACTTATATGTAGCAGGAGTTTTAAATGAGCCTTTGAAAAGCAAAGAGGGTAACCATTTATTGTATTTCCATATGATTTTTGTGAACCAAAGTGACATATGCAAGTAGTTATCCTATTTTTAATCTTTCATATAAGCTACTGGCAAGAGTTTAATGTAAGACTTCAGTTAAGTTCACATTTTGCTGTAGGTTATATTGAGATTAGAAGATAAATAAAAGGCAATGATTATATTCTGACCTGTTGCCTGACAAATGTGTATTTCAACCAATTCTCCTTTTAGTACAGTAACTTAATTAATAGAAAAGTAATAAGAAATAAAAATAATTGTAACAAATATCAAATTTATTTATCTCATACCTACTGAGTGTATTTGCTATTCTTACTATTTTTAAAATCCGTCAATGAAAAGTATTATTCGTAAACTTGACATGATGCATTTCTGATGGGTATATTTTTATGATCACAGTTCAAAATAGATAAATTATATTTAATATTTGGCAACATTTTGGGTTTTCTTTTATTATTATTTTTTGGTTTTGAGGTCACACCCAGCTGCGCTCATGGGTTACTCCTGGCTCTATGCTCAGAAATTGCTCCTGGCAGGCTTTGGGAACCATATGAGATGCCGGGATTTGAACTAACTTCCTTCTGCATCCAAGGCAACCCTACCTCGATGCTATCTCTCTGGGCTCACATTGTGGGTTTTCTGACTTGCTTCCAAAATAGCAGTGCTCATATGCTTAGAGGCTTTCACAACTTCAACTTTATAGACACTTGGTGCCTAATCATTACTCTGAGAGGCTGTCCTATGCATTATAGGGTGAATGGCAGCATCCATAAGCCATCCAATAGATGCTAGTTGCAGTTCATTCTCATTTGTCATAAACATGGCCAAATATCCTCTGTTGATTGAGAAACATTGATGTAAAGCCTTGGATAATCGTACTCAATCCTTAAAGCTAATATAAGATACACTACCATAGTAATGGTCAACCAGAAATATACCATTGATCACATATACTATGGTTTGTAATTAGGACATAGCAAGTGTTTTCCGTTTATATTTTGAATATAAACTATTGTTTTCACCTTTATAGCTATATTTTATCCGATAATTAAAAAGAAATTATTCTGTACATTCTCTTTTTTAGGATTTGGTCCTACCATCGTTGAGGAATGAAAGGTGGATCAGTGAATTGAACATGGGTCAGTATGCCTTACCCGATATGTTGTCTCTAGCCCCAAAATTATGATTTATATTTTGATATAAATAATATTTCTAAGTTAACAGAACTCTAATAATAATACTAATAATATCAGCACAGAGAAATATAATATCAAGCACAGAGAAATCTAACCTTCACCCATTTAATGAGGTTATTTTAACATAACTGTTTCTTTTGTTAACACACATCACCATATTTTGTCATTGTGTATTAATTCCTAGTCCTTTTGCTGCTTTTATAACTAGCAGCATGCAACATACAAGGTTAGTATCATGTTGAGGTAATCATAATCTGGCTTATTAAGTCAAAAATGTCTGTTTAGCTGGATACAAAAATGTGTTTCCATTATGAAGGTGTGTACATCAATGTAAACTTATGTTCTAAAATCTAAAAAAAACTTATAAAACTAGCATGAACTTCCATAGATGATTTAAAAGTAAATACTACTATAGACATCTTTAACTGATGAAGGCCCAGCATAGAGAGAATTTCAGCATTATAAATGTAGGATCAAATTTCTCAGGTGAAAGAAAGCCTTGGCATATAAACTGTTGACTTCATATGGTATTGTTTCTGTGTTCCATACATGTTAATTACAAAACTGAATAATTCTTTAATGCAGTGCTTATAAGGTGCTTTTAAAAAGATTAAAAGAAGTATTTTTTTTGATAGTTTTTGTTTTTGGGTCACACCCAATGGTGCTCAGGGGTTACTCCTGGCTCTGTGCTCAGAAATTGCTCCTGGCAGGGTTAGGGGACCATATGGGATGTTGGGAATCAAACTGGGTCCCTCCCGGGTCAGCCGCATGTAAAGCAAACACCCTACCACTGTACTCTCTTTCCAGCCCCATATCTTTCCAGCCCATGTTGCACGGTGAAGGGTGGGGGTTCTGTTTATGACTGAAACCCAACTACATTAATGCTTGTAATTATTGTACTTAAATATTTTATTAAGAAAAAGAAATATCTTCTTTTCACTTTATCTGTAGTTGCCGCTAATCTATTTTTGCTGTAGCTCAGTTTTCTCAAAATTCCTTATATTTTGATATGCTTTATATGATCTTGTAGGCTGTTTTGTAATTGCTAAGTTAAAGTAACCAGTACTCCCTTCTCATTTCAATTTTTCTATCTACTCTCAAGACATAAATTTCCACCTAGTCTTTTTTCTAAAGAAAAATCTTTATTTTCTTTAAATTCTTTATTGTCTTTGAATTCTTTTTTGTCTTTAAGCAGTGCACCAGAGGTAAAGCACGTGGCTCAGAGGTATAGGAATTGCTGCACATGTGTGACATTCAATCAAATCGCTGGCACACTTAGGGGTAGATGCCAGAATTTTAACATAAGTAAATTTAAAGCAGTGCACAAGTGTACTTTTCCTTTTTATAATTTTTGCCATCCTACAATAGCTATTGCCTATTTACTTTTCAATTACTATCTATTATGTCACATCTAGGTTTTCTTTATGTGTTATTCTTCCATAAATCTGAGATGTGCATCTCTAAAGCCTCTAATTTTTATTTTCCAGGTCTCTCAGTCTTTAACAAATGATAAAAGAGTGATCATAAAAATAGTAATAACAGAAATAAAGAAAATTAAAATTGCAAGGAAACCTACATCTATTGCATTTATTCTCTCAAAATCCTCTTTCCTCTCAGTTATAAAATATAATATAGAAAAATATATAATTTTATTCTTTTTATTTAGGCAACCAGCTTAATAATATTTTAATAATTGAATTTAGTTCATTTAATTTCTAATACTTTACCCAAAGAGTGCTTATAATTCTTTTCTCCATTAATACTTTAAGTTGCCCTATAATAATCTACTCACACCACAACTTTGCAAACACAACAGAGTAGACTGACTCTGATGGTCTTGTTTCAGTGGTTATTTATTACTCAGTTACAATGTTTCTTTATGAGACACATAAAATACAATTTTTTATAGTTAACCCTCTGGTTTCATTCAGCTTAATTTTATCCACACAGGGATGAAATTAATGACTTTATCTTTTCTTATAGTTGAGTTGTGTGCCATTGCTTATATAGCATAGCTTCTTTATCTACTCATCTGTTTTTGAAAATCGGAGTTTTTACAGATTTTGATGACCAAAAAATAACACTGTAAGGAATAAATATATTTTTGAAATATCTTTTGAGGGCTCTTAAAATTTAGTATTTTTAAATCATAGTGTACAATATCTGAAAACTACTACTTATTTATTTATTTTCTTTTCAAAAGTTATATTTAAAACATTAACTATGTGTTATATTGTAGTTAGTAGAAAATATTTCCCTTTTCAAGTATGACATTGGAAATGTATAATAAATCACATAGCCCCAAGACTAGCATGTGATTTCCAAACATAAGTTAGGTGTACTATCTGTTGCTAAACAACTATGAAAAAGATGTTCTTCAGCTTCTAGTCAAAAGTCAAAATTATAATTATATGTCACCTATTTTGATGATAATTGTATTATTTCTCCTTATGAGATAATGTATGTTAACATGTGAATTCAGAAACATATCATTGATGCAAAATGACAATAAGATGGTATTTTAAGTCATTTGTTATTTTTCTCTAATTAAATACAGAATAAAAATGAAGGGACTGAAATTATACACACATTAACGAAATTATTTTTAAAAATTAAAAATAAAATTTTATGAAGTAAAGATTCACATTAAAATTCCATTTTGCTCGGTTAGCTGAAAGACCATGAAAAAAATCCCCACCTGCCATTCAGTTTAATTTCTTGTGTTTAGAGCTCTACAGCATTCTGTGTAAAACTAATCAATAAAAAGGATTTATGAGACCTTGAAATAGAACAGTCGAGAGGAGGAAATTATAGTCAGCTTTAGTTATTAAAGATTTTCACCACTAAATTTAGTAGAAGGGAAACGTTATACATCTTTTTTAGCTGAAACAGGACATTTATCAAATTCATGGATTGGGGAGACAATTGTGCTTAGACCTACTGTAATGTGTCTTTATTTGTTGCTCACCATTTATTGTTGGCATAGAGAAGTCAGTTCAAGTAGAAGAGAAAAAGGAAAGAAAAACTATGTATGTTTTTTTAAAAAAATATAACTAAGTATGTTATACTGTGAGATGTTACTGAACATGAAAGAAAAGTCTATAAATTCAGACCAAATCCATCTTAAATTATTTTGTTTATCAATTTGGTTTTAAAAGTTATGGCATTAAAAAAGCATATAAAGTAGAGAAAAAGTAAAGGAGAACGAGCAAACTTTTACCATAACACTAAAAGACTTCTCATAATTATATTTTTAAAATTAGTCTCTAACCATAATCAAGCCAAGCATTCTGATTCTCATCCACACTGGAATTTTAATAGTTGTAGAACCAAGGAACTATGAACTATGTAATCTTGTTGCTTTAGTGACAATGTGACAAATTTGAGAAGCTGCCTCTAAGTGTCTGTGTGTGTGTGTGTGTGTGTGTGTGTGTGTGTGTGAGAGAGAGAGAGAGAGAGAGAGAGAGAGAGAGAGAGAGAGAGAGAGAGAGAGAGAGAGAGAGAGAGAGAGAGAGAGAGAGAGAGAGAGAGAGAGCAAGAAAGCTTAGAGTTGAAACTTTTTCTTCAGTACATTCTGCAGCAGGGTAATTTGAGAAAATTCAAGAATTTGCTGTTGTTTGATATAATACAAATGACAGATGGAACACTGAAATATTTTGGAAAAGAAAGCAAGCAATGATGCTCAAAACATAAGATTGTCATAATAATAATGGCACTTCACATTTACACTGAATCCTTCATTTGCAGGGTACTTCACAAACAACCAATTAACTTCATAATATTCTTGAACGACAGGTAAGTATCATTACTGCCATTATACAGATGGAGAAAATGAGGCTTGGAGGTTAAGTGTCTATGCCTAAGGGACTAAAAATAAATAACAACACCTGGATTGATGCATATGCACTCAACTTTTACGGAAAAAAGATCAGAGGATTAACATTCTTTCCACGTAAACACTAAAACTTAGTGTTTTTTGCCTTTGTAAATTTTTTTGCCTTTGTAAAGATTAGCATATCATTCAATTAACACAAATTTTCTTATGTATTTGAAATTAGATTTGCTCCAAAAAACAAGTAATATTTTCTTTCCTCTTTCTTTATTTCCCTTCGTTCTTTGTCATGCTTCCACAGTTAATAGCAAAAAATGGCTTTTTATGAAAAGCTAGGTGATGGCACCCTTTACAGTCTGTCTCCTGGAGGCAAACTTTAAGATTCAGATTGTGTTTTATATTAAATCTGCAAATCATACTGATGGAACTTTATTTCCAAATAATGAAAAGGCATTTTATTTCTGATTGTTGGCAATTTCAAACCTATACTATACTCAACTCTTCATGATTTTCATAAATCCAAAAATTATTGCTCAAGATATAGAAATCACCTTATTATTCTCAGCAAAAATACATAATCACATAGAATGTTGACTATATTTAAAGATTTTACTGCTTCTTACCATTCGAAGTCAACTAGGTTTAATGAGAGTTCCACAGAACACTCACAATGTGGTAAATGGACATTTTAAAACAAGTTCCCTTAACTTCTTCTGGGACATCTGTAAGGTCAGTGACCATATTTTTGTAAAGACATTTTTGTTAAATATCCAGTGACTAGATCTCACACACCAGGTAGTTAAATATTTGAAACAAGTGTAAACAATTTGGTAGCACTGTGGGATATAAACATACAATTAAGTCATGTTTTGCTACCTAACAAATATAGTGAAGAAATACAAATTCAATTATTTTGCCTGCTATGGAGTACTGAAAACAATATTTACTGCTTCTGGTGAGAAAAATTTGGATGTAAATTATTGCTATAAGCTTTTAAAATTTATTTTTATTTTCATTTAGTTAACTTGTTTATAATAATGTAAATGTTGTTACTTGGTTTCATGTAAAAATTGCTGCACCCTTATTATTACCAAGTCTCTAAGATCTCCTGTGACTCTCTTTGCATCACTTCTAGTCCACTTCTTTCTTTCCAGTCTATCAATATTTGGTAAAACTATGTTTGTAATTAAAGGACAAGGATTTGTCATTATTCAATGTCTCTATCCTATTGTTTTTTGCTTTATATATTACATTTGGGTTTTTCTCTCTGAATATATATGTATATATATATATATATAAATCTCTGAAATATTTAAGTATATATAAACATATATAGTATATGTATCAGTATATACTTATATATAAATAACAATTTTATTTATCTGTTATTGGGTATTTGGCTTGTTTCCATATCTTGTTTATTATATTAAATACTGAAATAAAAATTTAATTTTAATTAGTATTTTATGTTTTTAGTCACCATGAAATGGAATAGTTAGGTAATATAGTAACTATACTCACTCTTTGATATAGCATCATGTTTTTTCTCATAGAAGCTGAATTAGACAAGATTCAATCAACAGAGAATGAAGGTTCCGTTTACAGCACATTTCGAACTCTAGTTGTTTCTGGTCTTCGATATATATGTTATTATTACTGATGTGAGATGATATCTTTTCATTATTCACTTGGACTTCTTTGCTAATGAGTGCTGATGAAGGATTTTTTCATATACATTCGGGACATTTATGTCTTTTTCTCAACATAAAAATTAATTATATTTTACTGAGGTATCATAGTTTACATAGACATCCTTGCTGAACCATTGCATATTTGTCTTTTTACCTCCCTTCTCCATTATTTTATGTTTTTTGAGTGCCTTATATTTGGCATATTGGACCTTTATCTGGTACTTGCAAAACAACTATTTTCTATAGTTTGATAGACTGACTTTTTATATTAACCTCCGGTACTTGCTTCTTTTATTTTTAACATAAAACTTTTTAGTTCAAATAATCTATTTTATAATTTTTGTTTTGTTTAATTTGCAATGTAGTTAAATATTAAAGACATCACTGAGGCCAACACTGCCTATGTTTCCTCAATGCTACATTACTTTCTTTATTGATACCAAGGATGAAATTGTTCTTGATGCAGAAATGATGACTGTGTCTCCATGTTCTTTCATGATTCCAAGATTCTTGAATATTTGCAAGGATAAAAATATTGAAAAATAAGGATACTCAGAGTTAGAAGGTAGAGATTGTTATTGGAAAGTAGGAGAGAAATGAAATTAAATTTTCCATGTGGGGGGCTGGAGAGATAGCATAGTGGTAAGATATTTGCCTTGCATGTGATCGACCCAGGAGGGACCCAGTTTGATTCCCAGCATCACATGTGTTCCCCAGAGACTGCGATCTCTGAGTGCAATCTCTGAGTGCAGAGCCAGAAGTAGCCCCTGAGCACTGCTGGATGAGGCCCAAAAGCCAATCAATCAATAAATCAATAAAGGGTTTTTTTTTTTAATTCTCTATATGGGAAGGCACTTAGTATAGGACCAAGTATAGTCTGGCTGGTTTTGTGAGGTTTTTATAAGAAAACTAGATATTTATTTTACTTGTCAAGTGACAGTGTATTATAGAGAATTGAATAATCTATTTATAGAGTGGTCTGACTAAGTTAGGTCTTTTGCATCATCTATTAGACCATTTTTCTTAGGCATTCCACATTATCACTTAGTCTCTAATGAGTCTGAGCTCTGGGAGAAATTTTATACCTTTGAAAATTAAGAACTTTTATTCCTTAGGAAGGACTCAAATTTTTGCAAGAATGTTTAGTATGGAATGCTGACATCTAACATGAAGCCATTTTCAGCAAACCTGTGAGGCTTCTCCTTTCATTCTAAACTAATAGTTCAATTATTAGTGCAAAACATTACTAATAATTGAATTTACACTGTAAGTTGTAAATTTTGTTCTCTGTTATTATAACTAAATAAATTTGATAAATAATATGAAATACTGTTTCACTCCACCCTTCACTTTTTTATTTCAGTGTCAGTCTCTTTTAGTTTCTATTTTAGATATTATTTCACTCTTATACAAAACTATAGATGCCATCATTATAAAAATTTGGTTTTCTTCCTAAAGGTCAGGGCCTCGTATTCTGTTATATAGTGCCAATGCTGGCTTTTATTTCATCAAATACAACTATAGTCAAGAACTGTATATTTAATGAGCTTTAAACCAGAAAAAGAAATATATGTATATAATAATATATATTATAATGTTTACTTTTAAATGTTTAATAAAGGGGTTGGAGTGATAGCACAGCGATAGAGTGTTTGCTACTGATCCGGGATGGACCAGGGTTGGGTCCCTGACAACCCATATAGTCCCTTAAGCATGCCAGGAGTGATTTCTGAGCCCAGAGACAAGACAAACCCATTAGTGCCATTGGGAGTGGCCTCCTCAATCAATTGATAAAGAAATGTTTACAAAATAAATCTGTGAGAGATTGGTAATTTGATGTAATTTGTAATATTTTCATTATTTTGGGAAGGGGAGGCACGATCAGGGGTTACTTCTGGCTACGTGTTCAGAAATCGCTCCTGGCTCTGGGAAACCATATGGAAGGACAGGAATTGAACAGGCCCTACCTCTGTGTTAAAACTCCGGCCCCTATTTTCATGATTTTATTTCTCTTTGGTTTCCAACTTATACACTATGAATTTGTAATTGACATAACTCAGCTACCTAAAAGAATGAATATAACTCAGGGTAATTTTATTATTTCTTATAGTATATTTATAAGTACTTATTAACAACCCCAGCATATCATGCATTCAAACTATTGACAAATTTTGCTATGTTTAAGTGGATTGATAATTCTAATTACCTTGTGTTGAAAGTCAAAAAACTTAGTAGACTGACCAATTATAGATAGTAAGTAACATGTCTACATATATAAGATAATTTATTCCCTTAATATTTTCCATTTTTGCATTCTTATTTTAACTAAATTATATAATGTATTTGAAATATATGTTAAATATCTCCTAAAAACTTTATGTATAGGTATTAATTAGGCATAATGCTATTATTATTAATTATGCTACATGTATACATACCAGTGTACTTTTCCAGTTCTTGGGAAAAATGGTGGTATTTGTACAAACATCATTAAATTTGTCTTTAAATTTTTATATTAAAATATGTATCAATCACTTATATTTATTCAATGATTTTATCATGAATTTTTCTTGAGAGATATATTTGTATTTTCTATATTTGTAACATTTTATTTAAAAATACATAAATTAACATTCAACACACTTCTTTAAATCTTCTATTTCTTTCTGTATCCCTATCTCTTCCATTCTAACTTAAAGTTTGTTGTCAATGTTCACTAGTTTATCTTTATTTTATTATTATTTTTTTCCACACCTGGTGACGCTCAGAGATTACTCCTGGCTGTGAACTCAGAAATCACTCCTAGCTTGGAGGACCATATGGGACTCTGGGGATTGAACCTCGGTCCATCCTAGGATAGCACAGCTCCATTCCACAGCTCTGGTATCTTTATATTTTTACTAATTACTTTATATTGTATAAATATGTGAAATAAATCAATATTTCATTTTTACATTTTCTTTGTTAAATTACCTCAAATGTCTTCACATTTGCTGCAAGTTGCATATTTTTTAAAAGTTAAATATCATGTATTTTTCGATATCCACATCTTATTTTTTACTTTATTACTGTTTTAGAACAATGTAAACCTCTATTATAATTTTTATTAATTTTCTATTTTAACACCTTGATTACAAACATAATTATAATTGGGTTTCAGTCATGTAAAGAACACCCCCCTTTACCAGTGCTACATTGCCTTCACCAATGTCCCAAATCTCCCCCTTCCCCAGCACACCCCTGTCTGTACTCTAGACAGGCTTTCTACATCCCTCATTCATTCACATTGTTTAGATAGTTCTCAATGTATTTATTTCTCTAACTGTACTCACCACTCATTGTGGTGAGCTTCAAGTCATGAGCTTGACCTTCCTGCTCTCCTCTCTTTTGTCTCAGAATTATTGCAAAAATATCTTTTATTTTTCTTAAAACCCATAGATGAGACTATTCTGTGTCTATCTCTATCCCTCTGACTTATTTCACTCAACATAATAGATTCCATGTACATCCATGTATCAGAAAATTTCATGACTTCATCTCTCCTGATGGCTGCATAATATTCGATTGTGTATATGTACTACAGTTTTTTTATGATTTATCTGTTGAAGGGCATCTTGGTTGTTTCCAAAATCTAGCTATTTTAATTAGCGCTGCAATGAATATAGGTGTGAGGAAGAGATTTTTGAATTTTATTTTGTATACACATCTTCTTAATACTACATTTAATTGATAAACACTTTCTTTCCATGCTATAGCTATTAAATAAATACACCTATATGTACTGTGTTGGATGTATAATATTTAGTTTTTATGATTTGAAGTTCTTCAGATGGATTCCCAGAAGTGATTTGATAAGCAATCTGACAGTACTATCATCTTAATTAATTTAGGAAGATAAAATATTTGAAAATAGTTGCAATTATTGAACTTTATATTAACAATGTATAAGAAATTTATTGTTTTTGTATCATTATGCATATTCTTTACTATCTATTTATATAAGCCATTCTACAGTCATGAGATAACATTTCAATGTCATTTGACTTGCATTTTCCTAACAATAATTTCTGAGGACAATATTTTCATGCTATTCTTTATTTACTTGGGGAACACACTCAGTAGTGCTCATGGGTTACTCCTGACTCGGCTCTCAGAAATTGTATCTGACGAAGAGGACCATATGGATGCTGGGGATTGAATCTGCCTTTGTTCTGGGGCAGCCACATGCAAAGAAAATGCCCTTCCACTGTGCTACAAAACAGGCCCCATGCTCTGCTCTTTAAAGAACAAATCTCCCCCAAATTTCATTTTATATTTGCATTTAGGTACTATAATTTACAATATAGAATAGTGGCTAACCGTTTTTACCAACACCACTTGTTGAGGCTTTCCTTGCTCCATTTAGGATTTCTTGCTCCTTTATAAAAAGGAGAACATTCTCTGAGTACTCAAGCCTATTCCACTGATCTGAGGGTCTGTCTTTATTCCAATACCATGCTATTTTGATAACTATTGCTTTTTAATACAGTTTAAAAATGGGAAAGTAATGCCTCCCATATTCCTTTTCTTAAGGATTGCTTTAGTTATTTGAGAGTGTTTATTGTTTCAAATGAACTTCAGAAGTGTTTGATCCATTTATTTGAAGTATGTTATGGGTATCTTTAGAGGGAACACATTAAATCAGTACAATGCTTTGGGGCATATTGCCATTTTAATTATGTTAATCCTGACAATCCATGAGGAAGGTTTGTGTTTCTATTTCCACATGTCCTCTCTTATTTTTTGGAGCAGGGTTTTATAGTTTTCTTTGTGTAGGTCCTTTATGTCTTTAGTCAGTTGACTCCAAGATATTTGAGTGTGTGTGACATTAATTTGAATGATATTGTTTTCTTAATGTCCATTTCTCCCCTATTCTTATTGGTTTATAAAAAGACCATTGACTTTTTTGTGTTAATATTGTAGCCTGCCACATTGCTATATGAATCTATTGTTTCTAGAAGCTTTTTGTTTGAGACTTTAGGGTTTTCTTAGTAGAGTATCATGTCATCTGTAAACAGTAAGAGATCGACTTCTTCCTTTCCTATCTGGATTCTCTTAATCAATCTTGTTTATTATTTCAAAAAATCACCTCTACTTTCCTTGATCTTTCAGTTTGTTTTTTGGGCTTGCACTTCAATGGTTTCTGCTCTAAGCTTTGTTATTTTCTTTTGTCTCCCTATTATTGGTTCCTTTTGTTGATCATTTTCTAATTTTATAAGATGCATCATTAAGCTGCTTCATTCAGGTATGCCCATTCTTCCTTCCTGATGTGTGCCTGCAAAGCTATACATTTTTCTCTCAGTACTGCTTTTGTTATGTCTGATAGATTCTGATAGTTTGTGTCTTCATTGTCATTTGTTTCTAGGAATGTTTTGATTTCTTCTTTGGGTGCGTATATGTTTAGTAGTGATTTCTTCCTGTTGCACATATCCCTTGATTAGTACAAATTGTTTAGTAGTGTGATTTCTTCCTGTTGCACATATCCCTTGATTAGTACAAATTGTACACCTTTGTCCCTTACAAATTTTCTGAGTCTAAAGTGGTGTAGTCTGATATTAATATGACCACCCCAGCTTTTTTAAGGATGATGTTTGTTTGGATGATTTCCCTCCAGCCTTTGATTTTAAGTCTGCTTTTGTTCTGACTATTCAGATTTTTTTTTGTAAGCAGCAGGTTAGATTCATCTTTTTATCCATTTAGCCACTCTGTGTCTCTTAATTGGTGTGATTAATTGGTGATCTTTAGGGTAATGATTATCATTGGATTTAATATTATCTTTGTGTAAAAGATTGGTGTGTCTGTTGGTCTGTCTTGTCTTAAAGTAGACATTTTAGTTTTTCCTTTAAGGCTGGTTTTGCATCTGTAAAGTTTTTGAGCTGTTTCTTATGCATTCTTCCTTTAAATCTGAACATGAGTTGGGCTGGGTGCAGTATTCTAGGTAAAGTATCTATTTTATTCAGTCTTGTCAGATATCCATCACTGTCTTCTGGTCTTAAGAGTGTCTTGTGATATATCTGCTGTAAATCTTAAGGATGCTCCTGGATGCTCCTTTGAATGTAATTTCCCTTTTGATCTTGATGTTTTCAGTACTCTATTTCTATCTGTAGGTTTTGTCATTGTGATTAGAATGTGTCTTGGGTACTTTTCTTTGGGTCTCTTTTAGCTGGTATGCAGAATTTGATTGCATGTAGTCTTTTGTTCTGGGAGTTTCTCTGTGATGATTTCTTTGACATTTTATTCTTCCTGGGGATCTCCTTCCTGGAACTCTGGGACTCCAGTGAGATTATGTTGTTTCTCTTGAGTTTATCAAATACTTCTATTTTCATCTGTTCACATTCTTTGAGTACTTTTTATATTGTCTAATTGTTTGTCTTAAGGTTCTTTTCCAATTTTTCTGCTGTATGGAGTTGTTCTGCATTTATCTTCCAGTTCACTGATTCTGTTCTCAGCTGCTCTTACCTTGTTGGAGAGGCTTTCTATTGAGGTTTTCAGTTCAGCTATCGTGTTTTTCAGATCTGTTACATCAGTTTGGAGTTTTCTAATTTTTGTCTTTGTGTTCTGTTCAGCTAGAGCTATGTCTTCTTTGATTTCATGAGGATCCTCCATATTTCTATTGTAAACTCCATATCTAAGAGGGTAATCAGATAGTTGGTAATTTTTGGTCATCAGAGCTATCATCTTCATTCTCTGTGAATTCTATTTGCCTGTGAGTTTTCCCCATTGTTAAGCTTTTAGTTTGATTTTTTTTTCTGCATGTTGTTGTGGGGTTCATTAGTTAGAAAGACCATGCGACCATGAAGTGGGAGGCTCTTCTGGAGCCTCTAGCAGACAGTTTTTGCTGGGCCTTTCTTTTCCTTCTCAGGAAAGTTTCAGGAGACAAAAGAGAAATACCCAAAGGTGAAAGGTCTCACCAGTCTCTCCCAGTTGCTAAGCTCACGGCAGGGGCAGACCCTTCCCATCTTTACAGACAAAGGAGCGACCTTCTGCCGGGTGCCTCTGTTGGCTGGTTTTTTCTCAGTCTTTCTTGGCCTTTCTTCTTGGGAGCCTCTACAAGACAGATTTTGCTGGACCTTTCTTTGCCTTCTCAGGAGATTTTCAGGATACAGAAGAGCAGAAAAACATGCAAAGGCAACAGGTGCCCCCCCAGTCTCTACCCTTACTTTTTTTTTTAGAAATCCACATTGGCTGTACTCAGGAAGCACTCCCAGCTCTTTTCTGTTTTGTTGTTGTTGTTGTTCAAAGATAATTGTTAATTGGCTCAGGAAATGTGTGGTGTTGCCAGTCCTTGATTAGAGTTTAACATGTCCTGTTTTGCACTAGTATTGCTGCATCACAACTTCAGATAACCTGTATTTTTATTGGTCCAAATGTATTATTTAAAGTTTAATTTTGACATTTTGATTATTTTAAATATTATTTAGCTTCTACAATTTTAAGGTGTTCTGATTCCTTTATGTTAATAATTTAGAATATTTATATTATTATAACAAAAATACTTCGTTAGTTGTTGAAAAATATTCTGAGTCCTAAATGATGATGTAGAACCATAATTAAATATACACATATTCACATAAGCACATGAAAGATAATTTGTGTAATGAATAAATACCTAGGTATATTAGAGGGTGAAATAATGTGTTAATATCTATTAAGTAAATTTGCTTTCAATCAGCATTTAAATTGTTTTTATAAACTGTTTGATTTGTCCATAGTACTGAGAAGTATCAATCTTAAAATCTTCCTATATTATTTTATAGTTGACAATATCACTTTATCTCTATAATAATTTGCTTTTGAATAATTTGAAGTTTTACTATTTTATTAATTAATATTTATAAGCAATAATTTTTGTATTATGCCCTTAAAACAAATTTAATTTATGATGAAGTACTTTATTGCATTTATCAGTAAATCTTTAAATTCTGAATGAGAAATTATTGGATAGGTGAATGAAATTTAAATACTTTTGTTTTGTTATTTAAATATATCATGCCATTCCATTTTACTCTCATATATTTTTGTGGAAATATTTTCAGATATTCTTATAATAGTTTATATATTTTTTCTGTTGTTATTACTAATGTTATGATTTTAGATCTATTTTTTAAATATTTTTAAGATTTAATTTTATTAAAGCACTGTAATTTAAAAAGTCATTTATAGTTGAATTTTAGATTTATAGTGTTCAAATATTAATCTCACCAATAGTGTCACCTTCCCTGCACCTGTGTTCCAACATTTTTCCCACCACCATCATGCATCCTCACCCAAATCCCCTTTCAATTTTGGCTCTAAAATTTAGGTTTCACATTTTTAGTGTTATTAACTCTGTGATTTAAATATAGAGCTATACCACTCCTTTTTCTCAGCGTTGTATCCAAATTCCCTAACACCCGTCCACCCCCCTATGGCTTTCGTCTCTCTATTCTTGCCCTACGTTGATTTATTTACATGTCTTTCCTCCTGTACTCTAGAGATATGGGGAATCTAGGCATCATCCCACCCATATCTTAAAACACTACTCTCATCCAGGTATTCTCAGTAACTCATGTACATGAGATTACCCTGTGCCTATCCTTCTCATTAACTTCATTTAAGATGATATCTTTCACTACCATCCAGGCTGCAGTGAATTAAATATTTTCATAGTTACATATAAATGAGTAGCATTGCATTTGGGGGGCACACCCTACTGCTTTTAGGGATTACTCTTGGATCTGAGTTCAGATATAGCTCTTGCCAGGCTTAGGGAACAATATGGGATACCAGGGATTAAACTCTGATCTATCCAGGGTTAGCCATGTGCAAAGCTAATGCTGTACTGCTGTGCTGCCAATCTTGCTCCTAGTATTTCATTTTTAAACATAATGCATCTTTCTGATCCTCTTATCTATTATTGGACATCTAGGTTGAATCCATATTTTAGCTACTGTACTACATTGAATAATGTACATATGCCCTTCTGTATAAACAAATTTGTGACTTGGGGTAGACACCCAGAAGATGAATTGTGTGTCATATGGAGCTCAAATTTTAGTCTTCTGAAAACTTCATTAAGGTTGAACCTGACAATAACCATCATGTGTTTGTTTTGGGTTTATTTTATTTGAAACTTTTGAGACTGTTGTTTATGAACTTTTAGTACCTATACCAAATTAGGAAAGTTATTATTTTTTATATATGTTTTCTATCTTTTTATGTCATATACATATGGTACCAAGTTTTACATATGTGCTAGGGTCTTTCTTATTGGACCCAGAAAATGTTCTGCCCAGTCATGGTTGTCAAAGTTAGTCTTCTGTAAATAGTGATATTGATGTTTGCACATATCAAGGTTGGAATGTCTTCTGTAAATAGTGATCTTGATGTTTGCACATATCAAGGTTGGAATGTCTTTTGATTTTGTCTTACCATTAGGTAATGAGGTAGGGCAACTAGCTCTTAGATTAAGTTGTTGCTGTTTCCTCATCATCAGGATATCATATCAAATTGGTGCAAGATGGTACCACAGCAAGTATTAGGAACTCTGCTCAGGGAGTTTTTTTCCTGGTGCTATTGCAAGGAACTGTGTCAGTTCTATGGGTTGAGATCTTGGGTTCAGGGTTGGGGGTCATTGTCCGATCACATGGAGTCTAAGTTGAGTACCCAAGACACATGTTCAGGTTGGTAGACGCCCCTCTATTATATTATTTTAAAATTTTAAAATTATAAAATTTTATAATTATAAAACCTGTATTATAAAATCTATGGGTTCTTATCACTAGTAGATAAGAGCTTGGTTCTATACTTAAGATTTTCCCTTTTTTAGGATGCCTGTCCAAAAAATAAAGGTTCAATATAATATTGCTGGTGCATTTGGAGGTAAGAATAACAGGCTATATAATCTCTGTGCACTGGTTTTGAGCTGAGTTTTTATCCCAAGAAATACTTTTTCTTCTATAATTTTGTGACAAACAGAACCCAAACAAGTGCAATTAATACATACATATATAAATTAAAAAATAAAAATATATAAAATTATATATCAAATATATAAATTTTAAAAATATTAAAAAATCTAAAGATTTTAGGAAACAAAAAATAAGCATTATAAAGGCTGCTTTTACATTTGGAAATAAACACACTAAAGATAACTACTGAGGTATTAAACATACAAAGAAAATATAGATATCGCTATTAAATCTTTTGAGATATTCTTGGGGTGGTAAGATTCAGAACCATTTACATTTTCATCCCACAATGTGGTCTTGTTGGATTTGAGAAATGGTTTGCAGCAATATGGGATCAGGTAGTGTCCTTGAGCTGGGACTCCTTCTGGGTCTGAGTCATGTAGCACAAAACAGTTTACATTTACGGAGTGTATGTGAGAAGTTCCACAGGGAATGAGTCTACAGGAGTGGTGATTGCAGCTTCTTGCCAGGGCCTGAGATGTGGGAATGAGAGGGTGTCCTTTCATGCTGGAGGCTGGGTGGTGGCTTATTGGGATTAAAAGTCGGTCTCAGTACCTAATGAGTTAAGAACTAAGAGTAAAGAGGTTTAAATAAGGAGGGATAATGATTCAGAATTGGGGAACAAAAGAATATAAGAATTTCTGAAGGGAATGAAGAGGGATAATATATAACAGGGGTTATATACAGTATAAGCATGGACTGTTTACAATAAAGGTTGGGCAGACAAAGAGGAGTCTACTGTATACAAACTCACACCCACTTTTAGAGAGACATTAGAGATCTTTTCATAAGATTTTGTTGGAGGCCTGACCCTCATAGGATGGGTCTGAGTGTTTAACAAATAATTTAATTAAGAAAGATGAAATAAATAGCTAAAATATAGATAAGGAAAGAAATAAAAAAAAAAGTTAAGAGGGAAAAGAATAAAGAAAAATAGGTAAAAATATTTAGTTGACACCTTGGAGTGGGAAGGTTTTCCAATTTTTAGGCACTTCATCATTGACAGGGGTAAACTTTGCTAAATGAAGCTTTCAGGTTTAGAATTGTGGCTGGAACATTTTATGAAAAGCATAATTTTCATGTCTAGAATACTAAGAAATATGATAATGTGCACCATAAGAGAGCCTTTAGTAGTATGTAGTGTTATCCGCCATGCCTTGTGCATCGAGGTTCCTTTTTTAAAAAGAAACTGACAGCATGGGCTCTATGATATAATAGTAACAAAGTTTTAAATGAAGAGGAGAAAAAAGAGGATGTAAGAAGAATAAAGAAAAAGAGAAAAAAAGGGAAAGAAATAATAGTAATTTGCAAAAACATACTCGGTGAGTGGGACCTGTAATCATAAATCTGTGGTGCGCAGTTGTCTATACCAGTGGTCTCAATGGTCATTTGATTTAGTTCCTAATAGAAGACTTAACCAAAAGGAAATGGATGTGGTTGAGCGCCAAATTGAAAAATTACTGTATATCACCATGAACAACTATGGACAAAGAAGCTGGAGAGTTATTTTATATCTAATAAATTTAAGGCATTATCACATAGTAAACATTGCAGTGGGGGTCCATGGCTTCCAATTAGTTTCTGCACCTAGATATATGGAAAAATACATTAGAACATTATTATAAGCCTTTGTAGTGAGAGGTTGAGCACTTTTTTCCTCTAAACAGTTGTT
The DNA here is from genome assembly GCF_024139225.1 of Suncus etruscus. Taxonomy (NCBI): domain Eukaryota; kingdom Metazoa; phylum Chordata; class Mammalia; order Eulipotyphla; family Soricidae; genus Suncus; species Suncus etruscus. The sequence goes on from NC_064851.1 coordinate 67,543,787, forward strand.
TCCATTGCTGCTGGGGTTTTTTATGGCATAAAAGGTATTAGAGGCTTTGTGTTTCTCCTTTGTCACTTGATTTGATCACTTCTTGTTGCTATATTCTGACACCTACAATGTTCAAAAATCATACCATTTAGATCATCGTGTTTATTCATGGAATATTATATGTATATATGGTCTATGTTCTAAATACATCAGATAAGTACTATCATTCTGTATTTATCCTTCTTCTGGCTTACTTCATTTAACATAATATTTCTTTTTTTTTTATAATTTTTTTATTTTGAATTATGAGAACAAAAGATGCAAAGAAAGAGGATAAGGTAAAGTTACAGTGGAAGGACAATCACCCATAACATAATTATCAGAAGAAGTCCCCTTGCTGATATCTTAACTTTGAACTTTCACCAAAGAAAGTTAAGATAAATAAAACAGAATCCATGTGCAATTACTTTGTCCCTCAAGTCTCCAGATTGTAGCACATTATAATATTTCTTAACAGCACACAAGGCAATCTAAAGCCATCAAACTTACGTAACTCCTTAAACATTAGAGGCATAGTATTTTTTACATTTCCATGTACATGCATATTAGCTTAAGTTAACCTCAAATTTTAAGTGGGTGCGTTTTAAGGATTAGAGTCAAAGGAGCACAGTAAAAACGGTGTTAGAGTGGCAATTTTTGTTTGCATAGGCCCACCAAAATATGAGAGGCATGGAAAGGAATAACCTTGGCCTAAATACAAAGAGATCCTACCCCTGAAGTTTCCTGGCATAAGACCAGCTCTAGGCCTCAGGAAAGTTATCGTTCGATCCAAGACTTTGTCTGTAGTGCCAACACACTTTTCACACAGTCTCTGTTGTTGGTCTCATGTTTCTGTATTAAAGATTCTGGAATCTGCATGTCCTACATTGAAGTCATGATGTGGAGTGCCTTCTCGTTTCACCTCACCATGAAAGGGCAATGCAGGAAGCCCTTTCCTGTAAGCAGGTTGTTGTTGTTAAGTCTTCTCAGTGTTAAGGGAAGTCTCTTTTGAGCAGGACGATGTCTGAGCAGTGGTAGGGTCTTCCGTGGTAGAGGATTGCTTCCAGGTGATGTTATAGACAAACCTCACAATTAAGGGGCAATACAGCAAGCCCTGTCCAGTAAGCAGGTCTTTGTTCTTGTTGTCTTCTCAGTGTTAAGGGGTGTTTCTTTTGAGTAGATGTCAGAGCAGCTGTAGGGTCTTTCCTGGTACAGGAATGCCGCCAGGTGATGTTATATACAACCTTGGATGTTTTGTAAATGTCTTCTGTAGATCAAGGGGTGAATGGAGAATGCCCATTCTTCTGAGGCCTGTGCCAGGTCTTTATGTCAATGTTCAGGGTGTAAGGTCTCATTGCACTACAAGATTTTTATTAGATAAGAACTTATTGGTATGTATAGTATTTTTCCATGTTAGTGTGCCTACGCAAACAAGATATAAAGCCACGTGGTGCTATCAGATATATGGGGGCATAAGAACATTTCCAACAAGACCCATGACTTGGTTCAAACATAAGTATAAACTGAGGGATTCTTTCACACCAAATTCCATATTGAGCAGTTCACAAAGAGAAGATAAAAAACATGGGGGGGGGGGATCATCACTGTATAAGAAAGTATTTAGCAAAAGTTATAGCCGTCAAAGAGAACACCCATAAAATGTTGAAAAGATATGTGTCCTTTTTATGCCTTTTAAAATAGTTGGGTGGGTGTTAACTCTAGGGCACCACTTTGGTCTGTGACTTAGGACTCAACAGTACTTAAGTTAGAAAGGGTATAAAAGGAGTAATGATGATAGGAGTTAAAGAAGTTAAAGAGAAATATGAACTTATGAAGGGGTATGCAAAAGGGCAGAGTAAAAAATAGACATTCTGCATACATAAAAACATAATTCAATGATAGTACTATTAAAGTTTCTTGTGAGAGTACTATTAAAGTTTCTTGTGAGAGTACTATTACAGTTTCTTGTGAGAGTACTATTAATGTTTCTTGTGAGAGTACTATTAATGTTTCTTGTGAGAGTACTATTAATGTTTCTTGTGCGCGCGGGGGCTATCGCCCCCGCGCGATTTTGAAAATGTAGACAGGACAGAGATTACCAGTGCCAGCCAAACCTCCTCCTGCTAGACTCCCGGCTCCCAGGAAGGAGAGATCCTTCAAGAAGCTGGGAGACCAGAAGCTCAGAGCCCCACCCGGACCCTCCCTAAGGAGCATGGATGGTGGGGGAAGGCCTAGGGTACCTTCAAGCTCCACCAAGGGACCCAACTCACCGGCTTGCCCAGGCGTGTGGCCCGGGGAAGCCCTGGAGATCTGGAGCAAGGCGGCAGAGGGGTGCTGGGGTTACCCAAGTCCCGCACCCCCCCTAGGCCTGGCCAAGCAGGCCTCCGGCATGGCGGGGGCCTGCCAAACCTCCTCCTGCTAGACTCCCGGCTCCCAGGAACTCATTTAACATAATATTTCTAGTAGCTATATCCATGTTGCTTCAAATTGCATGATTGTATTTTTTCTAATGACTATGCAGTATTCCATTTTGTATAAATACCACATCTTCATGATTCATCATCTATTGTTGGACATCTAGGTTAATCAGATCTTGGCTATTATTTTGAATGCTGCAATGAATGGTGGTGTGCATACATATATTTAGATGAATGTCTTTCTATCTTGGGATTAGTTACCCAGTAGAATGATTGCTGGGTCATATGGCAGGCAGCTCTATTATGAGTTTACTGAAAACCCTCCATACTGTTTACCAGAGGGGTTGGACCAGGCAGCATTCTGGACAACAGTGGATGCGAGTTCCTTTCTTACCGCATTCCCACCAACAGAGATTGGTCTCATTATTAGTGATGCGTGCCACCGTTGCTGGCTTAAGGTGGTACCTTATTGTTGTCTTTATTTGGATTTCCCTAATGATGAGTGATGGTGGACATGTTCTCATGTGTCTATTGGCCATCTGTCGGTCTTCCTCGGAGAAGTGTCTATTCATTTCTTTTCTTCATTATTCTGTGGCTTTATTAGGTTTTGAGGAGCTAAACTTTCTGAGTGCTTTGTATATCCTAGATATCAACCCTTTTTCTGATGTATTGAGAGCAAATTTTTTTTCCCATTCTATTAGCTATCTTCTAGTAGTAACTAGTGTTTCTTTCATCATACAGAAACCTTTTAGTTTCATGTAGTCCCATTTATTTTTTTTTCAGTCCTATGTAGTCCCATTTATTTAGGTTTGATGCTATAGCTCTTACCAACATATTATCTTGTATTTAGCCTGGCTTTCATGCACTAAATTCTCTCTAGTTCTAAACAAAAACAATCCCTAGATGTCATATCTTTGTGTTGAGAATGCAACATAACTTTCTTACATAATTTCAGTTCTAAAACAAATCATTTTCAGATTCATTTGGGGGTTTATAATAATTGATATATGATGACATACTTGAGAAAAATACAGTGAATTAACAGACTACATATATTTCACAATGGAATATTTAGATAATAAAATAATACCACTTTAATAAGAAACTTATTCCTGGGGCCAGAGTGGTGGCGCAGTGATAGGGAGTTTGCCATGCACGCAGCTGACCCAGGACGGACAGCATCCCATAAAATCCCCCAAGTCAGCGGAGATTTCTGAGAGCACAGCCAGGAGTAACCCCAGAGTGTCACCGGGTGTGGCCCATAAAGAAAATAAGAAAAAAAAAAGAAACTTATTCCTTATGTTTTATACTAATTTTATTATAAAGAATTATATTTATAAAGTTGTCTGCATACCAACTACTAATTTGTCAACTTAAAAATATTCCCAAGGAATTTAGGAGTCAGCAAATAATATAGAAGGTATGATGTTGCCTTTTAAATAGCCTACCAAGTTTCAATCCTGACACAGAAAAGAGAGAGGGAGGGAGGGAGGAAGAGAGGGAGGGAAGGAGGAAGGGAGGGAGGAAGAGAAAGAGGGAAGGAGGAAGGGAGGGAGAGAGGGAGGGAGAGAGGAATGAATGAAAGAAGATAGGAAGGAAGGAGGGAGAGAGTAAGGAATGGAGGGAGGGAGGGAGGGAGGAAGGAAGTGAGGGAAGCAGGTAGGAAGGAAGGGAGAAAGAAAGGGAGGGAGGAAGGAAGGTAGGAAGAAAGGGAGGGATGAAGGAAGGGAGGAAGGAAGGAAGGAAGGAAGGAAGGAAGGAAGGAAGGAAGGGAAAGAAGTAGACAGGGAGGAAGGCAGGGAGGGAAGGAGGGAGGAAGGTAGTGAGTGAAGGAGGAAGGAAAGAAGAAATAGAGGAATGGAGGGAGGACAAAAAGAAAGGAGGGAGGGAGGAATGGAAGGAGGAAGGAAGGAAAGAAGAAAGGGAGGGAGGAAGGATGGAAGGAAAGAGGAAGGGAGAAAGGGAAGAAGGGAGGAAGTGAAGGAAGAAAACCGGAAGAAATGGAGGAATGGAGGGAGGAAGAAAAGAAGTGAGGGTGGGAGAAATGGAGGAAGGAAGGGAGGAAGGAAGAAAGAAAGTGAGGGAGGAAGGAAAAAAGGAAAGAAGGGAGGAAGTATGGAAGGAAAGAGGAAGAGAGGGAGGAAGGGTGGAACAGAAAAAGGAGAAAGGGAGGGAAGGAAGAAAGGAAGGAGCTAGAGAAGGAAAGATGGAGAGAGGTAAAGAAGAGGAAGAAACCTACACAATGAATCTAACCTGATTATATGACACTATTTGTATAGATTCTCAAAAAAAAAAAGAATCTACAGCACGTATCTAGTTTTGTAACAGCTATATCTATGTTTTATCTATCTATCTATCTATCTATCTATCTATCTATCTATCTATCTATCTATCTATCTATCACTTTATCACCTACATCTTTCTATCTCTAGCTTTTTATATCTTTATCTATGTACTCACTCTTTCTGTCTCTCCTGTAGATAAATATAGATACACACACAAATACAAAATAAAATAGTTGTTTATATAATTAGGAATACTGAGAAGGCTATGATCTTCAGAAAGCAAACTAGAGAATAAAACCTGAATGTTGTTCAATTTCAATGCAAATAAGAACAAGGAAAGTCAATGGTGCAAATTTCTGTCTGAGTTTAAGTCCAAAGACATGAATAGTCTATCATCCTAATAATTTGGGGTGCAATAATGTATTCTATATATTCCATAGAGGCAACTGGATGGAAATCTGTCTTTAGTTTTATAGAGATATTTTTATAAATATTAACAAACTTATTCCACATAGGATTCTAAGGACAACCTAAAAAGTTGTTCAGTTCACAGTCTCAGTACATAATTTTTATGATGTGGTAATATATATGTAATATAAAATATCATTCATAAGATAATAATTTTCATCTCTATTATTTGTAAATTATTGGCATGGCACCAAAATGTTTTAAATTTTACTTTAGAAAATTATAGCTTTAGGGGCCGGAGAGGTGGCGCTAGAGGTAAGGTGTCTGCCTTGCAAGCACTAGTCAAGGAAGGACTGCGGTTCGATCCCCGGCATCCCATATGGTTCCCCCAAGCCAGGGGCAATTTCTGAGCACTTAGCCAGGAGTACCCTCTGAGCATCAAATGGGTGTTGCCAAAAAAACTAAAAACCAAACAAAAAAAATAAAAGAAAATTATAGCTTTAATCCCATTATTACCATCCCATATATAAAAAATTAATCTTAAGGACATAAAATTAAAAAGTCTTAGAACTAATTAGTGACAAATTCAGGAATGCAGATTGCAGATGACTAAGAAAATTTTAGTTAGTTGTGCATATACATTTACTCTTAACTGTTATTAATCTTTAAATGCTTAAAATACACTGTAGCTTTTAAATAAATTTAAAATCAATGTGTATGTGTTAGGTTTTAGGTACAAATGTTAAAATACTCTTATCTTCTACCATTACCTCCAGAAAAATGAGAAGTAAATCTCAGACAAGGATTATAAAGACATTTGATCAAGAAAGCATTTAGAGCTTAAGTGAATTTGATCCCGATTTAAATTGAAGATAGTGAACTATAAACACTGAAATTGAAAAGTCTAAAAATCTTTGAGCAAGTAAATAAATTTTGCAATAAAACACTACACTGATTTGTTTATGGGGGAGAGCATTTAGAGAAAACAAAGTATCAAAATCACTTCCACAAATAAATGCAGGAGGTGGAGGTCTAAGGAGGAATATCCTAAAGTACTATCTGGGGAAGAGGGAACTAAGCTATATATAGAGTAATGCTCAGGATTTATTCCTGGCTCAGTGCACAGCGTTCACTCCAGCTTATGCTCAGGAGCCATAGGTAGTGTCTGGGTTTGGACAAACCCTGTAGGACATATGCAAGGCAAGTGCCTTACTTACATTTCTTTTATGAATTAATATTAAAATTATAATCTTGTTTATATATCTAAGATTTATAGAAATTCCTTGCAAATATGTATTTATAACTTCATTCAAAAGCACCTTAAAATCAGGTTAAAATAGATAAGCTCTCACCTCCACTCACATGTTGAGTCATACTACTGAATTGAGACTTTTTCCCTCTTCAGTAATTTTTTTCCTCTTCATTTTATCTATTTGGAGTAGTCTTTTACCAATATACACAAAAAGTGATTATAATGTTATTTGTGCACTTCAGTTGAAATCCAAGGATAACTTGATCAGGAATTTTAGTTTTGTTTTGCTTTATTTCTCTTAATGGGCATAGTCCTGAATCATCTTTATTTCAGAGTCTAAAACCTTTTGCCTTTGGGCTAAACAATGCCACTGTTTCACACAGACTGCTCTTTCCAACTACTTTATGTATATCAACTAGAAAAGCAATTTTTAAATCCCAGCAGTATATGTTTACATTTAAATTCTTGAAAATGTGCTCCATCATCTTTACAATGTCTTCTTACTGATGGTATTCATCTTTATGAAAAAGTGGCTAAACTCAGAACTGAGCAAATCCTTCCTTACAGAAGGCCAAATTTAATTTCTTGTTCTGCATAAATCTCCAAGTACTTCTGGGAGGGTTTCTTAAGCATAGCCTTATTCTGAAGGGTGCCTTCAGAATAGCCCTGAATCTCACTGACTGTGACCCCTAAAACAAAACATAAAGTGATAAGAGTTATAAGATAATGTTAAAGAAGTTGTTTGAAATTAACAATGGAATGGACACTCAGTAAAAAAATGTTGAAAGAATTATTCAAAAATATCTGCCTAATTTAATAACAATGACAAGATGTTGTTCAGAGATTTGTATTTTTATTCAAATGGCATAATAATTATCCATAAAATCTCTGGATGTCAGAAAACATAATTCCAAACTCTATAATTTCAATTAGATTTCTGTCCATAATTTTACTAATTTTAATATATAAGCAATCATACCATTACTTTATGATTACAGATAATAAACTATAGTATGGATTTCATAGTATGTTTTTAAAGAAGTAACTATTGTTATACAGTTTATATTGCATAGCAATTATAATAATCCATGTATATTTATTTAGATAAAATTTATGAGTTTATTTAAAATGTTACTTAATGCCCATCTGGCAAATTATTTTGACTATTAAACTTATAAATTACATTAAAATAAAACAGGGTCCTGATAGTCATCTTAATATCTCTAGGTAATTAAGGACAGCTTGGAAAGGAATAAGCATTCTAAGTACTAAAATTAAATAGCAAGACTCTCTTGATGAAGAGAAGGGCTAGTACATATTTAAGATAGCAAACTATAGACAACCACTCTTAAGTCAAATTATAAAAACTCATATGATTTTAGACAAGGTATTAACCTATGTATAATTTCTCAATTTATTTTATCAACAATGCTTGGTTAGTAAAAGTGGTTAATAAGAAAGTTTGGTTAATAAAATATTTCAATGTTTCAACATTGAGTCAATACATACATATAAATGACTTAAAATAATAACCAACTATGTGAGTTTTTACTGTTTTCAGTTCTAATTACTAAATTAGAAACTGAGTGGAAGGGAGGTACATTTTAATGTTACTACCAGTTAAGACATGCTAGATCCATTCTCCCAAACAGCTTCAGATTAGTTTAGGTTAGTGATTCTAAGTGAGTCTCCTAGGTTACATTTTCTTTAGTTCCTCTTTTCAATTTGATATTTTCCTCTATTCATATCTTCATTTGGCGATTCATCATGGTACCCATTGTTCTAATAGTAATCATTTAACTCAAAGATGCTTTAGGCACTAAAATCCTTGAAAATTAACTCCTTTATAGATTCTTCTCTGAGTGTCTCGTGGAACAAATTATACAGTAAAGAAATTAGTTCTTCATTGAATTTTAAATCCAGCAATTAATTTACTTAATCTTAAACTATTTAGTTAAGCTTGATTGTCCATATTCATTGTGCTTGATCTTAAGCTTCTTAGAAATAAAAAGGAAGAAAATTGCAAATTTGTGTAGTTAAATTTTAATATCCATTAGGAATATATGTGAGAAAATGAAATACAAATTTAGATACAAATCAAATAATGTTTGTAGCTCAAACAGAAAAACTCCTTAATAGTCATATATCTGATACCTCCACTAACCTGAACTTTTTATTTACATCTTTATTTACTTTTTATTTACATTCTTTGACTTCAATTTCAGTTTTGGGAGTGTAAAAATTATATTTTCAAATTTAGTATCAAACAATTGGAATAAAACTTATGACATAATATTAGTGGTAATAACAATGTCCCAGCAAATAGAAATGTAAAGGGATTAAAACATTAAAGACTTGTATATGTTTGGATTATAATTTATATTAACTATGCATGTTTCTTTTTTTTTTGGGGGGGGGCCACACCCGTTTGACGCTCAGGGGTTACTCCTGGCTATGTGCTCAGAAATCGCCCCTGGCTTGGGGGGACCATATGGGACACCGGGGGATCGAACCGCGGTCCTTCCTTGGCTAGCGCTTGCAAGGCAGACACCTTACCTCCAGCGCCACCTACCCGGCCCCATACTATGCATGTTTCTATTATCTTTTATAAAATACTTCTTCAGAAACTTAAAGACAAAAAGCTATGAAAAACTAGTAGGATTAGAGGAATGGCTATTTTTCATGTTATCTTCTTTGCAAAGAGAAAATTTGTTCTTATGGATACTCCTGAAATTTCTATATAATTTTGATTCTTATTTTGTGGATGGTGATTTCTGGCCATACCATATGTGCTCTGAACTTATTCCTGGCTGTCTGCTTAGAATACACTCCTGCCAGGGCTAAGGGGACCATATGTGGTGCTGGGAATTAAAATAGGGCTGGGTACAAGGCCAGGACTTTATCACCTGGACTATATCTCTGGTTCTAATTTCTATTTTTATTGATGGTAATAAATGATTCCCAGTTACTTCTAAGCAATATAGAATGATGATGTGTTATGTTGCCATATAGAGTTAAGATTATGATTCATGGTATCAAGAAATGTGTTTGTTGGAGAGTACATGCTTTTCATATGTAAAGTTGTGTTTGAGACTAGCATACTGTGCCTGGGTATTGAGAATAATCCCTGTGACTATCATATGAGACACCTGGAATCACTATAAGAGTGACCTCTGGTGTCGTAACAAAAACAACAGCAAAGAATAAAGAGCAAACAGAAAAGAATTCATGGGACTGAGAAAAATTAATGATACTTCTCAATTAAAAATAAATTATGTTTTTGACAGAGTTAAAAAAATCATTAAAGAAAATCTAATATTTCTCCATAGACAACCTAAAAAGATTGTATTCCACTATACAACAGTTCCTTATTTTTTAAAATTCTTTTATTTTATTTTATTTTATTTTATTGAAACCATTGTGGTGTGCAAAGTCCTTCATATTGGTTTTCAGACATACAATGAATCAGGGCCGATCCTACCAGTGTCAACAATCAACTGCCATGTTTCTAGAGTGTATCCCCACCATACTTCGCCCTGCAGCCTGCTAGTATAAGAGCTCATTCATAGTTTATATTTTTAGAGTTTGGATCTCTTGATTCCATTGTTGTTTACCTTTACTTGGATATTTATTTCTGTCCTTTATTTTTTAAATCATCAATACACCTTATACCAGTTGGCCCTTATACTTTCATATTTGTATTTCTCCTCCACTTAGTTTCTTTTCTTCTCCTTGCTATATCTTGGGGACAAGGGTATTTGAGATAATTCCCATGTATACCATTACATATCTTCACGCAGTCATTCTAAATAAAATATAACAGTAATATATGTAGTATATATATATATATATATATTTGATACATAAATAGGATAGATTCTTGTTTTATCTTTCTTCTGGCTTACTTGATGTGACATAAAAGCTTGCAGTTTCATAATTTTGGTGCAAATTTCATGATTGAATCATATATAGCTATGTAGTATTCCATTGTATATATTTACTATATTAGGGGTGGCGAACAAGTTCGACACAAAGAGCCAAAATTTTAAACTGTGAGAGTCAGAGAGACACACCACGCAGTGACCTGCCAAAACAGAATAACACTCACACAAAAGCATCTAATTTTAACAATAATATATTAAACACATATTGCATTTTGCCATTTTGAGTGAGGGTGAAACTCCTGCAGTGTTGGTGAGGGTGTGCTACGTCCTCCACATGAAGAACTAACGGCAAGATGTGACCCAACATGTGACACACGGGTTCCCTGCTCGCTGGCTCGTGCAGTTGTTTCCGAGGGATGGGAGACAGGATGACGCGTCCTGGGGACAGGACTATGCGCTCGCTCAGAGATCTCTCCTCATTGGTCCCTCCTCAGAAGCAGCAGAACAAAATCCAAACATGGCAAAGAGCCACAGTATACAAAAGAATGATAGAGGCAAAGAGCAGCATTCATTTTGGCCGGGAGCCACATGCGGCTCTAGAGCCATGTGTTCGCCACCCCTGTACTATATCTTTGTTATTCGCTTATCTGTTGTTGGGTATCTAGTTTGATTCTGAATCTTAGCTAATGTACATATTGCTTCAATGAATAGAGGTGTGTATACATCATTGTGGATTAAAGATTTTCTGTCTTGGACTAGATACCCAAAGAAATGATGCTGGGTCATATGGTAGCATAATTTTGAGTTACTGAGAATCCTCCATACTTTTGTTCATAGGGATTGGACCAGGCAGCATTCGTTCCAGCAGTGATTGAGAGTTTCTTTCTCATCACATTCTAACGAATAGAGATTGTTCCTATTATTTTTATATGTGCCATTCTCACTGGTGATATCTCATTGTTGTTTTGATTTAGATTTCCCTAATAACAAGTGATGAGGAGCAATTATTATGTGCCTATAGCTCATCTCTCGGTTGGTCTTTCTCAGAGAATTAACTGTTCATTTCCTTTCCCCATTTTTAATGGATTTTTAGGTTTTTTGTAGTTACTTTGTGAGTTCTTCATTTAGCCTACATATCAAGTCTTTAACTGATGTGTTAAGTGCAAAAATTATCTCCAATTCAGTTAGCTGTATTCTAAATATTCTGTGTTTCTTTTGCCATACAAAAACTTTTTAATTTGATGGAGTTACATTTATTCAGATTTGATGCTATGAACCCTGCCATTGGCATCTAATCAAGGAAGACCTCTTTGAGGTCTAAGTCTTGGAGTGTTTGGCCTATGTTTTCCTTAATAAACTTTACAGATTTAAATTGACATTTGTGTAAGGTCAATTTTCTGTAAGGTCATCTAGACATGCATCGATATTTAATTTCTTACATGTGGTTATCCAATTATTCTGACTCCGTTTGTTAAAGAGATTACTTATTATTTCACTTCAAGTTTTTGGCTCTTTTTCTCAAAGATTATTTGACTGTATATTTAAGGGGATGTCACTGGATAATCTATTCTCATCCATTGGTCTGAAATTCTGTCTTTGTTTCAATACCATAATCTTTTGATCACTATGGTTTTGCAATAGTTCTTCAAATTAGGTAATTAGGTGCCTCCAAGTTTTTTGTTTTTCATTATGGATTTGGCTATCTTAGGTCTTTTATAATTCCATACAACATTTTATTTAAGTCCATGAAAAATGTTTTTTTGAATTTTGAATAGATGTTGGATCAAATCTATGTTGTAGTTTATGTAAGATGGTTATTTTAATAATATTTTAATAATATTTATTCCCCTGATCCATGAGCATAAAATGGGTTTTTTTTATTTTCTTAGGTCTTTTTTAATATTTTTCTTAAATGTTTTGAAGTTTTCATAGTATAGGTCTCTTGCTTCTCCTGTTAGGTTACTTCCTAGGTATTTTATACTTTGCACAAACTATTTTAAATGTCATATTCTCTTTTATTTCTTAGTCCTCTGAGTCATTATTTGTATAAATAAATGCAACTGCCTTTTTCTTTATTGGCTTTTTAGCTGGCCTCTTTTCTGTATTGATTTATTGTTTTTAGAGCTTTTTTTTTACTCTTTAGCATCTTCTAAATATATCATGTACTCTGTAAAGAGAGATAGTTTGACTTCCTCCTTCCCAATTTGTATTCCTTTTATATATTTTTCATGTCTGATTACTCTTGTTAGGATTTCTAATACTATGTTGAAAAAGAGTAGAAACAATGACATCCTTGCCTGACCTTGACACCTGACCTTAGTGTAAATGCTTTAAATAGTTTACTATTAATAATAATGTTGCTGTGACCCTTTTATAGATAAAACTTGATAACTTAAAAAGTTAATAACTTTTTTTTAATTTTTGGGTCATACCCTGTGACGCTCAGGGATCATTCCTGTCTATGTTGCTCACAAATTGCTCCTGGATCCATATGGGATGCCGAGGGATTGAACCATAGTCTGTCCTAGGTTAGCATGTACAATGAAAACACCCTATCACTTGTGCCACCGCTCCGGCCCCAAAACTTGATACTTTTAACACTATATCTTCAGCTCCACCCATATTGCAGTAAATTGCATGATTGCATATATATGTGCATATACATATACATATATATACCACATATCCATGATTCACATAACTTTTGTTGGGTCCCAAGGTTTATTCCAATTCTTAGCTATTATAATGAGTGATATAATGAATAGTGATATGCATGTGTCCTTTTGAATGATTGATTTTATTTTCTGTACTAGGAATAGATACCTCAAAGTAGATTTGCTGGTTCCTATGGCAGCTTGATTCTGAGTTTATTGAAGCCATTCATTGAAACTTTTTTTCATAGTGGATTAAACAAACAACATTCTGTACAGTGCATTTAACTAGTGGTGATTGTCGCATCTTGAAACCTCCCAGTACTATTATGTTTTCTTCTATGTGTTTTTCTATGTTTGTGTGCAAAATCCTTAAAAACTTTACTGACCCAACATTTGTGGTGTAAATGTTGGTTAGAGTTAGTAATACTTGGTCTATTGTTCCCTTGACCTATAAATAGTGTTGATTCTTATCTCTAATTACATTTTTATGTTGAATGCAACTTGTTCTGATATAAGTATGACAGTCCCAATTTTGTTTTTATTTCCCAGTGGCTTATATAATTGTTTTTCATCCTTTTATTTTGAGCTTGTGTCTATCCTGAGATTTTTCTTTCTTTTTTCTCTAATTCTTTTATTTTGGGGGAGGCCACAACTGTCAGTGCTCAGGGGTTACTCCTGGTTATCACTCAGAAATTGATCCTGGCAAGCATTGCAGGCCATATGGGATACCAGGAATTGAACCCAGGTCAGCGATAGGCAAGGCAAACACCCTATCAATTTTGCTATCACTCTGAACCTATCCTGAAATTATCAGTTTCCTAATCATCCCCCCACACCCTGAGCCTTCTGATGGGAGAGTTTAGTCCATTGACTTTCTGGTTACAATTGTGCCATTTTACAATGCATTTGTTCCTTCTATTAGTTTTCGTTTTATATAAGTGACCTTTCAGTAATTCATGTAGATACTATTTATTGCAAGTGTCACCAGTTCTTTTTTGTCCCAGAATATTCTTAATCCCTCCCATTTAAATGAGACAGTTTTCTAAGTGGTGGACTCTAGGTTGATAGTTTCTTTCATTCAGTAATTTGAATATGTCATTTCATTCTTTTCTTGCCTAGTGTGTTTCAGATTGGAGATCTGAGGAGATTCTTTCCTTTATATTTAAAGTCTTTTTTTTCTCCCTTAGTGCTTTAAGAAGTTTTTCTCTGTCTTTGGTTGTGGCCATTTTGATTGTAGCATGGCTTGTTGCTGTTCCGTTTCAATCTACGTATTTTGTTTGATACTTTTTTGGACTCTTGAATTTGTGTAACTGCCTCTCTCCAGAGAGTGGGGAAGTGCTCTGCATTTATCTCTCCCACCACTTGTTCTTTCCTATCATTTTCTTCATTTTTTTGGTTTTCATATAATTCTGAGATTATTTCTTTTATTTTTGATTATTAAGTACTTTTCATTTTTTTCAATCCATTTATTACTTATTTTCCTTATCAATCACTGGCTTTTAATTTGTCTTCAAGTTTCTATGTCCGATTCTCACCCTGTGAGATTCTGCTACTATGACTTGCTAGAGCATTCTTTAGCTCCTTCAAATTCATTTTGCAAAGAAATCTCTCACCCTCTAAAAAGTTCTTTGAGCTGGTTATATTTCTCATCTAAAAATTGCTAATTTCACTGGAAAGTGCTTCCTTAATTTATCTTGCCAGTACATTGCACCTTGATTTTAGGTCCTCATAAACCAGGCTCAAACAGTTTGATGGACTTGCAGATTTGCTTAGATTACTCTATATGGCTACAATTCAGTTGAACTCTTTAATTTTCCTATTGTTCTTTGTGCTTTGAGGTGATAATTTTGGAGTTTTAGATTCCTCTTTACTTGAAAAGTGATCTGTTATGTTGTTTCCACCAACTATTAATAATTAATACATTTGTTTTTCAGGTTGTCTTAATATTTAGTTGAAAATGCTGAAAAATTATTGGCTAGTTACTCTGCTAAATTATCTTACTTTTAAAGCTGTATAATATCTGAGAAATAAGAGGTTTTTGTCCCACGTGTCCATCAATAGGGAATATACAGCATCCAAGGAGGATTAGAGGTTAGACACATGTTAGATCTGGCCATTATTTAATTAAGGAATTTGGGTGAGGGTGGTTGGGGGAGTTCTTTCCTTTTTTATAAAATTTTCTAATTTTATATTCATTAAAATTCATCTACTAAAATTTGCTAGTTTGGAGTTTTTTTTCCTACTGGTCATAAAACATTCTATTACTTTCACACCAATTAGCTCATAGTATATACACATTGGTCTTCAAATGAATTTTATTTTAGGGGTGTTTTAGAAAATGTGTTTTTTTTTTTGAAGTCCACCTGTTAGGTTTTTAGTTTTTTTCTCAATGGACATTCGGATAGAAAAGGATTGAGTATCCTGGAGAGCAATATTTTAGCCATGCAGAAGTGAGTTGTCCAAGATAAAATATTCTTATTTTATAAAGATACTAAATATAGTTGATGTTTAAAGATTTGCTACTAAGTTGTAGCAGGTTCTTATTTCTTTTCTCTATTTTAATTAGTTTAGAATGATAAGACGGCATCTCAAATAGACGGCTGGAAGATTTGTTATTTTAATTAGCCAAATGTATAAAGAGGAAAACCATCATGTAGCATGAAGAAAACTAGAAGCAACTTAAGCATTATCAAGAGCGGATAAGACCATCTCACCAACAACACTAGGCTAAATTGAGAGTTGTATAGCTAATGCAGGCTCATAACATAGCTGAAATATTCCCTGCCTTGTACTGGAAAAAAAGAAAAAGAAAACACCTCATTTACTGGCATTCCTGCAAAGTACCACACGGATTGTATAGTGAAACTACTTGAATAACCTCAAATAGTAAAGAGAAAACCATGGCAACTGCCCAAAGTATGTGCATTTATACCAGGTTATAAATGAAATAGAACATATCATTTAAAGGAGCGTGAAATAGATGTATTTTTGCATTACCAAAGCATTTAGAGAGAACTTGTCATTTCTTATGACTAAAAAGAACGTCAGATAGTTCACATGATTTACACTGAGATTTTATGTGCATAATTTTCAATTGATTATCATAGATCTTTTTTCATATTTTGCCTAGGTTTTATTTTCACTCAGATGTTTTAAGTACTTTGTGTGCATGCTGTTACATTAACATTAACATTCTGTGTCTATTTTGTGATCTGATATCAGTATTATCAATTGGAACGCGGGCAAACTTTTATATAAAATGAAGGCAAAAAATGAAAATCGTCAATATCTTTTAACTGTTCACCCAGGCCTGAAGTAGTCTGCACAGCATTTGCTCTGCATTTCTAGAGATAGCTGCTTTTCTACCTTAGTTCTCTAATTACACCTTCTGGGAGACAGGAATTTGTACCATTTTGCCCTTCATTTGCATCATCACAGCAACTATAGCCTTCATGTCCTTTTGCCTGATAAGTTGCAGGGTTTGGGTTTCTGCACACTGATTATTCAGCAAGGATTACCTCTCCTTGGAAGGCTCCAAGGACATTTCTATTCTTCCTTTGGGCTTACAGCACACACTTGAAAAGACCCGTCTTGCCTTCTATCCTGCTCAAATAGTGGTGCATGACATCCTCTCAGCCCAGTTTTACCTTTCTGAAGACTGGAGTGTGTCTACATAAGGGCTAAATGCACATACTTTTTGTTGGCAGCTGAATACATCTTTTCATTCACTTGAGAATTAACCCCTGAGAAGCATGCCTTGCAGCTTACCCATGAGTCTTTTTTTCAGAATAGATTCATTATTTCCCATATTTGCTAGAAGTGATCTGATTGTAGGCTATATGAGTGATTTTTTTTTCAGTATATGCACCTCTATGACATTTAATCCATTACTTTTTTGAAATGTCCTATTGGTTCATTGGCCATAAAATTATGCTTAATCATGAAAAAAAATTACCTTATAAATTCCAACATGGAAGGTACATGAACTTCTCTAGAAACAACTGAAGAACAAGTAAAATTCTGTTGAACAAAGCAATTTATTATTTGGAAATTCACATTACGTAACAGGTTAAATGAAGTAATTGAACTAAAACATTTAGATAAGTGTGGTAATATTTGAGTGTTTCATAGAATTTAAAGCAATGTCCATATAAGTAACATTAAATACAATTTTCAGTAAAGGTTCTGATTATTTAAATAGGTATGTTACGTAGAATTAATTTTTAGGCACTGTAGAAAAAAAATTTTTCATCAGAACCCTATCTGATAAGAAGAATTTGCATGGCTCCTTCTATTATTGAGTATAAATTAGGAAACTGATCAATCTAGATATAATATCATTCATAAAACTTTTTTTGGGAATTGCTTTATAGTAATCAAAATTAAGAAGAAAAGTTAAAATATAATAAATTCTTTATAAAAACTGCAAATTCAGGTAGTTAAATTGAATCTGATATAATAATTTTATCAGATGTCATTTGAAAATAAATACATAAATAAAGTATAATACAATGATTTTATAAATTATAACCATAATTTCAAAAAGACCAAACAAATCATCATTCAATAGCATTTTTCTTAGCAGTTTTACTAAGATTAAACAAATAATAATATCAGGGTCAGAGAGATACCATAACAATAGGACTTTTGCTTTGCATGTAGCCAATCCTAGAGAGATGGTGATTCGAATATCAGCATCCCATATGGTCCCCTGTTCCTTCCAGGACCGATTTCTGAGTGCAGAGTCTACAGTAACCAAAAACCAAAAAATATAAAACATAAATAACAGCAAAGAAAAATGATTCTCCGAAGCTAGTGAACTCTGAAAATATTTCAACTATATTAGGATAATTACCAAGGCCTAGTAAGCCTCTTGTTTTGTGCTAAATATCATCTCCCCTATAAATACTATAGTATGGGACATTTCTAGAATATTTAAACACAAATATACTCATCTTTTATAAGATTTTCTGTTTTGTAGAAATAGCTGGCAGTTCTCTGGGATTAATACTTTCTCTAGGTGCCAGAGTGATATCACAGTGGTAGGATATTTGCCTTGCACGCAGATGACCCAGGATGGTCCTGGGTTTAATTCCTGGAATACTCTATAGACCCCTGAGCCTGCCAGGAGCTATTTCTGAGCACAGAGCCAGGAGTAACCCCTGACTGGTGCTGAGTGTGGTCCAAAAACCAGAAAATAATAAAGAAACAAACAAAAATAATTTCTCTATACTCAAGGGACTTATCCTGGATTTATCCTGGGTCAACAGTAAACAAGGCAAGTATCTGACATAATGTACCATCTCTCCAGACCTTTATAAAGTCTTTAAAGAATTTTTCCATAGCTCTAAGTTTCTATAATATTACTTCTTATTTAGGTATCTTGACAGTTTCTCAATTTATTAAAAATACTTTAAACATTGGGAAGAGAAAAATATTCTATTTACTTTCCAGTGTAAATTCTGTGTACATATATATCATAATGTATGTACAAACACCAAAGAGCTAGTTTAACATTATTTAATACATTTTTAAGGATAGTGGGGGAATCATTAAGTTTGAATTCAATGGAGCTAATTCCAGAATCACAGAAGCCACTAGGGATCTGTAGGTAGTTCACCTCCAGCCATGTGAAGACATGCTAGACATAAGATTTCATATGCCTTTTAGAAAATCAAAATATTTGTAGATATAAATTATGTATTTGAACTTCTCAGATAACCTAAAATTGGACAAAAAATATCTATATACTATTGTGTTCAAAGACACTTTTTAAAGGAAATGTTAATTTAAAAATGTCATCTAATAGGTCAATAGTTAAATATATTATAGGAAACATATTTAAAATGGCATATTATGCATATTTACATAAGTTAACTTATTACATATACAATAACATGAAGATATGTTTGTAAAACATTCCAAATAAATTAACACATAAATTAATATAAATTAAATTGGATAATTTTATAATATTTATTTATGATTTTATTTTGCTAACAACACACAACACACACATTTTTTGTGGTAACTACAAAACATGTTGAGACACTAATAATTCAGGGTCTTTCTATAAGGGAAGTACTAGCTAGTTGGGTCAGTCTTTCAGAATACTTGATCCTTTTCTATAATAACGTCCATTGGGTGAAACTAAGACTCTCAAATATTTGATCAGTTAATCTTTTATAAAGAAGCACAAAAACATGAGATGAAACAAGGAAAACTACTTCAACAAGTAGTCTTAGAAAAATGGCTAAATACATAAAAAATATGAACTTGGACCTCTTTCAAAGGCTATGCAAAGTTATGTCAAAATTAATTAAAGACCTCTATGTTATATATAAATTTATATAGTATAAATAATAAAATTTAGGCCAAACTTTCTGACATTGAACCTAAAGGCATCTTTAAGAATGAAACACCACTGATCAAATGGGTGGAAGCAAAGATAAACAAATGGGATTACATTTAATTAAGAAGCTTCTGGGTTCAGAGCCATAGCACAGTAGGTAGGGCATTTGTCTTGCATGTAGCCAACCTGGATTTGATCTCTGGGAGAAAAGATGAAAATAATTCTCTTCAAAGAAGAAATACAAATGAACAAGAGGCAAATTAAAAAATGACCCATATCAGTAATCTTCAGGGAGATGCAAATAAATATTATTATTTGATTACATAAGAATAATAATGAATTCTTTTCTGATTTTATAAAAGGGATATGGGACACAGTCTAAAGACATTTAGACTTTCAATTAACTCATAGTGTGCAACCCATTTCCAGGAAGGAAAAAGGACCAAAGACTATTTAGAACAATGAGATATATATCACAACACAGAAACTGGCACATATCAAAATAAACAAGAATAACCAGTGCCGGTTTGGTTGTGAAAAGTAAAGCAATCATTCAGTGCATCTCGTGATACTGATTGGGCAAGTCTTTTTGAAAAACAATGGGTATTCCTAAAAAAAAATAAACTTTAAATTGAGCTTCCATTTAATCCAGTACTTCCAATTCTTGAAATAAATCACAAGGACCTCAAAACAAAATAAAAGTTTATAAGCATTCCTATGTTTCTTACAGCACTATCTACAGTAGCCAAAATTTGGGAACAAGGCCAAGAGGAGATGGATGGATAAAAAATATATAGTACATATAGACAATGAAATATCATTCAGCTATAAAGAGATAAATTCATAAAATATGGACAAAATGCTCCCATTATACTGAGTGAAATTAGGCAAAATTAGAGACTCTAACACAGAATTATTTTTCTCATATGTGGAATAAAGAAACAATAGCAGTGGGATAACAAATGTCCAACAACAATGGTAACAAAGAACATAAAAACTGAACTGGTATTCAGAAGGAATTCAAAGGGAGCTAAGGTATGGGATAAAGAGGGACAACATCTATGGTGAAGCAGAGCGTTTTCTTGCAGCAACAAGGAAGAATACAATGGTGAAGAGCATTAAAACATGCCTTAAACTCAATCATAAATTACAATTTTACAGTGAATAAATTAAAAATGCTATAATTAATAAAAATCTATAAATATTTAAGTATTGTCAACAAAGGTATTTAATTAATAAATTCAGCAGCATTATTCAAAAACTTTGCAGTTGCTTTATCAGAAAATTGATAATACTAAATAATAAATAAGTTTCTGGGGTCAGTGAGGTGGCGCTAGAGGTAAGGCTTCTTGCCTTGCAAGAGGTAGCCAAGGAAGGACTGCGGTTCGATCCCCCGGCGTACCAAGCCAGGGGTGATTTCTGAGCACTTATCCAGGAGTAATCCCTGAGCATCAAACGGATGTGGCTTCCCCCGAAAAAAGAAAGAAGTTTCTACTACAAACTGAATTGGGAAAAATAGTGGAAAATAGTAAAAGTAGAGAATACCTTTCTGAATTGAAGTTTATATTAAATTATAAGAAACATCTATCCAAGTTAAAATACACCAGTGCTACTAGAGAAAATTGGCATTTGTTTTATACAGCCATTGGTGTATTTTTACAATAGTTAAAGAATTAGTGAGGTATTACAGCAGATAAAGTGCTACCTATGCACACTAATTTCCTGGGTTCAATCCCTGGTACTCATATGATCACTGAACACTACTAGAAGTGACCCTGAGCAGATTCATGAATAAGCCCTTAGTACTTTTGAGTGTAGTTCAATTGCACCACCACTAAAGGGAAAATATATTGACTAAATATTTCACACGCATATCACAAAATAAGCTTATTACTTGATTACATAAGAATAATAATATATACTTCACTGATTGGTAAAAGCCATATGGAACACAGTCTAAAGACATTTATTTCTGTAACTTTCAATTATCTCATAGTGTGCAACCCATTTTCAGGAAGGAAAAAGGAGCAAAGACTAATCCTAAGCAAAGCTAATGGAATTTTGTGAAGTGGCATTTTTGCCATATCTATTTATCTATCATTTATCTCTCTATCTCTCTATTATCTAAATATCTCTCTACCTATCATCTCTATATATTATCAATAATCTATATATCTAATTTATCTATCATCTATATCTTCTATATCTAATTCCACACTGTATTGGTAGAAGCATTCTCATTGGGTTTAATAACCTTTAACTTCTAAACTAACACATGTTTGACTCAAATTGCTTTTATACAAAGAGATGTTGAAAGCTGGAGATAAAGACTATCATACTATAAACTCATTTGCTTTAGTACAATGCAGGTTGGATATGTCCAGGACCATTCATAGGAGCTTATCATGTTTAGGATAATTTCCATAGGGTAATGTTAGTAGTGAGCATATAAACTGAAAATTTTTGAGTCACACACAAAAAGTTCATTTACTTTCATATAAAAACAATAATATATTTTAATTCAGGATCATCTTTCTTTCATTTGTTCTTTTCAGGGTATGATGTCCCGATATCTCTTTTAATACAACTCTCACAGTATTGTAAATCCTCTGTATCCAGGTATAACAAGAGGAAACTGTGTGTAAAAACATCTACTTAGTTCCTAATAGACCCACATAGTTTTTGCTCACATTTCATTTAAGGTATTAATCACGTTACCACCTAGAGACAACAGATACTGTGAAATCTGGTTAGAGAAATCTGGCAGTTGCTTTCAGCAATGATTCAGAGCTATGAAACTTCAAGCCTTGAAATCACACTTAAGTGATAATTTTATTTTAAACTTAGTGACTAGGGACCATCAGAAAAGCCCACAGAAAACTTAATTGGCTCCAATCTGCCCTGATGTCACTGAGCACAGAAATCTTGAATTCATCATATATTTCTTTTTTATGCCATTGGGATTCTTCTGTACAAGAAACTGAAATAAAAAACAAACACATTTTTAAAGTTGTGAGAATGAACATAGTTTTGCATACTTGTTTGAAACCTTGAAGCAGAATATTATATACAGAACTGAATTTCCATATATGGAAGCTGTAAAATTGCTATTTGCAAGTCATGTTCATTTGTATACCAGAAACCTGCCAGAAATGCACCCAAAATTCATTTGTAGCTGCTATTTATGGCAATATCACCATCTAAGTTTTAATGTAAAAATAGCTAAGTGAAGATACTTACATAATAATAACTAACATATTTTTTCATTCATACACAAATGTTTATTTGTTGCTTTAAAATATATTAAAACCAATATTTAATCCTAGAGA
The DNA here is from genome assembly GCF_024139225.1 of Suncus etruscus. Taxonomy (NCBI): domain Eukaryota; kingdom Metazoa; phylum Chordata; class Mammalia; order Eulipotyphla; family Soricidae; genus Suncus; species Suncus etruscus. Next base: position 67,566,386 of record NC_064851.1, read on the forward strand.
GAAGGCAGCTATAAGGAAGACTAATAAGCTAAGACCAAATATCTAAATAAAAACTGAGGAAAATATTTATTTCTTTCCAAGTATATATTTGTGTGTGTGTTTGTGTTTGTGTGTGTGTGTGTGTGTGGCTTTTGTTAGCAAAAGTATAAAGCTTTTTATGCTCAGAAACCAGGCATTTCTTCTAACAAGAGCCTTAGTGAGCTAAGTTCTATCAGAAAATTTTCCACTTGATATAAACTGAGAGCTCTACCTATATGGTGGTCTGTTTTCAAACTTTGTCCAAAGAGTTGTAATCGTTAGAACAGGATTTTTTCCCTAAAAATTTTTTATTTCATTTTTTACTTTGCTTCTTTGTTTCTTTTGAACACCCCCCTTCACCAGTAACATTCCCACCACCAATGCCCCCATTCTCCCTCCTCCCCGGTCCCCTGCCTGTATTAGAGGCAGGCATTCTACTTCTCTCACTCATTTACTTTGTTATGGTAGTTGTTAGTGTAATTATTTTTCTAACTGCACTCACCACTCTTTGTGGTGAACTTCATATTGTGAAACGGTCCTTCCAGCCCTCATCTCTGGGAATTATAACAATAATGTCTTTTATTTTTCTTAAAATCCATAAATCAGTGAGATTATTCTGCATGTCTCTCTCTCCCCTCTGGTTATTTCACTCAGCATAACAGTTTCCATGCACATCCATGTATAGGAAAATTTCATAATTTCATCTATCCTGATGGCTGCATAATTTTCCGTTCTGTATATGTACCACCGTTTTTTTTTGTTTTTTTGTTTTTGTTTGTTTTTTTTGTTGTTGTTGTTGTTTTGTTTTGGGTCACACCTGGCAGCGCTCAGGGGTTACTCCTGGCTCTATGCTCAAAAATAGCTTTTGGCAGGCTCGGGGGACCTTATGGGATGCCGGGATTCAAACCAATGACCTTCTGCATGAAAGGCAAACGCCTTACCTCCATGCTATCTCTCCGGCCCCTATTGAAGGAAAAATTGTTTTTTTCAGAATCTGACCATTTTAAATAGTGCTAAATGAATATAGATGTGACTAAGGAATTCTTGTATTGTGTTTTTGTGTTCCTAGGGTATATAGCTGGATCATATGTGAGTGGCATAGCTGAATCAGATGGGAGCTCAATTTCCAGGTTTTTCAGGAATTTTTATATTGTTTTCTATAAGGACTGGACTAGATGGCATTCCCACCAGCAATGAATAAGAGTTCCTTTCTCCCCACATCCCCACCAGCACTGATTTTTCTTTTTCTTTTTTTTTTTTTTTTTTGTGATGTGTGCCTGCTTCTGTGGTATGACATGGTATCTCGGTTGTTGCTTTGATTTGTACGTACGTGATGATTAGTAATGTGGAGCACTTTTCATGTACATTTTGGCCATTTTTATTTCTTCTTTGTGGAAGTGTCTGCTCATTTCTACTCCTCATTTTTTCATAGGGCTAAATGCTTACATCTTGTTAAGTTCTGTCAATAATTTGTATATATTAAATATTAGCTCCTTGTCTGATGGGTATGGGTGAATAGCTTCTCTCATTCTGTGCGTGGGTTTTGTATCCTAGGCACTATTTCCTTTGAGATGCAGAAGCTTCTCAGCTTAATATAGTTCCATCTGTTTATCTCTTCTTCCACTTATTTGGAGAGGGATGTTACCTACTTAAAGATGCCTTTAGTTTCAATGTTGTGGAATGTTTTACCTACATGTTGTTTTATATACATTATGGTTTTGGGTCTGATATCAAGGTCAAGTTTAAACCATTTGAATTTGACCTTTGTGCATGGTGCTAGATGGAGATCTGTGTGTGTGTGTGTGTGTTTTTTGCAAGTTGCTGACACCATTTCTTAAAAAGGCATTTCTTGCTCCATTTTGCATTTCTGACCCTTTAACAAAGATTAATTGTCTGTCTGGGGACCATTCTCTGAATACTCAAGTCTATTGAGGGTCTGTTTTTATCCCAGTACCATGCTGTTTAATGACTATTGCTTTGTAAAACATTTTAAAGGTAGGGAAAGTAATGCCCACCATATTCCCTTTTTCCAGGAGTTGCTCTTGCTATTCGTGAGTGATTATTTTTCCAAATGAATTTCAGGAGTGTCTGATCCACTTCTTTGAAGAATGTTATTGGTATCCTTAGAGTGATTGCTTTAAATCTGTACAATGCTTTGGGGAGTATTGATCTTTTAATGATGTTACTCCTCCCAAGTCATGAGTAGGGTATGTGTTCACTTTTATTTTTTAAAACTTTTTTTTGTTGTTGTTTTTAATCACACCCTGTAGTGCTCAAGGGTTACTCTGGGCTCTATGCTCAGAAATTGCTCTAGGCAGGCTCGGGGGACATTTTGGGATGCCAGGATTTGAACCACTGTCCTTCTTCATGCAAGGCAAATGTTTTACCTCCACGCTATCCCTCCAGCTGTGTCCTCTTTTATTTCTTGAGCAGGGTTTTGTAGTTTTCTTTGAGTAGGTCCTTTACATCTTTAGTTAAGCTGACTCCAAGATATTTGAATTTTCTAAATGGTATTGCTTTTTTAATATTCATTTCTTCTCTATCATTATTAGTGTATAAGAAAGCAATTGATTTTTGTGTGTCCTCTGGATTTATGGCTGCTTGTTTCTTCATTGTCATTCATCTTAAGGAATCTTTTCATTTTTCCTTGATTTTTTCTTTGATTCAGTTATTGAGCAGTTTGTAGTTTTATCCCCAGGTTGTAGATTTTGTCCACGTTCTCTTTTATAGTCAATCTTGATCTCTTATGTATTGTAGTCTGATAGTGTGCTTGGTATAATACTTGTATTTGTGACCGTGTGTAAAAAATAATTTGCATATCATTGTTGTTCAGGGGCCTTGCTAATCTTTGTATCATTCCAATTTTAGTATATGTGTTGCCTAAGCAAACACAAGGCCATTAATTTTTGTGTGTTAATTTTGAATCCTGCCACTTTGCTATATGAATTCATTGTTTTTAGAAGCTTTTTGGTAGTCTTTAAGGTCATCTAAATATAATAGCATGTCATCTGCAAACAATAAAAGCTTGACTTGTTACTTTCCTATCTGGATGTCCTTGATATTTTTTTTTTTGCCAAATTTCTATGGAAAGTACTTCCAGTACTATATTGATTAGGAGTAATAAGAGAGGGCAGTTTATCTTGGACCAGAATTTACAGAAAAGTCTTTTAGTTTACCCTCACTGAAAATAATAAAATAACAGGATATATATATATATCCTAATCCACTTTCTTCCATTTTTTTTCAGGCCTAGTGTACTATCGTTGAGTTTCAGTCTGGTTAACCTATCAAGGGGTGACAGGTAAATTTTGAGATCTCCCACTATTATTGTGTTGCTAGTGATGTCTTCTTTCTGATCTGTCAATAATTATATATTTTGCTCTTACATCATTCGGTACATATATTTAGGAGTGTGTTTTCTTCCTGGTGTACATAAACTTTGATTAGTACAAATTGTCCATCTTTGTCTCATAAATTTTTTGAGTCTAAAATTTGTGTCATCTGATATCAATATGTCCATTTCAGCTTTTTTGAGGGACTTGTTATCTTGGATGATTTTCCTCTAGCCTTTGAATTTGAGTCTATGTTTGTTCGGTCGATTCAGGTGTGTTTCTTGTAGACAGCAGAATGTTGGATACAGCTTTTTGATCCATTTTGCAACTCTGTGTCTCTTAACTGGTGCATTAGTCCATTGATGTTGACAGGGTCCTCAAACTTTTTAAACAGGGGGTCAGTTCACTGTCCCTCAGACCATTGGAAGTTCTGACTAGTAAAAACAAACTTATGAACGAATTCTTATGTACACTGCATATATCTTATTTTGCAATGAAGAAACAAACAGATACAAATACAATATGTGGCCCGCGGGCCATAGTTTGAGGACCACTGATTGTTGAAAGAGATCATTGTCATGGGATTTAGTATCAACTTTGTGTTGACGTTTTCTATGTCTGTTGGTCTGTCTTGTCTTAAAGTAGACCTTTAAGTTTTTCTTTTAAGGCTAGTTTTGAATCTGTACATTTTTTGAGAAGTTGTTTATCTATGAAGCTACATATACTTCTTTCAAACCTGAAAGTGAGTCTGGCTGGATGCAATATGGTGAAGCATTCATTTAGTTGAATTTTGTCACTATACCTACCACTGCCTTCTGGCCTTGAGTGTTTCTTGTGACAGGTGTGCTGTAAATCTTAAGAAAGCTCCTATGAAATAATTTTCCTTTTTCATCTTGCTGCTTTCATTACTCTATCCTTTTCTATGGGATTCATCATTGTGACTAGGATGTGTCTTGGGTGCTTTTCTTTGGGTCTCTTGTAGCTGATACTCTTTGGGCATACAGAATTTGTTTGCTGGGGCCAGCAAGGTGGCACTAGAAGTAAGGTGTCTGTTTTACAAGTGCTAGCCAAGGAAAGGAGCATGGTTCAATCCCCCAGCATCCCATATGGTCTCCCCAAGCCAGGGGCAATTTCTGAGTGAGTAGCCAGGAGTAACCCCTGATCATCAAACGGGTGTGGCCCAAAAAACCAAAAAAAAAAAAAAAAAAAAGGAATTTGTTTGCATGCAGTATTTAGCTCTGGAAATTTCTCTGCAAAGATATCCCTGACTGTTGATTCTGCAGATTTTCTTCCTGTGTCTCTGGGATTCTAATGATTTTTTTTCTGTTGAGTTTATAAAGAACATCTAGTTTTGTTTGTCCACATTTTTTGAGTATTTTTGCAATGTCTGATAATTTTTTAAGGATCTTTTCCAATCCTTTTTGTTGTGTGGATTTGTTATGACTCTCATGTTCTAACTCCTTGATTCTGTCCTCAGTTGCTGTTTTCATTGAGCTTTTCATTTTGTCTACTGAGTTATTCAGACCTGTTATTTCAGTTTGAGTTCTTTCTATATACATCTTCATATACTTTTAATTCATATTAGTGTTCCATTCAACTCAATCTATACCTTTTGTTGAGTTTATGAATATCCTCCATATTTCTCTAAATTTCTTTTCTATGTGTCTACCTATGTGTTAGCTCTTCTTAGGTCATCAGAACTGCCCTCTACATTCTCTATGCATGAAGTTGGCCTGAATTGTTTTTCTATAGTGTCACTTGCAGTGTGGTTTTTTCCTACATTGCTAATAGCCCCTAAGCAAAGCAGAGTGTTTGTGCTCCTCTGGCACTACCATTGTCTGCTGGGACAATGTATCTGGCAGATGAACCTTGATAGGATTAATTTGCTGGGGTCTTCCTTAGCAGCCTCACACAGAGAATCAGGAAGCCAAGTACAGAAGAATGTAGAGTATCTTTAAAAGCAACTGGCGAGATTCTGGCTCTTCCCTGTTGCCTGGGACAGCCTACATGACTAGTGAACCTTGATGGGATTAAGTTCACTGAAGTCTTCATTAGCAGCCTCAGTCAGGAAAACAGGAAGCCCCCTAAAAATTTGAGTCAATATTTTTAATAATGTTTTATGTTTGTCTATCTGGCTAGATCCTTACATTAATAAATAGAATTAAGAAAATGAATTAAGAGATTTCCAGTTTCAATGGCCAGATAACCATTCCAAGGAGATGTTTATCACGCTCAAATAACCCATTGTTTTCCAGCACTGCATACAGTCACTTAAACCCTTCTAGAAGTTTGTAACGAACAGAGTCAGAACATATACAGTATGGCCAAAGCCTCAACGTAAAAAAATGCATATGAGAAAACACTGAATTTGGAAAAATGGGGTACGACTGTTACTGGAATAAAGATGAAACTGTTGTGTAAGGTCACAGATATGAGACTTGTGTTCATAAGTAGGCTAAGTCTTAACCAGAATGTCCCCTAGTTCCATATTGCTTTACACCAACTATGCTACAGTCCATTAACAGTGGTCCACAGTTGACAGAACTACAAGATACTTTATTTCTCCTGAAGAAATGCATTGAAATTCCAAAAGTCAATAGTGACAAAAACAAAGACACCAAGGAATTAAAAAACCTCAATATCCATAGCAAAAATAAATATTAAACACTGACTAGCTCTTATTCAAATTAACATAAATCCTCACACTTAAAGATTTTATTTAGTTCTTATTATCTAAGAAAAATTTTCCAGATTCAATACAAATTTTTAATTATGCCAAAAGAAAAAAGAAAATATTCTGTGACAAGAGAGATTAAAGCATAAGAAGCAAATTCAAATGTGTAAATGGTAGAGGCATTAGACAGAATATTTTAACTAGCATTTATAAATATAAATTCTTTATAGAAATGCCATATTAAAAATTAGTTGTATCAAAGAAATGAAAATTCTAAAATAATAGTTAAAATTTAGAAATAAAGCCAGTTGCAAATTGAAATAACTAGATTCAATATAAATAAAATAACAAATATTATTTTATAGTATTTTGTTTTGTTTTGTTTTTGGGTCACACCCAGTGATGCTCAGGGCTTACTCCTAACTCTGCTCTCAGAAGTCACTCCTCGCAGGCTCAGGGGACCCTATGGGATATCGGGATTTAAACCATCACTGGCACTAGATTAGCTACATGCAAAGCAAATGCCCTACACTGTGCTATCTCTCCCTCCTATGTTCCACATTATTTTTATAAAAAAGATTGTTAAGGAAAAATAATACACAACATAAATTCACATATTTTCATTTATTTAAGAACTGTTGGACAGAGGCTGGAGTGAGAGCTCAGTGATAGGGCATTTACTTTACATGCAGCCAACTGGGGATGGACCCAGGTTTGATCTTCTGCAGCCAATATGGTCTCCCAACTCTGCCAGGAGTGATTTTCGAGTGTAGAGCCAGAAATAACACCTGAGTGCAGCCAGGTGTGGCCCAAAAATCAAAACCAGAAAAAAAAGAAGAAAACAGAAGATAAAAAAGAACTGTATAACAATGTTTTACAACTTATACAGCATTAAAGTAGCAAATCATAGAAACAGAGACAGTTTTCTAAGTAATGATAGTGAATTTTTTTCTAAAGTTAAAACAAACATAAACAATAGATTGAGAAGATAACTTAAGAGATGCTGAGTGAAATAAGTCAGAGGGAGAAAGAAAAAAGCAGAATAGTCTCACTTATCTATGAGTTTTAAGAAAAATAAAAGACATTTTTGCAGTAATTCTCAGAGACAAAAGAGAGAAGGGCTGGAAGGTCCAGCTCACTACATGAAGCTCACCATAAAGAATGATGAGTGTATGGGGCCGGGCGGTGGCGCTCGAGGTAAGGTGCCTGCCTTACCTGCGCTAGCCTAGGAGAAAGACCGCGGTTCGGTTCGATCCCCCAGCGTCCCATATGGTCCCCCAAGCCAGGAGCGACTTCTGAGCGCATAGCCAGGAGTAACCCCTGAGCGTCACCGGGTGTGGCCCAAAAACCAAAAAAAAAAAAAAAAAAGAATGATGAGTGTTGTTAGAACTATCTTATTGAGAACTATCATAACAATGTGAATGAATGAGGGAAGTAGAAGCCTGTCTAGAGTACAGGCGGGGGTGGGATGGGGAGGAGGGAGATCTGGGACATTGGTGATGGGAATGTTGCACTGGAGAAGGGTGGTGTTCTTTGCATGACTGAAACCCAACCATAATCATATTTGTAATCAAGCTGTTTAAATAAAGATTATATATATAAAAGAAAAAATAACTAAAGAGGACAAGTTTCCAAACATTACAAAATAAATAAAACAAACATATACAAATATATAAAACTAAGGACAAAAAAATTTTAATAAAAATAAGGTTGAAAAATCTTGCCCAGAGATTACTATAAATAAAAATAAAAATGTTCTGATTTAAGGTGATAATAGTAACAGTAGCAATACATACAGAGAACAGTATCAAAAGCAAGATAAAAGGGCTGGAGGTATTTAGGATTCTGTGGTATATATACTGTACATGTGTTATATAAAGTTGAACACAGATTTTATTTTGTTATCAAAGTGAATTACAAATTTTCCACAGATATATTTAAAGTTGAAAGTGACAGTGAATTAAGGCCATACCCACCACCAGTGTTGTCATCTATCCACCCTTGTTTTTCCAGCATGTATCCAATAGCTCCCCCTTTGCACCCTGGACTGCTAGTGTAGTTGGTCCCTTTTTTATATAGGTTGATGTAGATTGGGTATTTTGATTCTGTTCTTGATGACTTTGGTTTGGTGTTTGGGTCTGATCATTTTTTATTTCCAATGTTTACACACTGTTTCCTCCTGGTACCATCCACTTTTGTTTTCTTCTCCCTCCATTTATGATGTAAAACAAGTTGATTCAAGCTCTGTGGTTCTGTTGGAAAAAAAGGAAGAAAAAAAAAAGATGCTGGGAGGGGTCTGTCTAGGAGCTATCAATATTAATTTAAAAGGAGAAAAGAGAAAAGGAAAGAGAAACAGTAAGGAATAGAAAAGAAAGAAAACAACCAGGCACCACAAGAAACACAACAGCAGAAATAAACACCAGCTAAAATGGCTACAACACAAGAAAGAGGGAAAAGGCGGGTAAGGGGGAAGAAGGAGAGTGTGGCAAGGTTTTATGTCTTTTGATTTTGCATAAGCATAGTATGTATTGGGAAAATTAGAAAGGGAATTCTCTTGGCCTAACAGATACAGCTTATAGGACAAAGTATAGGATTGAGTCTTTCTTTATGGTTCTAGGAGTTCTACTTTGTCATGGTTGTTATAGTCAGTCTTCTGTAGTTAGTGATCTTGTTTTTTGCAGAGATCCTAGGATAAGGGCTAGGATATGGTTTTTCCTTGTGATTCCAGAAGTTTTGTTCAGTCACTTTCGTCAAAATCAGTCATCTGGAATTGGAAATCTTGGTTTTTGTATAAATTCTAGGCAGATGCCTAGGCTAGAGTTTTTCTTATTGGTTCCAGGAAAAATTCTGTAAGTCGTGGTTGGCAAAGTAAGTCTTCTGTAATTAGTGATCTTGGTTTTTGTGCATATCAAGGATGGAGTGTCTTCTGATTCCATCTTACCAGTAGGTGATGAGGTACGGCAGACTGCTCTTAGGTCAAGTTGTTACTGTTTCCTCGTTGTCAGGATGTCATATCAACCTGCCACAGGCTGGTGCCAATGAGTATTAGGGACTCCCTGAGGAGTTTGATTCCTGGTGTTGTTGCATGGAGCTGTGTTGGTTTTACGTTTAGGGTCTGGAGTTGGATGGTCGCTGTCTAATCACATAGAGTCTAAGTCAAGACCCCATGTCATATCTTCAGGGTGGGAGGTAGCCCCATATTATAAAATTTATGGGTTCTTATTCCCAGTAGATAAGAGCTTGTTTCTATACTTAAAATTTCCCCTTTTGTTTTTGTGCTTATGCAAAAGAGAATGTTGCTATATTATATTGCCAGTGTATTTGGTGGTAAGAATGACAGGCTTTTAGGACCAGAGTGGTGGCACAAGTGGTAATGCAACTATTATCTTAATGGAGATAAATTAAAAGCCTTTCCCCTAAAATCTGGTACAAGACAAGGCTGCCCTCTCTCACTACTGCTATTCAACATAGTGCTGAAGTTCTTGCCTCATCAGTTCGGCAAGAAAAAGATATCTAGAGCATCCAGATAGGAAAGGAAAAAGTCAAGTTCTTACTGTTTGCAGACGACATGTTACTTTGCTTAGAAAATCCGAAAGACTCTGCCAAATAGCTTCTATAAACATTAGATTCCTATAGCAAAGTGTCAAGCTACAAAATTAACATGCAATAATCAATGGCGTTCTTACACACCAATAATGATAGAGAAGAAATGGACATTGAAGAAACAATCCCATTCACATTAGTGCCCAGCAAACTCAATTATATTGGAGTCAACTTAACAAAATATGTGAAGCACTTATACAAAGGAAACCACAAAACCTTGCTTCAAGAAATAAGATAGGACACACGGAAATGGAGACACATACCCTGCTCATGGATTGGAGGATTAACATAATTAAAATGGCAATACTCCCCAAAGCATTGTTCAATTCCTCTAAAGACACCCATGACATTTTTCGAAGAAGTGCATTAAACACTCTTGAAATTCATCTGAAACTACAAATACCTGCGAATAGCTAGAACAATGCTTGGGAAAAGGAATATGGGAGGCATCACTTTCCCCAACTGTAAAATGTATTACAATCTGTATTATAAAACAGCATGGTATTGAAATAAAGACAGATCCTCAGATTAGTGGAATAGACTAGCAGTGGTCCTCAAACTATGGCCCACGGGCCACATATTGTATTTGTATCTGTTTTGTTTCTTCATTGCAAAATAAGATATATGCAGTGTGCATAGAATTTGTTCATAAGTTTTGTTTTTACTATAGTCAGACCCTCCAATGGTCTGAGGGACAGTGAACTGGCCCCCTGTTTAAAAAGTTTGAGGACCCCTGGTAGAGTATTTATAGAATGCTCCCCAGATAAACAATCAATTAATCTTTGTAAAGTGGCAATAAATGCAAAACGGAGCAAACAAAGCCTCTTCAGCAAATAGTGTTGGGACAAGTGGTTAGCCATTTGCAAAAAAAAAAACGAACTCATATCTCCATCTAACACAATGCACAAAGGTCAAATGCAAATAGATTGAAGACCTTGATATTAGACCTGAAACATAAGGTATATAAAACAACATTTATGTAATACACTCCAGGACATTGAAACTAAAGGCATCTTTAAGGAAGAAATATTACGCTTCAAACAAGTTGAAGCAGAGATACACAAATGGGACTATATTAAGCTGAAAATCTTCTGCACCTCATAGGAAATAATGTCTAGGATACAAAGCCACCAACAGAATAAAAAAAATTTATTCACCTAATGCCCATCAGATAAGGGCTAATATCTAACATATACAAGATATTGACAGAACTGAACAAGCTAAAACATCTAACTCCATCAAAAAATTGGGTGAAGAAATGAACAATTTCTCAAAGAAGAAATACAAGTGGCCAAAAGGCACATGAAAAAATGTTCCACATCACTAATTATCAGGGAGATGCAAATATAAACAACGATGAGGTACCATCTCAGACACATCACAAAGAACAAGAACAATCAGTGCTGGTGGGGATGTGATCAGAAAGGAACTCTCATTTACTGCTGGTAGCAATGCTGTCTAGGAAACATGCCTATAGAAAATGATATAAAAATTCCTCAAAAAACTTGTAATTGAGCTCCCAATTATCCAGCTATATCACTTCTAGGATATACCATAAGAATTCAAAAATGCAATAAAAATCCATTCCTCACACCTATTTTTTCATTGTAGCACCTTTTACAGGAGCCAGACACCGGAAACAATAAAGATGCCATTCAAAAGATGACTGGCTATATATGGTGTGGTATATAAACACTATGGAATATTATGCAGCTGTCAGGAGTGCTGAAGTAATGAAATTCTCCTATATATGGATGTACATGGAATCTATTATGCTAAGTGAAATATGTCAGATGAAGAGAGATAGTCACAGAATAGTCTCACTCATCTATGGGTTTTTAGAAAATCAAAGATATTAAAACAATTCCCAGAGATTATGGCTGGAAAGACCGGCTCAACATATGAAGCTCACTAGAAAATGGTGAGTGAAGTCAGAGAAATAACTATGCTGAGAACTATCATAACAATGTCATTGAGTGAGGGATGTAGAAAGCCTGTCTTAAATATAGGCAGGAGTTGGGGGAGGGAGGAGATAATGCCATTGATGGCAAAAAACATTGCACTGGTGAAGGGGAGTGTTCTTTTTCTGACTAAAACCCAACTACAATTATGTTTGCGATCACAGTGTTTAAATAAAAATATTACTTAAAATAGAAATATATTTATACATAGAGAAAATAATAAAATAATAATCTTAAAATATAATATTAAAGAAAAATAATAGTATACAAAAAGAATGTGGGAGATTACTTTTATCTTTGGTAATAACCACACTAAGAGGTATAACTATTAAGATAGTTAACATACCAGGAAAGTATAGATATCACATTAAGTCTTTTGAGATATTCATGGGAGGGGTGGGATCCAAGGTGCATTTTCATCCCACACCGTGGTCCTACTGGGTTTGAGTGATTGCTTGCAGCAGATAAGGGATAAGGTAGCATACTTGAGCTTGAATGTCCTTCTGGGGCTGAATCCAGTAGCATGCAAAAGAAAAATGATACTTTCACAGATTTAAGCATTTATAATTACATAGGAAAAGTGGTGGATGATCTTGGGCACTTAGTTGGAGAGAGACAGTAATTTTGTAATTAAAACCATAAAGATCAACACTATTGTAGCTATACTATTATATAATATAAATATTATAATATACAACATATATTATATTACATATATAAAACATATATAAATTATAATAAAATGTTTTAAAGAGGGGCTGGAGAGATAGCATGGAAGCAGTGCATTTGTCTTGCATGCAGAAGAACTGTTATTCAAATTCTGGCATCCCATATGCTCCCCTACACCTGGCAGGAGCTATTTATGAGCATAGAGCCAGGAGTAACCCCTGAGCACTGTCAGGTGTGACCCAAAAACCAAAAAAAAATGTTTAAAATAATAAAATAAAATAAAACTAAAAATTGAATTTTATATCTAAATCAAAATAAAATATATTAGAATAATGTAGGCAATCAGAGTTTTAAAAAACTAATAATTATAAAATTTAGAATTTCAAGAAAAATTAACCAGCTTAAAAGTATATGAACCTGGGGCTGGAGTGGTAGCACTAGAGGTTAGGCATATGCCTTGCGAACACTAGCGTAGGACAAACTGAGGTTCAATTCCCCAGCATCCCATATGGTCCCCCCAGGCCAGAAGTGATTTCTCAGCGCATAGCCAGGAGTAACCTCTGAGCATCAAATGGGTGTGACCCAAAACCCAAACAAACAAACAAAAAGTGTATGAACCTATCAACAGAGCATCAATTCAGTTGGAGTTAAAAAAAAATTAAAGGAAAAATAAACATGTCTCGGGGCCAGCAAGGTGGTGTTAGAGGTAAGGTGTCTGCCTTGCAAGCGCTAGCCAAGGAAGGACCACGGTTTGATCCCCCGGCATCCCATATGGTCCCCCCAAGCCAGTGGCAATTTCTGAGCACTTAGCCAGGAGTAACCCCTGAGCATCAAATGGGTGTGTTCCCCCCAAAAATTAAATAAAAGATAAACAAGTCTTTACTTCCTTGTAGAGAAAAACTCCAACCTTGATTTAAAAAATAATAGGTCAGGTAAGCAGAAAGGTAAATAAGTTGATAAATAATATCAATACTTCCTATTGACCTCACATATATAGTATACTCTATGTACATGTGAACTATTTATCAACTGTATAATATTCTAAACCACAAATCACAACTCAAAATTTGTATATCAAAAGTTATTCCAAAAATTGTCATCCACAGCAGATTTTTAGATCATATTGGTCTAGTAGTGATAATATATAGTTGGAAAACTCCAATCACTTAGGAATTATCAATATATGACTCTATGTCAATGAGAAAACTCATGAAAATGTTAAAGTTCTTTTGTCCAAATAAAAAATTAAAATATGACCTACAAAATATTAATTGAGTATATTTATCAAAGATCATATTCCTAAGAGTCACAGGATTTAAAGTGTATTTCATTGACCTAAGAGACTGTCTTTATTTCAATACCATGCTGTTTTAATGACTTATAGCTTTATATATAGCTTTAAATTGAGGAAATTAATGTCTCCAGTTTTCCTTTTCCCCAAAATTGCTTTAGTTATCTAGAGGTTTCTTATTTTAGATGAACTTCAGGAGTGTTTGATTTATTTATTAAAAATGGTATCAGTATACTTATAGGAATTTCATTAAATCTTTACTGTGTTTTGGAAGTAGTGCCAATTTAATGAAGTTAATTTTCCACATTCATGATGGGGGATGTGTTTTCATTTTCTTCTGTCCTTTTCTATGCCATTAAACTAAGACTCTTCTACACCTCAAATAAAATGATGACTATGATATAGAAATTGCATACAAAATAAAAGAAACTGGCTTTGAGATTACCAATTGGGAGAGACTGTGTGTGTTACCTGTGCATGTTACTCTACTGTTCATCTCCTGAACATCTCCTGAGTGAGCTGAATAGGGTACAGCAAAAACGCTCTTCTAGAGTTGCCCATGCCAAAAAGCCAAGAAAGACTGGGTCCCTGAGTGAAAACCAGCTATCAGCAGTAACTTGTAGAAATGCAGATCCCTTTGTCTGTGAAGTCAGGCAGGAGAAATTTGACCCTGCTGTGTGATTACCAATTGGGAGAGACTGTGCATGTCGCCTGTGTATGTTTCTCTATTATTCTTCTCCTGAACTTCTCCTGAGTGGGCCAAGAAGGACTCAATAAAATTGTTCTCCTAGAGGCTCCAGAAGAGCATGGCTGCTCTGCTTCACTTTGTGGCCATGTGCTCTCTAACTTATGAACCGCAGAATAAATCACACTACAATCGTGACAATGAGGAAACCTTGCAGGCAACCATGATGCACAGAGAATGAAGATGATAGCTCTGATGACCCAAAAAATGCCAACCATCTAATTAACCTCTCAGATAAGGAGTTTACAATAGAAATATATAGGATCCTCATGGAAATAAAAAAAAATCATAGCTTTAGCTGAACAGAACACAAAGACAGAAATTGGAAAACTCCAAAATGAAATAACATTTCTGAAAAGAATGGTAGCTCAAATAAAAGACCCAATTGACAGCATCTCCAACAGGGCAATAGCAGCCAAGGACAGAATCAGTGAACTGGAAGATAAATACAGAACAACTCCATATAGCAGAAGAGATCGGAAAAGAACCTAAGACAATCAGACAATGGAAAAAATACTCAAGGAATGTGAACAGATGAAAATAGAAGTCTTTGATAAACTCAACAGAAACAATATAAGAATCATTGGAGTCCCAGAGACCCAGGAAGGAGGTCCCCAGGAAGAATCGACAGTCAAAAACATCATTACAGAGAAACTCCCAGATCTAAAGAATGCATGCAATCAAATCCTGCTTGCCCAAAGAGTACCAGCTAGAAGAGCCCCCCAGAAAAACACCCAAGACACATCCTACTAGCAATGATGAATCCTACAAATATAGAATACTGAAAGCATCAAGATCAAAAGGGAAATAACATTAAAAGGAGCATCCTTAAGACTTAGAGCAAACATGTCATAAAACTCTCAATGCCAGAAGACAGTAGTGAGTTATTGTGACAAGACTGAAGTAAATGGAGGCTTCTCCTAAAATACTACACCCAGAATGACTCACGTTCAGATTTGAGGAAGGACACACAGATTTACAGATAAGCAACAGCTCAGAAACTTCACAGATGCAAAACTAGCCTTAAAGGAAAAAGTGAAAGGTCTACTCTAAGACAAGACAGTCTAACAGACACATCAAACTTATATACAAAGATTACATTAAATCTTATGACAATCATCTCCCTCAATGTCAATGGAGTAAATGCACCAGTTAAGAGACAGAATAGTGAAATGAATCAAAAAGATGAACCCAACTTTCTGCTGCCTACAAGATACACACCTGATAAGTCAGAACAAACAGACTCAAAATTAAAGGTTGGAGGAAAATCATCCAAAAAACAACACCGTTAAAAAAGCTGGGGTGGCCATATTAATATCTGATGACACCAACTTTAGACTCAGAAAAGTTGTAAGGGACAAATATGAACATTTCATACTAAACAAGGGATATGTGCAACAGGGGGAAATCACACTAATAAACATATATGCATCTAACGGCAGACCACAAAATTATCTAATACAATTACTGACAAATTTGAAAGAAGACATCAATAATAACACAATAATTGTGGAAGACCTCAACATGGCCCTGTCAACACTTGATACCAGACTGAAACCCAACAAAAATATTCTAGCCCTAAAAAGGAAATGGAAGAAAGAGGCCTATATAAGACATTCAATCCCCAGAAACTTGCATACACATTCTTATACAATGTACATGGGTCATTCTCCAGGATAGGGCACATGCTGGCTCATGAAACATACATCCATAAGAAAAAAGGATAGAAATTTTGCAGACTACCTTTGCTGAACACAAGGCTCTGAATTTAGATGTGAACTATAAAGGGACAGAGAAGAACATCACTGAAAATTAAACAGCCTGCTATTGAAGAACCAGTAGGTCCAAAATGAAATCAAAGAGGAAATAAGAATTTTCATGGAAACAAATGACAATGAAGACACAAAATATCAGAATCTATGGGACACAACAAAAGCAGAACTGAGAAGAAAATTTACAGTTTTGCAAGCACACATCAGAAAGGAAGAAGAGACATACCTCAATAGCCTAATGATACAGCTTATAAAATTAGAAAATAATCAACAAAAGGAACCAAAAATAGGAAAACAGAAGGAAATCTAAAAGCTTAGAGCAGAAATCAATGAAGTGAAACCTAAAACAAAATTTGAAAGATCAAGAAAAGGAGAAGTTGGTTCTTTGAAAAAATAAACTAGATTGATAGACCATTGGCAAAACTCACAAAGACAGAGAGAGAATCTTGATAACCCGTATTAGTAATGAAAAGGGGAGATCACTACAGATATTGCAGATTTTCAAAGGATAATTGAGAAACTCTAATTCACCAAATATGAGAATCTGGAAGAAATGGATAAATTCTTGGACTCCTAAAACCATCCACGGTTGAATAAGGAAAATGTAGCATATCTAAACACCACCATCACCATTGAGGAAATTAAAATGGTAATCAAATGTCTGCCCAAAAATAAAATCCCAGGCCCAGATAGATTCACTAAAGAATTCTTTTAAACCTTTCAAGAGGAATTACTACCAATCCTGGCCAGGATCCTTCATAAAATTGAAAAACCAGGTATACTTCCAAATAGCTTTTATGAAGCCAATAACACCTTGATAACAAAACCAGACAGTGACGCTGCCACAAAAGGAAATTACAGACCAATATCCCTGATGAACACAGATGCAAAGATCCTCAATCAAATACTAGCAAAGAGAATCCAATGCCTCATCAAGAAGATCATTCACTACAATCAAGTATGTTTCATCTCAAGAATGCAAATATGGTTTAACATCCATAAATCTATCAACATCATACACAACATCAATCAACAAGAAAAATAAACATCACATGATCATATCAATAGATGCAGAGAAAGCATTTGATAAGGTCCAACACCCATTCTTGAAAAAAAAAGTCTCAGCAAGATGGAAATGAAAGGAACATTTCTCAAAATAGTAAAGGCCATTTACCAGAAGCCAATGGCAAATATCTTCCTCAAAGGAGAAAAACTAAACGTCTTCCCTCTAAATTCTGGTACAAGACAGGTCTGTCCTCTCTCACCACTACTATTCAACATAGTACTGGAAGTACTTGCTATAATGATTAGACAAGAAAAATGTTATCAAGAGAATCCAGATAGGAAAGGAAAAAGTCTAACTCTCCCAGTTTGCAGATGACATGATACTCTACTTAGAAAATCCTAAAGACTATCACAAAATTTCTAGAAACAATAAATTCATATAGCAAGTTGGCAGGCTACAAAATTAAAACACAGAAATGAATGACCTTGTTATACACTAATATTGATAGGGAAGAAATGGACAGTAAGAAAACAACACCATTCACATTAGTGCCACATGAATTCAAATATTTTTGAGTCAACTTGACTAAAGACGTGAAGGACCTATACAAAAAAAACTATAAAACATTGCTTTAAGAAATAAAAGAGGACAAGCAGAAATGGAAGCACATACCCTTTTCATGGATTGGCAGGATAAACATAATAAAAATGGCAATACTCCCAAAGCATTTTACATATTTAAAGTGATTCCTCTAAAGATATCCATGGCATTCTTCAAAGAAGTGGATCAAACATTTCTGAAATTCATCTGGAAAAATGAGCACCCTCGAATAACTAAAGCACTCCTTGGGAAACGAAATATGGGAGGCATTACTTTCCCCAACTTTAAACTGAACTACAAAGCAATAGTTATCAAAATAGAATGGTATTGGGGTAAACAAAGACCCTTAGATCAGTGGAATAGGCTTAACTACTCGAATATTCTCCAGACAATCACCTAATTGTTGATAAATGAGCAAGAAATCCTAAATGGAGCAAGGAAAGCCTCCTGAACAAGTGGTGTTGGCACAACTGGTTAGCCAATTGCAAAAGAAGCGAACTTAGACCCCTAGTTAACATCATTTGCGAAGGTAAAATCAAAATGAATTAAAGACCTTGATATCAGACATGAAACCATAAGGTATATAGAACAACATGTAGGTAAAACACTCCATGACAATGAGACTAAAGACATCTTCAAGGAGGAAACTGCACTCTCCAAACAAGTGGAAGCAGCGATAAACAGATGGGAATATACTAAGCTGAGAAGATTCTGCACCTCAAAGGAAATAGTGACCAGGATACAAGAGCCACCCACTGAGTGGGAGAAAGTATTCACCCAATACCCATTAGATAAGCAGCTAATATTCAAAATATACAAGGCACTGACAGAACTTTACAAGAAAAAAAAATCTAACCCCATCAAAAAATGGGGAGAAGAAATGAAGAGACATTTTAATAAAGAAGAAATACAAATGGCCAAAAGGTACATGAAAAAATGCTCATCACTAATCATCAGGGAAATGCAAATCAAAACAAGTATGATGTACCATCTCACATCACAGAGAAAGGCACACCACAAAGAATGAGAACAAGCAGTGCTGGCTGGTATGTGGAGAGAAAGTACTCCTATTCACGGCTGGTGGGAATGCTGTCTAGTCTAACCTTTATGGAAAGAGATATGGAGATTCCTCCAAAACCTGGAAATTGAGCTCCAATATGAGCCAGCTATACCACTCCTAGGGATTTACCCTAGGAACACAAAAACACAATACAGAATGCCTTCCTCACACCTATATTCATTGTCGGGCTATTTATAATAGCCAGACTCTGGAAACAACCAAGATGCCCTTCAACAGATGAATGACTAAAGAAAATTTGGTACATATACACAATGGAATATTATTCAGCTGTCAGGAGAGATGAAGTCATGAAATTTTCCTATACATGGATAAACATGGAATCTATTTTGCTGAGTGAAATAAGTCAGAGGGAGCAAGATAGGCACAGAATAGTTTCACTCATCTATGGGTTTTAAGAAAAAATAAAAGAGATTTTTGCAATAATCCTCAGGGACAAAGAGAGAAGGGCTGGAAGGCCCAGCTCACAGCATGAAGCTCACCACAAAGAGTGGTGAGTGCAGTTAGAGAAATAACTACACTGCAAATTATCATAACAATGTGAATGAATGAGGGAAGTGGAAAGCCTGTCTATAGTACAGGTGGGGGTATTTGGGGAGGAGAGAGATTTGCGATATTGATAGTAGGATTATTGCACCAGTGAAGGGGGTTGTTCTTTTCCTGATTGAACCCCAAGTACAATCATATTTGTAATTAAGGTGTTTAAATAAAGATATTAATAAAAAACAAAATGAAAGAAACTATTTACCCAATAACCATCTAATATAGGTTTAATATCTAATATATTTAAGGCACTGGTAGAACTTAACATTAAAAAATCTATCCCCATACAAAAATAGGGGGAAGAGCTGAACATATATTTCCTCAAAGAAGAAATATAGATGGACAAAAAGACTCATGAATAAAATTCTCTAATCACTAATCATCATGAAGATGCATATCAAATCAATAAGTTGTCATGTCACACCATTGCAACTGCCACAGATCACCAACAACAAGAACAGTCAGTGCTGAGATAGAAGCAGAGAAATAAACTTTCATTCAGTGCTGATGAGAGTATCTAATGGGCCAACCTTTTTGGAAACTATATAGATATTCATCAAATAACTAGAAATTTTGTTTCCATATGACCCAGCCATATCACTTCTAGAAATGTATGCTGCTGGCCCAGAAACACAATACAGATAATTCTTATTCATTCCTATTCATTGCAATTATTCATTGCAGTACTATATACAATAACTAGAATCAGGAAACAACCCAAGCCCCCTAAAACAATTGAGTGAATGGGTATAGAAAATGTGGCACATATACACAATAGAATATTATATATCTGTTAGGAAAAGTAAAGCCAAAAACTTTTCTTCTGCATGCATTTATTTGAAGAGTATTAGGCTGAGTGAAATGAGTTACATAGACATTATCTGATTGCTCTCATATGTAGGATAAAAAAAAAGATAGCACGGTAATAATATCCAAAGAGAACAGAGTCAAGAGCCAAAATGAGCAGTACATGTAGAAAGTTATCACAAATAGTGGAGGAGTGGTTAGATCAGAGAATTCTGTCTATGACAATGATTGTTGGTAATGATCACTCTGGATGAGAACCGAGAGAATAAAGGAAATAAAGTGATATGCATGATACCCCTTCAGTAACAATATTGCAAAACAAAATTAAAAAAAATAAAAGAGATATAGAAAGAATAATAATGTTTACCACAGAGTCAGGCATTATGGATGGAAAATGGGAGGGATAGACAAAAACCAGGGTCATTATTGGTGTAAAATTGCACTGGTGATGAGGTATATTGTGTGACAATTTCTATTATGAACAACTTTATAACTGTGTATATCTTGCTGATTCTATTAAAGAATCATTTATAGATTCGAAAAACACTGGCTACTCCTGACCCTCCTGAGCCCTGCTGAGGAGGCTCTTTCTATGCCCTCCTCGAATCTCCAACAAAAAACTTAATCAATCTAAGTCACATATTTTATTAGTTACTATATATATAGCAATAGTTTGAAGGAGCTTAGATATTATTTTAGATGTTGAATGCAACCATAGGGTGTTTTGCAATAAATAGCCAGGTTTCCAGATTTCCAGGTATCTTATGGTATGGAAATATTTAAATATATTGAACCTTTTAAAATCAATCATTTCTTTTAGATTTATAAAATAGTTGAAAAATTATATTGAGGGGCCAGGGTGGTGGCGCTAGAGGTAAGGTGTTGCCTTGCCAGAGCTAGCCTAGGACGGACTGGGATTGAATCCCCTGGCATCCCATATGGTCCCCCAAGCCAGGAGCGACTTCTGAGCGCATAACCAGGAGTAACCCCTGAGTGTCAATGGGTGTGGCCCCAAAACAAAAAAATTATATTGAGAACTTACATATATGTCAGTCCACTTTTAAATGATTAATATCTGGAATTGGCGAGATAGCACAGCAGTAGGTCATTTGCCTTACACGTGAAGACCTGGGACAAACCCAGGTCTGATCCCTGGCATTTTATATGGTCTCCTGAGCCTGCCAGGAGCTATTTCTGAGCACAGAACCAGGAGTAACCCCTGAGCATGGCCGGGTGTGGCCCAAAAATAAAAAAACAAAAAGATTAATATATACTATAATATATGTAAGCATTCTTAATTATTATCTATATCTGTTTTTAATATCTATTTTAACAATATGTGAACAATCTTAATTATTATCTCTATATATTTTAACTCTGTATGTGTCTTTATAGAGAGAATTACAGTTCTTTCTATTACTAACAGAATTAAGAGAATTCTTTGTTATAGGTAAAGGCTGTCTTTTTCCATGATTTTCTTTGGTTCCTCATTTTGGATTACATAGCAGCATACTGCAGTTTCCACAATCTTTCTCTGAATCAGAATCACTCTTTCCTTGTTAACATGTATTCATATTTCTTTTCCTCATATTTTTATTAAAGAATATCTGCAACTCACTTCCTGATAAAATATGTGTTCAAGAAAATGACAAAAGTGTTTTGAATGATATTATGCTCCTTATAAAGTAGACAATTTGGCCATTTAGAAGTCTTAGTTACAATTTATTCTTTTTCAAATCAGAAAATATATTGCTCAATTGACTTCTAATCATCAGTGTTACTGTGGATTTCCTTCCAAATTAGCTCCATGTCTTTCTATAAGTGATTTATTTTTCCACTATCTGCAAGTTTTTAAAATCATTTTTACTGTAACCACATAACCTTAACTATAAAATTTAAAATACTTCCCTAAATTTTATTGGTATTGTCTTTGGGCCACGTCTAGCAATGTACAGGGAAGTCATCTAACTCTATGCTCATGGATCACTCTTGATAAAACTTGTGAGACCATATGGAGTGCACGGGATCAAACCTGAGTTGGCTATATGCAAGGCAAGTGTACTCTTCTTCAACCCCTCTTTTCTTATTTTTTATTTTGTAAGGTTAAATGAAAATTCAATCATTTGTTATTTATTGGAACAAGAGTTCATGGGCTATTTCACTCTGATTATTAGTATTATCAGTTTTAGAATAAAATTTATTCTATAATTTTTAATAATGCTCCTCTTCATAATTCAAAAATTCATTAGAACATAAAAGAAGATTATCAGAACTTTATATCCTTTGAGAAATACCCCTTTCTTGCCCTTCTTACACCACTTGCTGCCTTCTCACTGTTTTCTGCCTGGTTACCATTTAACCTAATCTCATATTGCTATTTCTCCCTCCTACCACTCCCCAAAAAGAATATTCTCGGGTCAACAGTTATCTCTCTGGTATGTAAAAGAGTCACAGACATAAATCCTTACGAGTTATAGGATCAAACTATAATATGAAATTATTCATTAGGAAAAATTTATCAGGCATATAGTCCCTCACTCTCCATTTTTATCTCTGGCAGGTAAAGATGTTCAATATGTTTCTTGTCCAAGTTTCCCAACTGAGAGAGAACTTTATTGCCTAGTAGGTGTATATACACTGAAAAACTCCAAGACTAATAATATGCCTTCATGGCATCTCATGTCTCATATCTTTGTGTCAACCTAACTCCTAGTAAGAAATTTATGTAATAAATATTTTATGTAATAAATAATAAATAAATAATTTATGTAATAAATATTTTATTGTGTCTTCAGTTTAGACAGAGCACTAAATATTGAACATTCTGTGCTTTCTGAGGGCTAGAGTGTGTTCACAGGTATTGAGAATTCCCCAACAGTGCTTCCTGGTTTACTTTTACTCTAATTAAGTGTTGTGAAGCTAGTTCTCTTTCTGGATTAGCATAATATTACCGTAATCTGTTCTTCACATTCTTATTTTTAGTTCATATTCCAGTGTTGATCATTAGCAAAATTGTTTTCGTTTGTTTGTTTTGGGCCACACCTTGTGTTTCTGGCTATGCGCTCAGAAATCACTCCTGGCTTGTGCCACTGCTCTGGCCACTCATTAACAAAATTGAACACTCAAAAATCTCACCTTTAAGAATTTCATTTTCCACTGATGTCTTTAGTATTTTACTTACTATTTATCAAGTTCATTTACTATCTCAATTCCAATAATCATATGAACCTGCAGGGTTTTTTATTCAATCATATACTTTCAAGTCCCTGGGGTATTTTTTTTCTTCAAGCATCTGCTCCACTCTTACTATTTTTTAATAATTTTTATTTTGACCAAAATGGATTACAAATAATTCACAGTAGTATTTCAGGTATATAGTGACATTGATTCAGGGGCATTTCCACCACCAATGCTGTCCTCCCTCCGCCCCTGTTCCCAGCATGTATCTCATATCGCCCCTCCTTGGCCTCCCGGGCTGCTAGTATAAGTGGTTCCTTCTGTGTCTAGCCTGTTGTAGATTGAATATCGATTCTGTTGTAGTTGGCTTTGGATTTGGTTTTCAAGTTTGATCATTTTTTATTTCTAGTCAATGTTCATACAACTGTTTGGTCTTGGCGCTCTCCATTATTTCCCCTCAATTTGTGAGACAGAAGAGGATGGTTTAAGTTATGTGGTTATGTTTGAATGTAAGAAAAAAAGAAAAAGAAAAAAGGGAGGGCAAAAATTCAAACAAGCAAAAAATGGAAGGAGTCCTTCTAGAGACTATAAATATCAGTTTAAGAAAAAAAAGGGAAAAAGGAAGGAAAATATAAAAATAAATACAAGAAAAATCAAATCCCCCCAAAAAACAAAACAAGAACAAAATAAAAACAAACAAACAGAAAACCTGAAAAGCACCACAGCAATAAAGTCAAGAACTAAACACTAACCACGGTCCTGAAATAAAGATGAATCAAAGCACAGGGGGGGAAACGGCAAAGAAAAAAAAAGCAACAAGTACAAAAAAATAATTAAATATTTTAATTTGTACTATTTTTTTTGCCTAGGCACAGTAAAAATTGGGGAAAATAGAAAGGGAATTCCCCTGGCCTAAAAGATACAGGGTTTCTTTGCCCCTGAATTATACTCTCATGGTTATAACTACAGGTTCCCTAAAGCTCTTTTACTATCCCCTAGGTCCTTTTGTGATGTCTAGAAGTTTTCCACTCCATCATGGATGATAAAATCATGCCTTTCTAGGTAGTGATCTTAGTATTTTCATATGTCATAAGATGGAGTCTTTCTTTACACTTTCAGAAGTTCTGTTCCATCACTGTTGTTTTAATCAGTCTTCTGTAGTTGCTGGTCTTGGTTTTTGCACTGATCCTAGGACGAAGCCTAGAATAGAGTCTTTCATTATTTTTCCAGAAGTTCTGCTCAGTTGCAGTTGTCTCAGTCAGACCTCTGGAATAAGAGGTCTTGGTTGTTGTACAGATTGTAGGCCAAAGCCTAGACTAGGGACTTTTTTATTGGTCCCAGGATACATTCTGCCCAGTCATGTTTGTCACAGTCAGTCTTCTGTAGTTAGCGATCTTGGCTTTAGCACTGATCAAAGGATGATGTGTCTTCTGATTTCATCTTATTGTTAGGTGTTGAGATGAGACAACCTGTTCTTAGACCAAGTTGTTGCCATTTACTCATTATCAGGATGCCATACCAGATATAGAACCAACACAGTTCTCTGCAACAGCTCCAGGAACCAAACTCCCTCTGGGATATTCTTAATACTGCTCTAAATCCTCTCTTTTAATTCAATCATTTATCATAATAATCATCTCATTTGTGTCTGCTTTCAACTTTCTTGCATTCTTTTACCATAATCACTATCATTGATCAACAACAACAACAAAAATCCTATATGTTCTCTAGTTCATAAATCACTTAATTTGATGTGGTGAAGAAAAAAATTATATACACTAAAAATCATCAGTGCTTTACAATTTACCTAAAGTAAAGTTATAATGTAATTTTACCATCATACTTTATTTCACAGAGTCAGTTATTTCTCTCTTCTCCAAAGATAATCCAAAATATTCCTCTCTCAGAGATCTATAATCTACATCACTGATAATCTACACTCTACAGAGAACAGAGTCTGGAATAACAGCTTCAACATTAAGATTTATTGACAGGGAATCAAGAGAAAGGAGAAAGTTTATTGAGGCTAAGAAAGAAGATCAAATATACTAATAGCAGAGGACATCGTTTTGAATTGGCTGCAGCTTTGTGATAGTATAGTTGATTTATTATGTTAAGTCTCCAGGGAGAGAAGGGAGAAAACATTTTATGCTGTCTCATCACCTTTCAGATTTTCTCTACAAGGCATAAGTTTCCTATAGGATATACTTCCTCATTGGACTAATTTTTCCATTAACCAGTGGAGAAAAATGCTCAGTAGCATTAAGAGCCTCAAGAATGTAAGCCATGGCAAGCAGTTTGAGCTGCTACACACAAGAGTAAGCGGGTTCTGTATCTCAAAACAAACAGAAAAACACAGGACTGGGTTTACAGTCACAATGGGTCAGAGCATCAAATCATAAGCTGCAGTTATAGTGATGATTTAAAGGCTGTATGACCTTGAAAATAAAATAATTCTTTACTAAGTCTCCTCAGGCAAGGAAGTAAATGAAGTACATGATCCATGGGAGGCCCATATACTGAGATCTGTACAGACATCATATTCTCTCCAGAAGTCTTTCAAACTCACTGCAAAATCCAAGCAAGCAGAAGAGAACCTTTTTGAAGACTCAGCACTCACTATGCCACAGTATAAATATCTGTGTCTACTTTTCCTTCTTATATAGATAAATACATGCAAGCTCTTACTAAAGTCATTATCCCATTGACTATATGATTCAGTTTCATCTTATTAACCACTTTTTGTCTTTATCCTGAAGTATGGCTTCAATCTACAGATATGTATCTAAAATATTTTTAAAAGTCTCTTGATTTACTTCTTTTTTATATTTGGTCATTTACCTGGCTTTTTAAATAAATAAACTTAAAATCTAAGGATTTTTTTTCTTCCTGCAATAATTTTTAAGCCAATAAACTTAGTTTTGAACTAATTACTCCATCAAAATCATAATCTCAGTCACCCGTATCTTAAACATTATTAAATGGACAGTGCTTTCATTTATTTTTCTTTTAGTTTTTTCCACACCCAGAAGCACTCAGGATTACTCTATGGCTCTGGACTCAGAAATTACTCCTAATTAGCTCATTGAACCAAATGAGATGCCAGAAATTGAACCATGGTCTGCTGCATGCAAGGAAAATACCCTATCTGCTATGCTGTTGCTCAGGACCCAAGCTTTTATTTCTCCCTATATATGATCAACATTTACTATGGAAGTTAAATTTCTCCTTCTTAACCCATTTCTCTTAGTTTTCAAAATTTATATGTTCCAAATTTTTCTCCAATATCCTAGCTTGCATTATCTCAATATACTTTTCTAGTAAAGTTTTATTTTCCTAGCTTCTCACTGTTGGAAGCCCCATGTCTCAGTCCTTGGATTCCTTTATAGATTCATTTGCCACATGTAATTTTATGGTTATTTTGGTCACCTAGTTTCAACCTCTTTATTTCTAACCCAGACCCTAACTTGAATTTAAAATTCTTTTGAGAATTTTACTCTGTAATTCCACTTGAATGTCCAATAAATGGGACAAGTTAAAAAAAGACTCATAAAGAAATAAAAGATAGATGAGGAAGGAAGGAAAGCGATGGGGCCTCTCAATGGAGTGTGTGGTTGCTGTATTGCACTCCCACTGAGATTTGGTCAACTAGTCCTGTACTCCAGTGTCAATTTGCCACCCTTGATGGACTCAGGAGCTATCAGAGATATCCAAATAGCTTTTAGGAGCCATCAAAACCATACAGAGTTCACTAGAGCTACATACTTACTTCTACATACTTAGAAGAGACATATGGCGCCAAGACTGAGACAAGGTAAATCTGGCTTACCTTTCATTGGTCCCTTTTCTTCAGAAATTATATAAAACTGGGTGATTTTCTAAATCAAAATAGTAACAGTGCTAAAATTTTCATAAAGTTGGAAAAATAAGAGTTTTTATGATTAAGTTGCAATTTTCTTCTGTTAAAACTCTTCTGTCTGTGGTTGGAATGGTTAGAAAATTTGTGGTTTTTTATGCTTCTTATTTGGAATTATTAATAGAATCTCACTTGAATAGCTCCTTTAAGAATATTTTGTGAGTTTTGTGTTACTGTCTTGTAACTGTTTAGTCCTAGATATGGGTCAAACTAGATAAATTTAGGAGACAAGAATGAAAAAAGTATATATACTCATAATTTCTTACATAAGATGAAGAATGTGCTACTGCTTGGGCCTTGCAGTGCTAAAATCAATATGGCAACCCTGTTATATGGAGGCCTCCAGGGAAGAAGCCAGTGCAATAATTGAGGGAAACCTTGTGATGATAAGGACTAAACCAGAGCCAGGCTCACCCCATCAAAAAATGGAAGGAAGAAATTGACAGGAAATTTTTTAAAGAAGAAATACAAATGGCTAAAAGACACATGAAAAATAATCCACATCACTAATAATCAAGGAGATGCAAATCAAAACAATAATGAGGTGCCATCACACACCACAAATACTGGCCCACATCACAAAGAATAAGAACAATCAGTGCTGGCAGGAATGTGGAGAGAAAGGATCTCTCATTTACTATTGGTGGGAATGCCCTTTTGTTCAGCCTTTATGGAAAACAATATGGAAATTTTTCAAAATATTGTAAATTGTATTCCCATATAATCCAGCTATAACACTTCTAGGGATATACCCTAAGAACACAAAAACACAACACAAAAATGCCTTCTGCACACCTATATTCTTTGCAGTGCTATTTACAAATAGCTAGAATCTGGAAACAACCTGAATGCCCAATAAAAGATGAGTGGTTAGAGATTCTGTGGTAGATATACACAACGGAATACTATGAAGCTGTCAAAATGAAGTCATGAAATGTTAATACACATGAATGGACATGGAAAATATTATGCTGAGTGAAAAAATAAGAGGGAGAGAGATAGATACAGAATAGTTTCATTAATCTATGGGTTTTAAGAAAAATTAAGGACATTATTGTTATAATGCCCAGAGACAATAGAGATGAGGGCTGGAACGTCCTGCCAACGAAATGAAGCTTACCACAAAGTGGTGAATTCAGTTAGAGAAATGATTACACTGACAACTACTAGGACAATGATAATGAGTGAGAGAAATAGAATGTCTTCTTACATACAAGCAATGTGTGGAGGAAGAGGGAGTTGGAAGGCATTGGTGGTGGGAATGTTGCACTGGTAAAGGGGTGATTTTTTTTTTTACTAAAACCCAACTAGAAATATGCTTGTAATCATGGTGCTTAAATAAAGATATTAAAAATTAAAATAGGGACCGGCGAGATAGCATGGAGGTAAGGCATTTGCCTTTCATGCAGAAGGTCATTGGTTCAAACCCTGGCACCCATATGATACCCCGAGCCTGCCAGGAGTGGCCCCTGAGAGCTGCCGGGTGTGACCCAAATAAAAAACAAAGCAAACCAAAAAAAAAAAAAAGTGTGAGCACACATCTGGGGCAGGCAAGGTGGCGCTAGAGGTAAGGTGTCTGCTTTGCAAGTGCTAGCCAAGGAAGGACCGCGGTTCAATCCCCAGGCATCCCATATGGTCCCCCCAAGCCAGGGGCAATTTCTGAGCGCTTAGCCAGGAGTAACCCCTGAGCATCAAACGGGTGTGGCCCGAAACAAAAACAAAAACAAAAAAATAAAATAAAATAAAACAAAACAAAAAGGCAAAACATATTGCCAAATAGCTTTCCAAAATAACAGTCCTATTGTGCATGCCTGTCAGCAATGTTTGAGATTTTCTAGTCTCTGGGATAAGCAATGGTATCTAAATGAAGTTTCTCTACTTATTATTTTTCTGATAACTATCAATCATAAGCACATTTACATCCGTTATCTGGCCATTTCTATATCTTTCTTTGTAGAAATTAGATGAATCTTTAGCATATTTTATATTATATTACATTATATTATTATATTACATTATATTATATTAATTATATTATATTATATTATATTATATTATATTATATTATATTATATTATATTATATTATATTATTATATTGTATTATTATATTTTATACTCTTAAATCATAAAATTTGTATAAGCTCTTTTCATTTATATGCAAATATATGAATTGAAAAACTTAGTTTGTATCTTTTAGTTTTTATTTGTGCATTTTACAACTTGGATTTTATTATTTTAAAGAATTATATAGTATTTCTTCATTATGTTTATGTTATTTGTACAATATCTGCCAAATATTTAAGGACACAAAGATCTATTTAACTTCGGAAAGACTTAAGGTTTAATTTTTTTAATTTTATGTCTATCAGTTTTTAGTTAAATTTGTGTAAGATGTATACAAAATTTATTTTTCATTCAATAATATATCCAGCTATTATATCACCATACATCAGACTATTTTTTCCTATTGAACTGCCTTGACAACTCTATCAAAAATCAACTGACTAATTATCTATACTATAGGTTATATATCTTCCTCAAATTATATATATATATATATATATATATATATATATATATATCCATATTAAACTTAACCACACTCTTTTAAAAAAAAACACACTCTTTTGATTAGTTTTACATAATAGGGTGAAAACAGAAAGAATGCATACAAAGCAAGTGTAAGATTTTTCTGACAATAGGGCTATTTATTTTTTATATTGAAAAATAAATATGAAACTAATAGAAATTAAGTAGTTAGCATCTTTCATTTTTAATTGATGCTTTTCTAAAAATTTATGTGAAACATGTGATGACATATATGTTGGACACAGTATATATAGATTTAGTTGCTCCAAAATCATATTTGCTTATGATATTAACTGATGACTTTTATGTTGTTTATAGATGCATTTTGAGATTAACCAAATCAATTAGCTAATATTGGTTTAATGAGAAAAAATTCCCAATATGTGATACTATGTAGAATGCAAAAGGTTTTTTGATAAAATAATTTTAGAAGTAATAACTTTTAAATGTATTGATATGTCAGAGCAATAGTATAGTGGATCAGGTGCTTGCAGGCAGCAGACTTGGGTTCAACCCCCAGAAACACATATACTCCCTAAAGTTTGCCAGGAGTAATCCCTGAGTGCAGAGGCAAAAGTGATCCCTGAGCACTGCTGGATATGCCCCTTAAAAAACACTACCACAATATTATTTAAATATCTTAAGGAAGCTGAGGAAGATGCTAGTGATTGGAACTAATATTAATCAAGTACTATATCATACCATACTGTTCATAAAAATAAATTACATAATAACTATAGCCTATTGAAAATCTGTTATTTCTGCAAGCTCTTATCTACTGGGGTTAAGAACTCATACTTCTCTACAATACAGGGGCACCTCCCACCTTGAACATATGTTATGTGGACCCAACTTAGACTCCAGGAGTTTAGACAGCAATCGATCAACCCTGAACCCTAGATCCCAGATCCCAGACATGTAATTGACACAGTTCTCTGTAACAGCTACAGGAACCAAATTCTCTCTGGGACATTTCTAATATTGCCTGACACCAAACATGATAGCCTGACAATCAGGAAATGGCAACATCTCGAGATAAGAGCAGGTTGCCTTACCTCACCATCTAATGATAGGATGAAGTCTGAAGACTTTTTATCCTCTGATCTGTACAAAAACCAGATCTCTACCTACAGAAGACTGATGGTGATTACAATGACTGGGCAGAACTTATCCTGGGACTAATAAATAAAGATCTAGAGTAGGCCTTGACCTATGATCCATACAACAACCAAGATCTCTAACTCCAGAGGTCTGACTGAGACAACTGCAACTAAATGGGTCTTCTGGAAACATAATGTAAGATTCTATACTATGCTTCATCCTAGGATCAGTGAAAAAGCCAAGACCACCAACTACAGAACTGATTAAAACAACAATGATGGAACAGAACTTCTAGAACTGTAAAGAAAGACTTCAACATAGACTCCATTCTTTGACCTATGCAGAGAACAAAATTTCTAGATAGAGAGGTCTGATTTTATCATCCATGATGGAACAGAAGCGTTCCATACACCACAAAAGGACCCAGGGGAGAGTAAATGAGCATGTAAGGAGTCGGTAGTTACTCACATGACAGTATACTTCAAGGGCGGAGAAACCCTGTATCTATTAGGCCAAGGAAATTCCCTTTCTAATTTTCCCAATATTTACTGTGCTTATGCAGGAAAAAAAGGCAGCACAAAATAATTTTTTTTGGGGGGTAGTTATTGTTGTTGCTGTTGCTTTCATTTTTTGCGCTTTATTTTGTTTTTATCTCAGGACTGTGGTTAGTGTGGGATGTTTGTCTTTATTGCTGTGCTGTGTTTTTGGATTCTTTTGCTTTATTTTCCTTTTTGCATTGTTGATGTGTTTCTTTTTTGTTTTGTTTTGTTTTTTGTCTTGTTTTTTTTTTTTTGTTTTTGGGTCACACCTGGTAGTCGTCAGGTATTACTCCTAACTCTACACTCAGAGATTACTCCTGGTGGGCTTGGGGGACCATGTGGGATGCCAGAATTTGAACCACTGTCCTTCTGCATGCAGGGCAAGCACCTTACCTCATTGCTATCTCACTGGCCCCTGTTGATGTGTTTCTCTTCCTTTTACTTTTCTTCTCTCAAATTAATATTTATAGCCTTTAGAAGGACTCTACCCATTCTTTGCTTCTTTGAATCCTACCCTCATTTTATTTATTTATTTATTTAATTATTTATTTATTTATTTATTTTTCTCTCTTCTCCTCAAAAAGAACCACATAACTTGAACCAACTTGTTCTGCCTTTCAATTTCAGGGGGGAAACAATGGAGGGCACCAAGACAAAACAGTTGAATTAAGTAGTAAAAAAAAATGATCGGACATAAACACCAAACCCAATCCCATGACAAAAGAGTCCATACCCAATCTACAGCAAGATAGACACAGAGGGGACCACTTATACTAGCAGCCCGGGGGGTACTATGGGATGCAGGCTAGGAACAAGGGTGGAAGAAGGACAACTTTGGTGGTGGGAATTCCTCTAATCCAATGTCAATATATACCTAAAATATTACTGTGAAAGATATGTAATCCACTTTGGTCAAAATAACAATCATTATTAGAAAAAAAAGAAAAAAAATCTACTGTTTCTGAAATTATCTGATTTCTTTTTCTTTCTTTCTTTTCTTTCTTTCCTTCTTCTTTCCTTTTCTTTTCTTTCTTCTTTCCTTTTCTTTCTTCTTTCCTTTTCTTTTCTTTCTTCTTTCCTTTTCTTTCTTCTTTCCTTTTCTTTCTTTCTTTCTTTCTTTCTTTCTTTCTTTCTTTCTTTCTTTCTTTCTTTCTTTCTTTCTTTCTTTCTTTTTCTTTCTTTTCTTTTTCTTTCTTTCTTTCTTTCTTTCTTTCTTTCTTTCTTTCTTTCTTTCTTTCTTTCTTTTTCTTTCTTTTCTTTTTCTTTCTTTCTTTCTTTCTTTCTTTCTTTCTTTCTTTCTTTCTTTCTTTCTTTCTTTCTTTTTCTTTCTTTTTCTTCTTTCTTTCTTTCTTTCTTTCTTTTTCTTCTTTCTTTCTTTCTTTCTTTCTTTCTTTCTTTCTTTCTTTCTTTCTTTCTTTCTTTCTTTCTTTCTTTCTTTCTTTCTTTCTTTCTTTCTTTCTTTCTTTCTTTCTTTCTTTCTTTCTTTCTTTCTTTCTCTTTCTTTTCTTTCTTTTTTTCTTTTTGCCACACCTTGTTGTGCTCAGGGGTTTCTCCTGGTTCTGCACTCTGAAATTGTTCCTGGCAGACTCAGGCGACCATATGGAGTGCTGGGGTTTGAACCAGGGTCGATCCTGGGTCTGCCTTGTGCAAGGTAAATGCCCTACCACTAAGCTATCGCTCTGGCCACTCATTTATTTCTTTTAACAATCCTGTAATCTATTAACTTAAATCCATGAAAAGTAAGCAATTTATCTTATAGGAAACAATTGAAATACCCTAAAAAATGTCTTTGTCTTCAAACAATGGTTTCCTCATTCTAATTATTTTACTTAAACACTGTCATTATGAGGTTGTTCACAATATTGTAATTGTTTTGTTTTGCTTATTTATCCATAGATACAAAGTTATTTATGAATGATTTGCAGTCTGACAATGTACAACACTCTTCACCAGTGCACATTTCTCAAAACCAATGACCCGTTTCCCTCCTGTCCTCCCTCTTGACTGTCTCTGGGACATATATTTTTTCTTCTTCTTCCTCCACCTCCTGTGATCCTTCTCCACTCTTGTTCTCTTCCTCCTCCTCCCTCGTCCTCCTAATCCTCCTCATCTTTCTCTATCTTCTTCATCTCCGTCTTCTTCATATCTGTCTTCCACCTTCTTCCGTC
Source organism: Suncus etruscus (assembly GCF_024139225.1). Lineage (NCBI taxonomy): Eukaryota > Metazoa > Chordata > Mammalia > Eulipotyphla > Soricidae > Suncus > Suncus etruscus. Next base: position 67,599,977 of record NC_064851.1, read on the forward strand.
TTCTTCCTCTTCTTCCTCCTCCTCCTTCTCCTCCTCTTCTTTGTTTTCTTCTTCTTCATCATCATCTTCTTTTCCTCCTCCTCATTCTCCTCTTCTTTATCTTCTTTCTTCATTCGTTTATCTTCTTTCTTCTTATTCCTTTTCCTCTTAGTATTCTCTGCCTTCCTCATTTCTTCTTTTTCTTCTTTTTACTTTTATTCTTTCCTTTCTTTTTATCCTCTTTTCTTCTTTGTTGTTATTATTATTTCTCCCTTTTTTTCTCCTTTTTCCCCTGATACATTATGATCTGCAATAAATATTGTTACTGAAGGGGTGTACTTATCGCTTTTTATCTCCAAGCTTCCTGCAATGGACTGCTCCTTTTGAATCTAGTTTCTACTTGTTAGTATTATACTATCTTTTCTATATACCAAAAAAATTAGTGTGATCATTCTAAGTCTAACCCCCCCTTACTAATTTCTCTCAACATGATACTTTTCATATCCATCCATGTATAAGCGAATTGCATGTCTTTGTTTTTTAGTAAAAGCTGTGTCTTTTTATAACAGCACTATTCACAATAGCCACAATTTAGAAACAATGGTTTCTTAAACTTAGAACCACAGCCCTGAAAAGGTAAATAAATTTAATGGTAGCAAAATGTAACAAAGGAAAAAGGTTTCTAAACATATAAAGAGCAAAGATGACTTAAAATAGAACAGAATAAAGAATCTAAGTTATTTCTGGTTGCATTTTCATTTATCATGAAAAAAGAGTGATAAGTGGAAAAATTTAAGACACCCATTTTAGCCCCATTCTGTATTACACACACTCACACACACACATAAACACACACACACACATGATCTATGACATGTTAAAAATCACATAATTTTAAGAGCAATATCTAAAATTTTAGTGGCATTTTAAGAACCACAGAATCACTGCATTAGATCAACATCAATTTCCTCTTCTTCAGAATCAGAAGAAAAACAATGAACCAAGTGCTAATCAAATTTCATCTGAGAAGGTATGGTTTTGCCTTAGTAAGGCTAACAATTTTCATCTAATTTATTAAGAGTGAGAAAGACTGACAAGAGAAAAGTCTAAGGAGAGATGGCAGAGATGAGCAAGGAAAGTGACATGAAGTTAGCAATAGAGTTTTCAAATGAGATAATCTTATAATTTAAGAAAACCCACTGAGAGATTTTTCTAGAGAGAAAAGTACAAATCTGAGGATCTAATGCATTTAGCCAAGTCTTACAAGTTGCAGAGTTGGAAGCTAGATGGCTAAACTAGACCTTTGCTCTGATACTAAAAGAAATGGGGCACTTAGGTAAAACTAGAGAACAAAGAAGTGATTTGTGAGGTGAGAGAGCAAGGAGGAGAAAGGGTAGGTGTAAGATCACTTAATTGTTCTTTCTTATTCTGAACTCAACTCACTGATCTTACATCCCTGCTCTTGCTGCTCTGGCACGTACATACAACTAATTCATTTTCTTTTATCTAAGATTTTAAAGTACCTCTGAGAAAGACGGGGGATATACAAATCAAATTAGAATCACAATAGGTTGGGAACCGATCCAAGGACTTAATATAAGACCTAAATAATAGAAAGCAAAAATAGCAGAAAACTGAGTTAGTTTGCATTCCTATGTCTTATGAATAAAACTACAACAATGACATCATCTCTTGTTCTTTAAAAGAATAAAGCTGTTAACATTTTGACTTGAAAAAGTGGTGAATGTTCTTTTCAAAATAGAACGCTTGTGTAATCCACAGACACTAGGTCTTTTCTTAGGATGGAACCCAGTTTTCCCACTCCACCTGCCTGCTCCATAACACCAGTTCTAAGAGGGGAATTATATGGTATTACAAGTGCACAAACACATACATGTAACAACACACACACACAATTCACTTAGCTTTCAGTTTTTGTGGTTCTTGCTCTATACTTTTTCCCATATGGTGAAATTTATATGCTTTATATATATAAATGTTTTATATATATAAATATATATGTAATATATATGTTATATATTATATATATTTATATATATCCCTCTTTTATATCCTTAACTTAGGTACTTTGTAAAAGTCATTTCATAAAAGTGGGTATGTAGGGAATCTTGATCCTGGGGTCTCAAATGTAATTAAGTGCTTCCAGAGTTTAGGTAGAGTATAATTATAAGAAGCATGGTTGGAAGTTCCAGTATCTATGCTTCATGTAAGTTAATTCATTTTAAGGATTATTTTGCTAAAAAATGGCTATAGATCTAATGTACCTAGTTTAATAGACAAAATAAGACTTTACAAAAAGATCAATATTTTATATTTAAAAAAAGTTTTAATTTGAAAAAATTAACATAAAATGACTTAATAAATCATTATAATGTTGTGGAATTTATATTTTTGCTTTGGGGTTATATTTGGTAGTGCTCATGGGTTACTCGTAGCTCTGTGCTCAGGAATCACTCCTGGCAATGTGCAGATGACAATATGGAATAATGGGAATTGATCTCATATTGGCAGCATTCAAGGCAAGTGTCTCATCTGCTCTACTATCTCTCCAACCATAGTGTGTATGTTGGTATGCCTGTTATTATTACAATCTAACATTAAATCTGCATAGTTTATAGAAGAAGGAAATATAAAGTAATTACATTTATATATTGTAAAAATTATCCATAGGAGTAATCATTATTTGCACAAAATTGACATATTGTTAAACCAAATTTATAGGTTATTCATATCTAAATAATTCAATAATGAACTAGGTAAGTCTATGTAATTGTGTATTTTGCAACTTTTATTTTGTCAATTTTATTGCATCTGAAACAAGTGATAGAGACTTAACTACTTTGTAATAATTAGATAACTTCCCATATATATGTGTGTATATATATATACATATATATATATGTTTGACATATATTTCTTTCTAAGGATGAGACTATCCTTTATGTTGGATAAGCAATAGGAAAAAAGCTTAGATCCCAGAAATCAAAGACTGTCTTTTAAAATATAAGTTTTTTATTTGTAAATCAGAGGGCAAAATGATTTTTTAGATTCTAATGTTCAACTCTGAGAAGTCAGTAAAAATATGGTTAAGATAGAACTTTTCGTGACAAATAAACCTTGGTTGGTTTTTTAAGTGTTAAAAATAGGAGAACTATACGTCACCATGATAATAACCCAAGTTGTTGAGTATTAGTGGTCATTGAACAGATACCATGCTGAAGATATTCTATATTTATAGTTGTACATGTCCTTCTGTTCTACAGAAAATATTGTCTTAAATGGAAATAGATATGTGAACAACACCCCCATAGACCAACATCCTTAATAAACTAATCTGATTGTCAATCAGCTTTTGTATCTATCTGAAGCAATGTTTGACATTTTGCCTATATTCATTTATCAAGGGTCTAAAAATAGATTTAATTTAATAACATTAGTGTTCAACTTATCCAATGTTCTGATCTTATTCCAGGGGGAACAATGCTCATAGCAATGGTAAAATTAGGAAAGTTGTTTTATGTCACATTAGTTAACATATGCAAGCTTACTTAACATGTGGATGGCAAATAAGTGTAATTACATTAAAACAAGAAGCTGTAGTGCAGAAGCAATAAAAATAGACTAGGTTGTATTATTAATTCTTGTGTTAAGGGTTTTGAGCCATGTTGATTGGCCTGAATTTTTTGATTTTGTTATGGTACAAAGGGATTGTTTGAAGTAATTTGTCCCCGAGAGAGGCTCACAATCCCAAGCGGGTTTCAATTCAGCAAAGCAAATCTAATTTTGTTTGCTTTATGCAAACCAGAAGGGGCTGTGGTTCATTCTGTTTTCACTGGAGGGGAAAGGCACACTAATGGGACCTGCTGAAATGCATGCATTGCAAACATCATACCCCTGCATATATTAAATTTAGCTATGTGATGCACTGTGTTCATCATCTCATTGTGTACACAGATATGCTTTAGAACAAAGCCTTTTAATAGCGAGGGAGCCTTACTACATTATGTCAATACTCTATTGTATTTATATTTAATGCTGCCATTGGAATACCTGCCCTTATCTAGAGTATGTTCATATCTGTGATCATTTCACATTTCAGCTACTCCTTATGTAAAAGTGGGCTATATACTGAGGCTATTATGCTGGAGCTTAAAGTCAACATTGTGAGATTAATTACAGGCACATCGGTAAAGATTTCTAATTTTCCCATATATATAATACCCATACTTAAATTAAATTGGAGATATGTTTAGTACCCTGTTAAAATAATAGAACATATCGCAATCTGAATTTTTAGCCTAAAAGATAAAGGAGAATAATAATATCTGCACAACAGGTAATTCTAAAATGTTCTGCATCTGTGTGACAAATCACCATCCTCTTACCTATCTATCTCCACAATTCACTGTGATTTTCCCTTGACTTGCCAGATATAGCAGT